>NC_025996.2:120541499-120688100 GCF_000442705.2 Elaeis guineensis | reverse complement strand
AGACTCCCAGATGTCGACTTTCGATCATCTATATCAGACATAAAGTCTGAGTCTGTAAATCCCTGAATCTGGAGTTCTCCATTCCCAAAGACTAGGAACATATCCTTAGTCCTTCTCAAGTACTTAAGGATACATTTCACAGAAGTCCAGTGCTCTTCGCCTGGATTCGACTGATATCTGCTTGTGACACTCACAGCATGGGCTATATCAGGTCGTGTACATAGCATGGCATACATGAGGCTCCCTATTGCTGAAGCATAAGGGATCTTGCTCATGCATTCAATCTCCTCAGGTGTGCTAGGGCACATCTTCTTGGAGAGATGAATGCCATGTTTAAAAGGCAATAAACCTCTTTTGGAGTTTTTCATGCTAAACCTCTTTAGCACCTCCTCTATGTACATCTTCTGTGAAAGTCCCAACATCCTATTTGGTCTATCTCTATAGACCTTAATACCTAGTATAAAGGATGCCTCTCCTAGATCTTTCATAGAGAACTCCTTAGACAACCATATTTTGACTGAGGTCAACATGGGAATGTCATTCCCAATTAGGAGGATGTCATCCACGTACAATACGAGAAAGACAACTGCGCTCTCACTGACCTTTTTGAACACACATGGTTCCTCCTCGTTCTTGATGAAACCAAATATTTTGATCACATTATTGAAACGAGTATTCCAACTCTGAGATGCTTGCTTAAGTCCATAAATGGACCTTTGCAGCTTGCAGACTTTGTGATCATCATCACTGGATGTGAATCCAAGCGACTGTTCCATATAGATATCTTCCTCAAGATGTCCATTTAAGAATACCGTTTTCACGTCCATTTGCCATATTTCATAATCGAAATAGGCTGCAACAACAAGCAATGTGTGGATGGATTTTAGCATGACTACGGGCGAGAAGGTATCCTGATAGTCAATGCCTTCGCGCTGACTATAACCTTTCGCTACGAGCCTAGCCTTGAATGTCTCCACATTCCCATCTGCACCTATCTTTTTCTTGAAGATCTATTTACACCTAATAGGTACAATACCTTTAGATGGATCTACCAAGATCCAGACTTGGTTTGAGTGCATCGAGTCAATTTCTGATCTCATTACCTCTAACCATTTTTCAAAATTGATATCTGATATCGCCTCGTCATAGGTCTTGGGATCATCACCATGAACCCCATTTCCCATGAGAAACATTTCCTCTACATCCTCTTGTATGGTACCTAGGTACCTTTCAGGAGGACGGAAAACCTAATCGATCTACGAGGTGGAAGAGGTTGTGTTAGGATTGGTTTTAATTGATTGGGTTCCTCAGGTTCTTTAGCTCGTTGCTCTTGGGAGATATTCTCCTTGAGCTTAATTATTCTTCCGATGCCACCATCTTGAATAAACTATTTTTCAAGAAAAATAGCATTTCGACTCACAATCATATTGTGGTCTTCCGAAATATAAAAATAGTATCCCAATGACTCTTTAGGATATCCTATGAATCGAGCTCTAAAAGACCTGAACTCTAACTTGTCCGTCTGCTGTCTCTTGACATGAGCCGGACAACCCCAAATTCTGAGATGATTCAGACTTGGCTTCTTATCATGCCATATCTCATACGGTGTGGTAGGAACGGTTTTAGAGGAAACCCTATTCAATACATAAATTGTTGTCATGAGACAATGTCCCCAAAGAAAATCAGGGAGTTCCGTAAAGCTCATCATGGAACGGACCATATCTAATAGGGTCCGATTTCTCCGTTCTGAAACCCCATTGAGTTGAGACGTTCTAGGTGGAGTCCATTGTAAGACTATGCCATTGTCCTTAAGATAGTCTAGGAATTTCCGACTAAGGTATTCACCTCTCGATCTGATCGAAGAACCTTAATGGACTTTCCTATTTATTTTTCTACCTCATGTCTGAATTCTTTGAACTTTTCAAAGGCTTCAGACTTGTGTTTCATTAAAAACACATATCCGTACCTAGACATATCATCGGTAAAGATAATGAAGTAGACAAAGTTACCTCTAGCCGGCACATCAAATGGACCACACACATCGTATGTCCTAGGGCAAGTAGGTCTGTGGCCCTTTCCCCATGTCCGACAAAAGGGAGCTTGGTCATTTTGCCTTGAAGGCATGATTCACAAACTGGATATGACTCGGAAGTCAACGGACTCAGTAGCCCAAATTTCTCCAATTTGTTAACCATATCTTCCGCTATATGACCTAGCCTTAGGTGCCACAGATACTTATCATTTAAACTATCTCTAGACCTTTTAATTCCTATGGCATTCACATTTTGCTCAATATTAAAAATAGATACATCAACATGTAACTAATAGAGACCATTAATAACAAAACCATTTGCAACTTTATTATTTTTCTAAAAAATATTACCATGGTCCTTACGAAAGCTAATCACATAGCCTTCTTGTGCTAAACATGAAATAGAAATCAAATTTCTACTTGCTGCAGGCACATAATAACAGTCTCTTAAAACTAAATCTAATCCTAACGGTAATCGCAGAGGGTAGGTTCCTACAGCCACAGCAGCAACTCTTACTCCGTTCTCGATGCGTAGGATCATCTCCCCATCCCTCAGCCTCCTGCTCTCCTCAAGACCCTGCATAGAAGTGCACAAATGAGCACTAGAACCAGAGTCAAGCACCCAACTGGATGCAGAAGAAATCGTAAGATTAGATTCGATAATGAGCATACCTCCAGAAAGACCATCCTTCTTGTTCTTTAGGGTGGCCAGGTACTGAGGATAGTTTCGCTTCCAATGGCCTTCTGACTGACAGTGGAAACACTTTTTCTTTTCAGAAGCCTTCTTCTTTGGTCCTATCTTCTTGTTCTTGCCATCCACCTTCTGCTTCTTCACAGACTTCTTTTTCTTTCCAAAAGACTTTCTCTTGGAAGAAGTCCGCTCCATAGTAAGAACTGAGCCTTTTGAACCTTTCATTGAAAGCTCAGCCGTAACCAGCATATTCATTAACTCGATCCAGGTACATTGTATCTTATGCATATAAAAGTTCATGATGAACTGACCATATGCATCGGACAAGGACTGAAGGATCACATCAATCTGAAAATCCTTGTCTAAGATGATATCGAGCTTCTCAAGCTCCTCAAGATCCTTGATCATTATCAAACAATTATCTTGGACTGACTGCCCATCATGCATCTTGGTCTTAAAAAGTCTTTGACAGACTTGATACTTGGCTGCGTGACTCTGTTCACCAAACAACTCTTGTAGGTGAGCCAACATTTGATGGGTAGTCAAAATATTTTCATGTTGGCGCTGCAAGTCATCAGACATTGCACCCAACATGTAGTACCTGGCTTTATTATTATCGTCCGTCCACTTTTTCAGAGACGCTCTCTGTTCAGCAGTCGGATGTGCTGGCATGGCAGGTGGGTCCTGATCCAAGACATGAGTCAATTTTTTGGAACCCAAAATAATTTTGTAGTTCCTCAACCAGTCCTTAAAATTTGGTTCAGTCAATCTATGAGTGTCTAGAATTTTGGTCAGGTGGTTTGAGGCAGACATATTTCCTGTAGAGAGTCGAAAGTTTCTAGTTAGATTTTGTAATCAGACTCAACCAATTTGTTTAGAGTTTTCATTTTTAAATAAATTAGGCTCTCACTATTTTCTCAAATTCCTACACTCCCTTGGTAGAGATGTAAAAATCTCCGTGATTAGTGATTTCTAGTGGATGGTGCGGTCTTACCGACTGGCTCATCACCTCACCTAACAGTTATTGATGATGGGTCAACCGATGAGTGGACAACTCTTGTCCAATGATTCTCTAATCATGGTGCACCCAAAACTTGATCTCTAATTCATGAAGCTCACTGTATCCGGGATATTGCTCTAATCCTTAGTTAAGCCAAACCCACCATTTGCACGAACTAGATTCCTAATTGAGTCCCTCACCGTATCTGGAATATTGAGCCCAACCCATCCTCTAATCCGTAGCATCCAATGCCTAATGGACATGGTTGCATCTTTCCGGTGCAACTGAGCCACTGTAACCAGTCGAGAACAATCAACCCCGAAAAGGGCCCGCACATCCACAATGGTGGAAGACCTAGACTTAATATTTTCTTAGAAAGATTTGATTTAGGTCTCTTTAAACTTGACTTGATATAGTCATAATAATTATGACTAACCTAGTAGCATGGGTTAGCTCGAATTGTTAGCCACCTCAAATCAGAACTGGATCGACACATATGGCCAGGTAAGTGAGACCGATGGAAGGGATATGCCATTAACTTGACAAAAATGTATTCGAGTTGAGTAGCTCCCAATTAAAAATCAATCGATCGCATCTGCCGAACTTATCTTAGACACCAAATTATCGAACCAGAACTAATTGGGTTAGTCTACAATCCAGACTCTAACCTCTGAGCCAAATTAGGTCTTAACATGATCGAGTCACATCTAAATGTGATTCGACCTTGACCCAGACTTAATCCTATTAGACTGATCAATTATTAGCTTTTATGATCCCACCTAACCAACTCTTGATTCGGTTTGATCAACCGCTAGACCTGATTGAGCTACCCAAGCCCAAACCCAATCTTATGAAAATATCTTAGATCTGAAATCTTCAATTTTAGACCTAATATAATTTCATAAACTTAATACATTAATTAAGTTTGGATTCATAAACAAAGCATGTATAATAAATCCTAGGTTTTAGGATCTAGGATTTTGCAGAAAAGTAAGTTTTAATTTCTGATTAAGGATGAACGTGCGGTACCCCTACACATCATATGAATGCCCCATTGAATGGGAGGAGAGGGCCTTTAAACCCTACTTTGTTCTTATGACCAGACGGCCATGAGGAACACCTTACCAGAAATATAAATTTAACTACAAAACTAGTTAGATCTAAATTAACATATCACATATACAATTTAAGATCTAACTAATACATGCTTTGCATACATCTCATGTATCAAAAATTAATCTAATTAACATGCTTTCAGATCTGATACATCACATGTAATATCTAAAAAATAAGATTTAAATTAAACTATTCAAAATTAAATCTATTCTAGATAAGTTACTAGATCAGTTCTACAACTAGTCTAGATATGTAACAGATTAATTTTATGAAAAAATTAAAATTTTATTTTCTATTTTTTGATCTAATTATAACACTTATAATATCAAAAAAATAAAGAATAAATTAGATTTAATTTATATTTTAATATAATTAAAATATAAAACTTAAGACTATTCATGGATTCAACTAATCCTAGTCTAGTCATGCATCTCAAGCATGTTAGATCATCTTAGATTTAATTTTAAATATTTTAATTTCAGATCCTATCATATCTGATGTGATATCTTAAATTATTTAATATCAGATAAATTAAAATTAAAATCAGATCTAAATTAGATCTGAAATAGAGCCAACAACCTGGCTCTGATACCACTTGTAGGAAAAACCACCTTTTTCCTGTGTAGGATCTTCCAGATTTCATCAAATCTGGGATGGAATAAATTTTAAATTTTTTATCCTATACTATTTTAGATCTAATATCTATTATATCTAATTTTATTATCTAATATTTTAATTTCAAAATTAAATTTAAAAGTATGAGAAACATAGATATAACTCAAGGGTAATCTAATTACCCTGCAGATGATTGCAGCACTGCCTGAGGTTCTGATGTAGCCATGCAAGCGTCTGGCCTCTACCAGTATCCACTTAGGTAGGATCTAGAACTTCTTCTCCTCACAATTCTATGCTCCAAAAATCAGATCTAAATCTGATTAGGAAGATCTTCAAAAATCTTCCTGAAGTTGGAGCAGCAGCCTGTCGAAGAAGTCCTGCAGCCTTCTGTTCCAGGCATCACCACGCCTTGCACCTATGCCAGATGAATGTCCAACTTCTTGGACGTGAAGAGGAGAGAAAGGAGAGCAGGGAGGAAATAGAGAAGAGGGGAGGGGGTGGCAGCCAATGGATTTTTTGTACAAAACAAGTTCTGCCCCAAAACCCTAGGTGCAGTAGGGTTTATATAGACCCTGTATGCTGCGCAGTGCCACATCATTCGACCAATCAAAAAATTTCAATAAATTTTGAAAAAATTTTGATTGGTGGATTGATGTCATCTGATTGCATCAGATAAGAATTCCCATGCTCTCTCCTATGTTGGCACCAACAATGGATAGGCTCAAATAAGGTGGCACCAAAGAGTCCAAGTTTATCAGGACTCTTTGGTTCTTATCTATTTGGGGCGCCCACTTAAATCCAATTGGGCTCATGCCATAATCTGATTATGGCACCCAATTTGATTAGGTTTAGGCATGTGGATACTCCACAAAAATCCTCCAATAAGTCTTCTTTAGTTTAAGACCCATATGTCAACTTTTAACAGATGTCCTAAAATGAAATTGGCAGGTGCTAGAAATTAGCAGGTGTTGTCTTAAATTCATCTCATGAATTAAGATAAGCCTTTTTTGAGTTGGACAAGCTTCATTTAAATTGAGAGAAATCTTCTCAAGATTCTCTGGATGAGCCAGATCACATTTGGCTCAGTAGAGATAGAAAAAATTATACGAGGAGAAAGTTAGGCTCAATCGAGTACTAGCACGATTTCTTTGAACCTAATTGGATCTTATCCAAATCAATTGGGCTAGCCAATTGATGACATCCAGACCCTAACTCTTGTTTGTGTGACCCAGTTAGATTCAATTCTGTATGGTAATGAGACATGTCGTGATCTCATCATCGACCTCATCGAAACTCCTTTCGATGGATCAGAATTTTTTTGATTCAGACAATTAGAATGATCGATCATCAAAATCATTCTAATTGCTTCCAAAATTCACTAGTGACACCTAGCAGTATATGGTGGCAACCCAACAGAACTGAAGATGAACCTCTCAGTGCAGCTACCTATGTGATTGAGTTCCTCTATCATGAGTCCCGACTGAATTAGGGTTAAGGTGAACTCATCAAACCCAACATCAGTCATATGAATCAATCGATCGATCCGAGTTCGATGTAAAACTCCAATGAAAAATTCTTTTCCATTATTTCACTCTGCCATGGCCATGGGCTTAAGTACTCGATCTTTCGATCACCATAGGACTACTCCTCTCATCTACCGAGGTTGATAGATCCCATCTTGATGCGATCTGGTTCCTACAATGAATATGCTACAGCCAACATACACCTCAGGATTTTGGATGGCTAGGAGACCGAGTTATGGTGTAGTCAAACTATAACACACTCAAGGTGAACTGACGATGCACCTCAGGTCAAAGAACTAGACGCACAACTGCAGCATCGAGCTAGTCATCGACGAGAAGGTAGACTTCCTTATGACTGCTCGAGGTGGTCACGCTCAGTACTCTCGTTCTCAATGAATACCTGTACTCTCACTTCGGTGTCTCCACACTATAGACTCAAGACTCATCTACCCTAAGAAAGTGATCGTACACCAACCTTCCGGATCGATCACCATCCTCGTGATGATTCTATGGTCAGGAGCTGTTTATGAGTTAGTTATGTAAATTCATGCCTTAAATTTTAAACTCTTGAAAATATGAATTAACATTCCCACTAACTCCAAGGATGTATCACAGATACAATGTACACAATGTGATAGAAAAATAACCCTTTTATTCATTTATAGTCAAAATTATAATTTTGCCCTTAGATTTGTACAGGAATGTGTCAGCCGATCTGGCATCTAGGACACACATCTAACAATTCTCATGTTGACCTCAATCAATGTATGGTTGTCTAAGGAGTTCTCTATGAGAAATCTAGAAGAGGCATCTATTATACTGGGTATTAAGGTCTATAGAGATAGACCAAATAGGATGCTCGGACTTTCACAGAAGATGTACATAGAGGAGGTGCTAAAAAGGTTTAGCATGAAAAACTCCAAAAGAGATTTATTACCTTTTAGACATGGCATTCATCTTTCCAAGAAGATGTGCCCTAGCACTCCTGAGGAGATTGAACGCATGAGCAAGATCTCTTATGCTTCGGCAATAGGGAGCCTCGTATATGCCATGCTATGTACACGATCTGATATAGCCCATGCTGTGAGTGTCACAAGCAGATATCAGTCGAATCCAGGTGAAGGGCACTAGACTTCTGTGAAATGTATCCTTAAGTACTTGAGAAGGATTAAGGATATATTTCTAGTCTTTGGGAATGGAGAACTCTAGATTCAAGGATATACAGACTCAGACTTTATGTCTAATATAGATGATCAAAAGTCAACATCTGAGAGTCTATTCATTTGCAATGGTGGTACAGTTAACTGGAAGAGTTTCAAGCAGACGGTGATTGCTGATTCCACCATGGAGGCAGAATATATTGCTGTATCGGAAGCTGTGAAGGAGGTATTCTGGTACAAGAAGTTTGTCTCAGAGCTTGGAGTGATGTCATCGGATGCCATACCTCTTTACTGCGACAATAATGGCACCATAGCCCTAGCTAAGGAGCCAAGGTCTCACCAGAAGTCCAAGCACATCGAGCAGCAATTCCATCTGATCCATGATTATCTCGAAAAAGATTATGTCGAGGTCAAGAGAGTCAACTCCACAGATAATGTGACAGACCCGCTGACTAAGCCATTAGGCCAACAGAAGATCGAAGCCCACTTTGAGAAGATGGGACTTAGATATGTAGCTAATTGGTATTAGGTCAAGTGAGAGTTTGTTAGTATGTCCCTAGATGCCAAATCGACTGACATATTCCTGTACAGATCTAAGGACAAATTTATAATTTTGACTATAAATGAATAAAAGAGTTATTCTTTTATCACCTTGTGTACATTGTGTCTATGATACATCCTTTGAGTCAGTGGGAATGTAAATTCATATTTTCAAGAGTTGAAAATTTAAGGCATGAATTTACATAACTAACTCATAAACAGCTCCTGACCATCGGATCATCACGAGGATGGTGATCGATTCAGAAGATTGGTGTACGATCGCTTTCTTAAGGTAGATATGTCTTGAGTCTATGGTGTGGAGACACCGAAGTGAGAGTATAGATATTCATTGAGAATGAGAGTACTGAGCGTGACCACTTCGAGCAATCATAAGGAAGTCTACCTTCTCATCGATGACTAGCTCGATGCTGCAGTTGTGTGTCTAGTTCTTTGACCTGAAGTGTATCGATGGTTCACCTTGAGTGTGTTATAGTTTGACTATACCATAACTCGGTCTCTTAACCATTCAGAATTCTGAGGTGTATGTTGGCTGTAGCATGTTCATTATAGGAACCAGATCGCACCAAGATGGGATCTATCAACCTCGGTGATGAGAGGAGTAGTCCTATGGTGATCGAAAGATCGAGTCCTTAAGCCCATGGCTATGGCAGAGTAAAATAATGGAAAAGAGTTTTCTATTGGGATTTTATATCGGACTCGGATCGATCAATTAATTCATATGACTGATGTTGGATTTGATGAGTTCACCTTAACCCTAATTTAGTCGGGACTCATGATAGAGGAACTCAATCACATAGATAGCTGCACCGAGAGGTTCATCTTCAGTTCTGATGGATTGCCACTACATACTGCTAGGTGTCACTGATGGATTTTGGGAGCAATTAGAATGATATTGATGATCGATCATTCTAATTGTCTGAATCAGAAGAGTTCTGATCCATCGAAAGGAGTTTCGATGATGTCAATGATGAGATCATGACATATCTTATTACCATACAGAATTGAACCTAACTGGGTCACACAAATAAAGGTTAGGGTCTGGATGTCATCAATTGGGCTAACTCAATTGATTTGGATTAGATCCAATTAGGTTCAAGAAAATCATGCTAGCACATGATTGAGCCTAACTTTCTCCTCGTGTAATCTTTTCTGTCTCTACTGAGCCAAATATGATTTGACTCATCCAGAGAATCTTAGAAAGGTTTCTCTCAGTCTAAATGAAGATTGTCCAGCTCAAAAAAGGCTTGTCTTAATTCATGAGATGAATTTAAGACAACACCTGCTAATTTCTAGCACCTGCCAATTTCATTTTAGGATATCTGTCAAAAGTTGACATATGGGTCTTAAACTGAAGAGGGCTCATTGGAAGATTTTTGTGGAGTGTCCACATGCTAAAATTTAATTGAATTGGGTGCCATAATCAGATTATGGCATGAGCCCAATTGGATTTAAGTGGGCACCCCAAATGGATAAGAACCAAAGAGTCCTGATAAACTTGGACTCTTTGGCGCCACCTTGATTGAGCTTATCCATTGTTGTGCCAACTTAGGAAAGAGGGTGGGGGTTCTTATCTGATGTGATCAGATGACATCACTCTACTAATCAAAATTTTTCCAAAATTTATTAGAATTTTTTGATTGGTTGAATGATGTGGCACTACGCAGCATACAGGGTTTATATAAACCCTGCTGCACGTAGGGTTTCGGAGAAGAAATTGTTTTATGCACAAAACCTAATAGCTACTACCCCCTACCCTCTTCTCTACATCCTCCCTGCTCTCCTTCCTCCCCTTTTCATGTCCAAAAAGTTGAACGTCCATCTGGCAGAGATATAAGGCGTGGTGACACCTGGAACAGAAGGCTGCAGGACATCTTCGACAGGCTGCTGCTCCAACTTCAGAAGAAGTTCTGAAGCACTTCCTAATCAGATTTAGATCTAATTTTTGGAGCATAGATTTATGAGGAGAACATATTCTAGATCCTACCCAAGTGGATACCGGTAGAGGCCAAACGCTTGCGTGGCTACATCAGAATCTCGGGCTGTGTAGAGATCATCTATAGGGTAATTAGATTATCCTTGAGGTATTTCTTCTTTTATCATAGTTTTAGATTTAATTTTAGATTTTAAATATTATATAATAAAATTAGATCTAGAGAATTAGATCTAAAATATATAGAATAATTTTTTTTTAAATTATTCTATCCTAGATTTTATAAAATCTGGAAGATCCTATGCAGAGAAAATATTTCTCCTCCTTCAATAATTTTAGTGCAGAGTTACTATTTTTTGATAAATTAGAAATCTATCTCTGAATGTATGTTCAAAGATGGTAGTTAAATTATATTGAGCCGTAGATTCTCATTCAAGAGTCGATCTTGATCAAGATCGACTCTTGGATATCCCATATTTAAATTTTTTAAAAAAATAATAATCTTATGATTATTAATAGTTGATATTTTATTTCATTATGTGGTAATCAGCAATTATCTATCTACTGTTCTCTGAGTATATGGTAGATAGGGTGCGTAGATACCATATTCACATTGTATACTTAGAGAACCATGAAGGGATGCTATCAAAATTTTCACAATAATAAAATAAAATATCAACTAATAATAATAAGATTATTATTTTTTTGAAAGGGAGTAGGCCACATCTGTTAGTAATGATTTAAAATGGATAGGATCATATATTTTTGCTTCATTAAATTAGTGGAAGAAGATTTTTGTATTACTGTTCAGTCTGTATTTTTTAATGCATGCTGTTTTGTATAAAATGACCTGTGTCTGGATCTAGATCGGGATTTGGTCTGGAATTCAGATTAAGATTTGATTCAAAATTCGAATCGGGATCCGATTCGGATGAATACCACTGAAAATTTTTTTATTATTAATAGTTTTTCTATTTGTTCTTAGATAGATATCAATAAAAGTTAGATGAATACCAAAGATATTTTTTTGCCTAAATATCGATAAGGTGTTCGAGATTTTATTGAGTTTGCATGGTATAAGGCTGACAGTGCTGGTCAGATAAAGTATCCATACAAGATATGTGTCAATATGGTATATCATCATATAACACTTATTGAGGAGCATTTGCTACATTATGGTATGGACAAAAAGTATACTCGCTGGATATGGCAGGGAGAGGGTGATCTGAATGAAGTTGTGCATGACGATGACAATATTGAAGATGATAGTGATGCTGCTGAACCTGTCGAACATGATGGTGTAGGAGAACTATTGGATGATTTACATCAAGATGTTTGTTCAAATGTACGCATGAGTACTAGTACATCTGAAGGTAATTCTAATCATGAACAAATATCCGGCTTAAGGTAAAAGAGATTTCTAAACAGTTTGCAAAGCTTGTAAGGGATGCACGAGAGCCACTCTATCCAAATTGTGCGAAGTTCTCCAAGTTAGAGTTTTAGATAAAATTGCTTCATATTAAAACCATAAATCGATGGAGTCGGAAGTCATTTAATCAAAATTTAGCATTGATTAAAGTAGCTCTTTTCGATGGAGAGAGACTTTCGAAATCATATTCTGAAGCAAAAATATACATGCAAAAATTGGAACTTGGCTATATTCTTATACGTGCCTGCAAAAATGACTGTATATTATTTTATAAGGATAACGAACAGACAACTGAATGTTCGAAATACGATGAGCTTAGGTATAAAACTGATAACAAAAAGAAAAAAAGATACCTCAAAAGGTTTTAAGGTATTTTTTATTAATTTCAAGACCCCAAAGGTTGTATATGTCCACAAAGATAGCTGAAAAAATGAGATGGCATCATAAGCAGCGAATTTCAGAGGATAACATACTTAGCCATCCGACCGACTCTATAGTGTGAAAAGACTTTGATGCAAAGCATCCGCACTTTATGAGTGACCCGTGCAATATCTGTCTTGGTCTAGCGATAGATGGATTTAATCTCTTTGATAATTTGAGTACTTCCTACAGTATGTGGCCTATGATGCTAGTTGTATATAATATGTCACCTTAGAAGTATATGAAAAAACTATTTATTTTTATGTCACTATTGATTTCAGGTCCGAAAGCATCAGGTAATGAAATTGATGTAAATCTACGACTGTTAATCGATGATCTGAAGGAGTTATGAAAAAATGGAGTACAGACATATGATTTTGTGAGTCGAAAAAATTTTAAGTTGCATGCTTCGATTTTATGGACCATAAATAATTTTTCTACATATAAAAACTTATCTGGGTGGAGTACTAAAGGATATCTGGCATGTCCAATATGCAACAAAGATGCATCCTTCTTACATTTAAAGCATGGACAAAAAATATGCTTCATGGGTCATTGATAGTTTCTACGTGATAATCACTTTGGAGGATCCGTTACAACCAATACTTTGATGGTAAGTCTGATCGGCATCCACCACCTAAGGGGTTAAGTAGAGTAAAAGTTTTAGAATAACTTGAAGTCATTGAAAATATCCAATTTGAAAAAATATCGGATACTTGCAAGCGGAAGCATACTGAAGTTGAGCTGAATTGGATGAAGCGATATATTTTTTTCAAACTACCGTATTGAAAGTAGCAACTACTTCATCATAATCTGGATGTAATGCACATTGAAAAGAATATTTGTGATAATATCATAGGTACAGTATTGAATATCTCAAAAAAAATATAAAATAGTACAAAAGCTAGTCTTGATTTGTAGAAAATAGAAATCCGATTGAAATTGCATTTAGTTTGTTAAGATGATAGATTTTTTATACCACCTGCATATTATTCATTGTTTGACAAAGAAAAAAAGAGTTTCTGTAGATGGTTCAAAACTGTAAAGTTTTCTGATGCTTAAGCTTCAAACATATCGTGATGTGTTGGCAACAATGACGGCAATATCTCTGACATGAAAAGTCATGACTCTCATGTGATGATGCAATGCTTGCTTCCTGTGATCATGCGTAGCTATTTGGATGGTGATGTTCAAACTGCATTGATTGAGTTGGGAGTGTTCTTCCAAGAACTATGTTGTCAGAAATTGAAGATTAACTTACTTGAAAAGTTTGAAAAAGATATCATACTTATTCTTTGTAATTAGAAAAAAAAATTTTACTATCATTTTTTGATGTTATAGTGCACCTGACTATTCATCTTCCAAAGAAAGCTCTTTTGGCCAAATCGATATATTATCGATGGATGTATCCTATTAAAAGGTAAAAAAAATGTATGCACTTTGTCATATCAGTTATAAGATATAAATATGTTTTTAAAATTTAAATTTATTTTTATTTATAGATTCTTATGTCTCCTAAAAAAATATGTGCGTAATAAAGCATGATCTGAAGAGTCTATAGTGGAAGCATACATAGCTATAGAGTGTGTCATATTCTGCTCGATATATCTTGATGATATCGAAACAAGATTCAATCATACAGATCATAATACAGATCGTGAATGGGATAATAATGAATCGATACTGTCTATATTTAAACAAATGGTTCGACCCATTGATGGAAGGAGATATGAATTTATGGATGTGAATGAGCTATCCGAGATACACTTCTACGTTCTAAATAATTATGAACAAATTAAAGATTTCATTGAATAAGTACCATCTTAGCATACTGTTTAATATTCTAAATAATTTTTTCATGTCGATGTAAAATTAAAAATCATGATTTGTTGCAGTGAGCACAAAAGTATACTATCCAGAGAGAATAGTACGGATGCTGATGATCGATATAGAAGAAAATTTATAAAATAGTTTGGAGACCTTGTAAGTTGTACTAGTAATATATTATTTTTAATAATTATAGAAATAATTATTTGAACCAACATAATTTTTTATATTATGATGTTGATGAAATATAAGTATTTCAATAAAGAAAATGATGCAACCCATGAGTTGATCGATTTAGCATGTGGCCCTAATCAAAGGATTAACCACTACGTATCCTGTATCATTGGAGGAATGAGATTTCACACAAAGAAGCTTGAGATACAATGATGGATCCAGAATAGTAGAATTGCTACGATAGGATATAAAGGAGAAGAAGAGATTGAATATTATGGTGTACTGATAGATATCATAGAACTCAAGTATGGGTCCAGTAATTCTGTATTCTTGTTTCAATGTGAATGGTGGGATATTAGCAATAAAAAGATTGATATTCATATCGATCTACACTTTATCAGTATAAACTTTGTATGAACATGATATCAGAATAAGCCGTATATATTAACAACTTAAGTGAAACAAGTAATATATTTGAAGGATCTAAAGTATTGAGGTAATTAGTATGTTGTACAAAGAATAACACCTAGAGGCATATATGATATACCAACCGACTAGAGATGGATAAAAATTTAGATTTACATGAAGAGGAAGCTTTTCAAGAAGAAAAACAAACATTAGCCAAGCTTCTTATTGATGAAGAACTTGTAACAGCTCCTTTGAATAGGACTGATTTGCCATCCAACAAAGTTGAAGCTAATTTTGTATTTAATCTTAATAAGTCAGAGGACGACGATCAGTTTGATGAGATAGAAGATGATACGTTAGTCGATTATTGTGATTTAGAGGAGGACCTACACATCGAGAAAGATACGAATATTGATGAGTGATCTATATTCTTTGTTGAATCTTCTCTTACAATAATGGTATGCGATATAATTCTATTCATTAGAATATAATTTATTTTTTACTATTATTATTCAATATTATATTCATTTATATATTAAGAATTACAGGCATGGCATAAGGAAACAGACGACGACGTTCACGTTCGCACCTACCTCTGAAGTTGAGGTGCCTTCACTTATTTCCACTGTCGCACCAGCAGAGTCGCCAAAGGATCCTGCACTGGCAGATCTTAGTGAGGCAGGTCCGAGTGAGGTGGGTTCGAGTGGTATTATTATACTTTTTATATAATAAAATTTATTTTTTTATTTGGATAGCTATCATACTAATGATTTATTTATCATTATTTCAGGCCAGTCTCTATCGGTAGTGAGACGAGGGCGAGATCCACTGAAAAACCATGCTTTAGAGCATTAGAGACATGAGCATCTGGGATAGCATCTCCATATTGAGATACCACCCGACTACACCAGGCCTATTAGGGGATGGTGCGAGCCATGGTAGATCGAGCTAGGCATCATCTACCGTAGCTATACCCCCATGATGCTTTTCAATTGGCATCACATTATACGGACTCAGAGAGAGAATTTTTACATCCAGTTACAGGTAAAATAATTATACTATGAATATTTAATTAGCACGGTATTCTTCTAATATTTATTATTGACAGGGTGTATTTGATATTGTCGATTTTGAGGAGGATTACATGCGGTGAGCTGTGGATGCTCATTTATGCTTGCATTTCAAGGAGTATCGCCATCACATTCATCAGCATTGGTACCATATGATGTAGGACCATGGGGTGGAGGCAATGCAGCAGTGATCGTATGACAACATCACTTTAGATGATTGGGCTCTTGTATGCCGGCATTACGAGAATCCGACATATCAGGTTATACATCCAAACTTCTTTTTTTTTAAAGTTTAATGATTGAATCATTTATTCTTAAATTTAGTTTGTTATCTACTAATTTGATTGCTAACTGTACAGAGACGATGTGCCCAGAATACTGTGAATCAGGTGAGACAGATCGTGTCGCATTGTGGGAGTTCGAGGTCGTTCGTTCGTCATATGGAGCAGATGGTAAGTAATTTCTAATTAACATATTTTAACTCTCTAACTATTTAAAAATTTTTTAATTAATTATTCTCAAATTATAAAGAGATACAGAGAGTGGCGAGCTACCTGGTAGAATCGATATCTACCAGCAGACCCACCAGCGACGATCAGGGGAGTGGATGATGGAGAGCCAGGAGCTTTTTGTAAGTTTTTTCTAATTATTTTTTTCATTCGCAATTTAATTTTTAGTACAAAATTAAAATAGTTATAATATAATTTTTAGAATCATAGATGACGAGATTGCATCTACAGAGGGCTCGATCGCATCTACAGATGACGAGATCTATGATCAGATGCTTGATATGAGACCCTGTTATGTTAAGGATCTAGGGCATGGGATCAGTGCTCCCTCATCCTCACACTCATCCAGGATAGAGATCCATGTTGCCTGCGATGCTCGACTGATGAAAATATAGAGACAAACTATTGAGAATCGACAGCGGACTAAGCAGCGAGCTGATGAGTTGGCTGCACGCATCGATGAGTATGAGTTGCTCCAAATCTAGATGATGCAGTGGATGGCACAGATGGAACAGATGATACAGCTGATGAGGTAGCAGCAGATCGGTTCGAGCTCTTCCGAGTGCTCCCCTTCCCCAACCTATTCTCCTTCTGCAGATGTCGATACTTGACGACTTGTTTATGTTACTTTTTATTTTTATTTCAGACCTCTTATAATTTTAATTTAATATAATAAAATAATAAAATTTATTTATAAATTTATTATATAAATTTTTATTTTTATTTTATATATTATAAATTAAAAATATTATAAATATAAATTAAAAATATATATTCATAAATTATTTTAAAAAAATTATGTGTAATTTTTAGTGAAGAAATTATTTCTGACACTACAAGAAATTTGATTTTTTGTGATGAAATTTTTTCGTTGCTAAAAATCATATTTTCGTCGCTAAAAGTATTTACGATGAAATATATCGTCGCTAAAAATTTGTAGAGAAAGCCTCGTAGCAAAAGACCTTAGCGACGAAAATATTTTATTTCGTCGTAAAAAATAGTAAACCTAGACGATGAAGTTATGTGCTGTATTAGCGATGAAAATATTTTGTCACAAGAGCTTAAATTTTCATCGCTAAAATTACAAACGAAAAATAATTTCACTGCTAAATATTATGATTAAAAAAAATATTCTCTTATTTTTTGCGATTAAAATAAAATTCATCGTAAAACTTAGCGACAGATTTTGCCACAAAAAAATTTATCGCAAAAATTTCATCGCAATAATTGCGACGAAAAAAATGTTTGTTGCTATAATTGCGATGAAAAAAAAATTTCATCGCTATAATGACGACGAAATAAAAATTTCATCGCTAGAAGGGCGATGAAATAAAAAAATTCATTGCCATAATTATGATGAAATAAAAAAATGCGTCGCCATAATTGCGATGAAATAAAAATTTCATCGCAAAAAGATAAAATTTTTAGCGATGAAACTATTTGTTCGTCACAAAAATAGCAACGAAATAATTTCGTCTCAATAATTGCGATGAAAAAAATATTCGTTGCTATAATTATGACGAAAAAAAAATTTCGTCGCTATAATGGTGACGAAATAATAATTTTGTCGCTAGAAGGGCGATGAAATAAAAAAATTTATCGCCATAATTACGACAAAATAAAAATTTCATCGCAAAAAGTTAAAATTTTTAGCGACGAAACTATTTTTTCATCGCAAAAATAGCAACGAAATAAAAAATTTCATTGCAATGAATAATAAAAATTTTACTTTTTTGGGTTCACAAATTTTTTTGCGACGAAATTAATATTTCATCGCTAAAATAAATTTTGGATAAAAAATAAAATTTTTATTTATTTTCAAAAAAACCTGCTCAAATATAAATTATCTGATCAAACATATTTTAAATAAACAGTATATTAACACAATAAAAATATTCTAAGTCAAAAGACTAATTCGAAGTATCAAAAAGTTTCATAACCATCTTTGTCATATACAAAAATATAAGTCCATACACCATTTTAAATTTAAAATAACTACAAACTAGGTATGATCTGACTCGTTGGCCTCGTTCCCTTCTCCAGGCATCGATCCCTGACCCGATATGTGTCGCGATGGTGGTGCAGAGGCGGCATCATGTGACTGTAGAGGTGCTAACTCAGAAACATCAATACCGAGCCGTCCCGCCATCGCAGCTATGATCTTCTCGAGCGTTTGACTACGATTCATCCAGTAACTAATCTGATCTTGCATCATGCTCATGGATGTCCTAACTGCCTCTGTCACTGATGCATCATCAGATCGGTCGGATGACGAACTGCATGATTTTTTGGACCGCATGCTATGACCAGATCCTAGCTGCCGCCTGAGGACGGTATCCAAAATCGTATCATCTGTCATCAAACAAACCTGCTGCGATCCAGTATCACCGTCAGATCCCACCTCCCTCATCGCCTGCTCTCTCAATTCTAATATTTTTTCCTTCACAATAAACCAAATAAAATCATAAAATTTTTTCAAACTCTTTAAAAGTATTCAAAATGTAGAGTAATGATACTTACATGATGCTGCCTCGCCTCCTCGGTCACGAACTCGCCACTCTTGTTTTGATAGAATTTAGCATAGGCGTCGACTCCGGATAGTCCCTGTTCAAATAAAAAAAAAAAGATATCAAAATAATATAAATATTTAATAAGAAGTTATAAAGTATGATTGCAAATGTAGTTACGTACCATCCTCTTCATTCTCTGTGCAAAAGAGGCACTTCCTTGCGTGTGAATAGAATCAATCTTACTCCTATTCACCTTATTCGCCTCCGATCGTCGCTACAAAATACATACAATTATAACCAATAAAGGACATAACAAAATTAAAAAAACTTGAAATACTAGACATACCTGAAATGCCTCACTTCTAAAATGCTCACATAACCACCGCCAATCGTCACTAGACCCAGCCCAATTTCTGTATGGCTGGGTCACAGGATCAATCCCCTTCGCCTGCAGCTCATTGCAGTATTTATGAAGCCTACATCGCCGATCTTTGTATCTATTTGCAGCCATTTTGAGAATACATGCCGTCACTTCTTCGTCAGTGCAATCCTCGAAGTCAATATTATCCTACACAGTAATCATACCAAAAAGCAAATACATGAAATTATTCATATAATAAAAAATTTATTTATATAACCAAAAATAATATGGATCATGTAATGATATGCAAGACATCCAAATTTAATTCTTACCTTGATGTGAAAGACTAGAGCATCACGGTATCGAGGAGCTACATGCTTGAAACTTTCAGCAGCCCACGAAAAATGATTCCATATATACAAACTGATCTCATTTGCGACGATACTAGCCTCTGTGCCAACCGGATGATCTCGAAATATCTGTACCTTCGGTTTTTCATTGTGTGTATGCACATATTTTTTCAAAACAAGACCCCTACTAGGACCATGCACTGCACGTCAATGCTGTGTTCCTACATGTAAAAATTGGTGAAATGAACATATATCATGTATCACTAAATGCATATAACAAAAAAATATATATGGTTTATAAATTGATAGAGATGTACCTGTAAGGGGATGATGCTGCGGTACCATGACCTCCGGCTGGGCAAGCTCTGGCTGAGCACTAGTCTGCTCTGTGGACTTGGGCAACTGAGTCTCATCTAAATCCTCTGACTCATCATGCAAAATGCTAAAGTGAGGATGTGTATCATCAAGCGGAGCCTGCTGCCTACCCCGTGAATGTCTACGTCCAGGACCAGTCATGATGCTGCAATGATTAAAATAATTTAAATCAGTACGTAATCAAAAAAACTCAAGTATTACATGATATAACAAAAAAAAATAAATTGAATTACTTATTCATATTAATTATTGTTCTCAGATTCTGAACTCATGTCCATATAGTCATCTTGATGGGAGTCATAGAAGACTTCGACCCTGAAGTGCTATCATCATCGTCGTTAATGAAGTCATTATTGGATCGTGCTCGTGTCCGTGCCCTTATCGACGATCCAACAACAGAAACATCCTCAGGTTCATAGTCGTCTCTTTGTAATTGTCCTATGTCAATCGTATCATCTGGCACTAATATGTTATCTGGTGCTTGCATTTGATATGCTTCATTTTCAATAATTGCACAGACTTCATTCTCAAGATGTTCATCGTTCGAGCATGTGAAAAGTGCAGGATCAAACAAATGCCTATGCTGAGCCCTTATTGCAACTCGCCAAGGCTCTTTCATTTTGTTATCATCAATATACCACACTAGTCTTGCTTGCTTTGCAAAAATATAAGGATCACTTTCATACCATACATCACCAGTGTGGACACTGATGAGTTGAGGATCTATAACAATTAGCCTGTGTCGTCCTAAGTCATACCATCGACACTTGAATAACACAATCCGTCGAAGACCACTATATCTCA
Source organism: Elaeis guineensis (assembly GCF_000442705.2). Lineage (NCBI taxonomy): Eukaryota > Viridiplantae > Streptophyta > Magnoliopsida > Arecales > Arecaceae > Elaeis > Elaeis guineensis. The sequence goes on along the minus strand of NC_025996.2, from coordinate 120,667,235 downwards.
ACTCTATAACCTCATGCAGAACACCAAAAAAATCTATTATTTCACCCTTGTGCTCGCCCTCCACGCTTATTCCACAATTCTGTGTGGTTCGATCGCGATCGCAATTTTTCGTTAAGAATCGCACACCATTGACTATGCATGCTGAATATGCTGAATATACTCCTGGACAATATGTTCGAGCTAGTCGGCAAATCTTCACCATGACAAGTCCATCTCTTGTAAGTCACATCTATACCGTGTTCATATAAATGATTCTGAATGTCCGATAAGGTACACCAAAATAAATTCCTACATCGATGACATGGACAACGAGCTTTCCCATCTTCTCTAGTATGATTGGACGCCACATTCATAAAAGTTATCACACCCGTAATATACTCGGGACAGAACTTATCATGCAATGACATCCAACCATGATTCATACCTACATATTTATGATGCAAACTATACAATCAATTTTATGTAATAATAGTTGACTAACGCCTTATATCTCCTACCTATAGGGTGATGGTCCTATTCCATTCAGGAACGTAAGAATTTAATATTGCAATACATGTCTTGTATACCAAAAAAATTTCGACAGCATTTCGATGCAGTTCTCCAGATACACAAGCATTAAAATTGTGCTATGTATCCAGAGAACATGATCGAAAATACCGACAAAACTCTGCGATATAGAAGCATATGTGTTGCAATATTAAATTCATTCACGTGCCCAAACTGTCCACGAAGACAATTCAAGAATAGTGTGTAAAGCACCAATATTTTTTTCATAAAAAAAAATATTGGTTTATGCATGCTATCCTCGAACAAAAATTTTAAGGCTTATAAATTTGTTATGCTACAATTAATATATTATTATTAAAAAAAATTATTTTTAAAATATTTTTAAATCATGATTAAAATTAATTATATCAAAAAAATAATTATATCTAACATTATATCTAATTACTAAAATAATAAATAATTACTTTTAATGGCTAAAATTTATTAAGAAAAAAAATTAAAAAATATATAAATTAAAAAAATGGTTCTCACCTTCAACTCTTCCGTGAGCAGTGATGGTTACAGTGACGGCAACCGGCGGCAGTGCGGCGACGGTGGCCCTGCGAAACCAGACAAGCCAGGTAAGGGATCGACCTTCAACTCTTTCTCAGGTAAGAGACTGAGAAAGAAAATGAGGGAGGGAGACAGGGGATGGATGGGTCGACCAGCGGCGACTGCCTTGCAGACGCTGCGGCGGCGGGGGATGGGAGGCCGAAGCGGTAGGCGGCGGTGGGGGACGGGAGGCCGAAGCGGCAGGCGGCGGTGGGGGATGGGAGAGGGTAGGAGGCGCTGAGGAGCTTGAGCTTGGGGAGGAGATTGGAGGGGACGTTGGTGGCGAGGACAGCAGGGCGGCGGCGGACGAAGGCATGGAGCTGGCGGGGGGAGAGGCCGGCGTGGCGGCGGAGGAAGGCGAGGACGGCGTCAGGCTTGTCGGGGGTGGTGATGTGGAGGAGGGATTTGGAGGCGACGAGGGCCTTATCCTTGGAGTAGCCCAGATGCGAGGAAGGGTAGAGGAGAAGAGGAGGAGGTAGTCATTTCGGCGGTGGCCGGCGAGGAAGAATAGGAGGAAAGTATGGAAGGAGGAGGAAAGGGAGGGAGGAGAGGTGGCCACCACCTTCGTTTTATGGATTGGAGGGTTAGGGTTTCGAGGGATTGGAGGGAACCGGAGGGAAGGAGGCAGAGAAGAGGGAGGATTCGGTGCGCGGAGGAGAGGGTGGCGAGGCGGGAGGGAGATGGCCGGCGCGCTGGGAGGTGGGCTCGATCAGCGACGGGGGGCGGGCTCGAGCGGCGACGGTGGCGGGGAGAGAGGGCTCGACGGTGGTGGGGAGGGAGAGAGAGAGAGGATGGTGGCGGAGAGAGAGAGGACTTATCGGGAAGGACGACCGGCGACCGGGGAAGGAGGACTATCGCCGGAGATCGGGGAGGGAGAAAATTTGGATGACCGCGGCGGAGATCGGGGAGGGAGAAATCAACAGGTTTATTTTCAATTAGGGCAGAATATCAAAGGTTTTTTTTTAATTAAAAAATATTTAGCGACGAAATACATTCGTTGCTAAAAATAAATATTCTGTCGCAAAAAAATATATTTTTTGCAACAAAAATTTTTTCATCGCAAATGATTAATTTTTTGCAATGAAAACTTAATTTCATCGCAAATGATCGTAAAATCAAGTTTCTCACAATGAAACGAATATTTTGTCACATAAAAGTAAATTTTTTGCGATGTAATTATTTTCGTCGCAAAAAAAAAATTTAGCAACAAAAAATTTTTCTGTCGCCAAAAAAAATAATTTTTTGCGATGAAAAAACTTTTGTCGCTAAAGATCAATTCTAGCAATGAAATTTAAATTTTCATCGCAAATTATTCAAATTTTTTCAGCAAAATAAAACTTAGCGACGTAATAGTTTCGTCGCTAAATATAAATAAAATTGGTCGCAAAAGCCTTTCTTTTTAGCAACGAAATATCAATTTCATCGTAAAAATATAATTTTTTTGTGATAAATTTTTTTTTATCGCAAAAAAAAAAATTTTACTACGAAAAAAAAAATTTCATCATAAAAAAATTATTTTTTGCAACAAAAAAAAAGGTTCGCCGCTAAAAATCAACTTCTAGCAACAAAAATAAAAATTTCATTGCAAAAGATATAACTTTTTGCAATGCAATTTTTTCGTCGCAAATACCTAATTTTTGGGGATAAAATTTAAATTTCGTTGCAAAAGCTTAATTATTTGCGATGAAATAAATTTTGTCGCTAAAATTTCATCGCAAAAAGTCAAATTTCTTGTAGTGTGACAAAATTTTGATAATCAAAAAATCTATTAGTGATGAAAATAATTGATCGTAAATATTTTTCTTAATAAATTTAAAAATATTAAAATTTTATATTAAATTATTAATAATGAAAATAATTTTTTCATAAATAATTGTTAATTTAGTAGTGACAAAAATTTTTATCAGCAATTGTCATATTTACGATGAAACTTTTACATCACTAATATTTTTTTTACAAATTTAAATTTTATAAAAATTTTTAATTAAATTAATAATGATGAAAGTATTTTATTTTAAATAATTTTTTAAATTATTTTTTTATTAACGATGTAATAATTCATCGCAAATCACTTTTTTTTACAATAAAAATTTTTCATCATGAATAGTTTTCGAAAAAATTTAATGATAAAAATTTTTGATCGGTAATATTGATTATTGATGGTGAAATTCTTTTTTTCACCATAAAAAATTATGAATGATGTCATTATTTACGATGAAATATCAACGATGATAATTTTATCACTAATAACTATTACCAATAAAAATTTAGTATTAATGATGAATTTTTTGCATCGCTAATACCCCATTCTGTTGTAGTGAGATGTGTAAATTTGAAAGAGAAAAAATTATTTAGAATGAAAAGGCATGATTATCATATGTTTATGGAGCGTTTGCTACCAATTATTGTTAGTGCACTACCAGATCAAGTATGGAAGCCTGTAATTGAGATAAGTAAATTTTTTAGAAACTTGTGCTCAACAGTGTTATGGATGGATGATTTCTTATAGATAGAATAAAATATTATTGTTATACTATGCAAATTAGAATGAATCGTTCCATTTGGATTCTTTGACTCAATGGAGCACTTACCTATTCATTTGTCATATGAAGAAAGAGTCAGTGGTCCCATTTAATATCGATGGATTACCTAGTTAAGAGGTAAGTAATAATTACTTTTATATATTAAACTAGTATAGTGCATTAATATTTATATATTAATGGAAGTATGGTGCACTTACCTATTCTATTAATTATTATAGGTTTCTTAATAAATTAAAATGAATGGTTAAGAATAAAGCTCATGTGGAAGGGTCCACATGTGAGGCATACTTGTACTAGGAGACTTCTCATTTTTGTTCATATTATTTTGAACCTCATGTATAGTCAATAAGAAATAGAGTTGGACAAAATGATGATGGAGGTGAAGATGAGACAATCCAACCAACTTTGTCAATTTTTAATAAACCCGACTACTTGTCTAGAACTTGTAAAAGTTGATATCTGGATGATAGAGAACTAGCTATTGCGTATTTACATGTATTACTTAATTGTGATGAGGTTCAACCATATATTGGATAAGTGAAAATACTTGATGATTAATTAACTTCACATTGTATTGAATAACACATTATTAATAGTATTATAATTGTTAGATATTTTGTTCAACATTTATAAGTGTCCACACCAAATATTAGTGCCACTGACATTGATGCCAGAATTCTATCTCAGTTTTCATATTGGTTTTGGACTTATGTAAGCATGTTGATGCCCTTGCTATTTATATCAATGCCTGTCACCTAAATTATAAGCTTATTAATTATTTTTGGTTATGTCATGTGTAGGTTCATAATCGAGATAATTTGGTATGAGGTATGCTATGGTCTCTTTTTCTTATTCCTATATGATAAATTAAAGCTGATGGGTGCTGATGGGTTTTGCTTGCTATATTGTTATGGTTGCCTACTTATTCCCTGATGATGATCCAAGCTTAATAGATATTGAAGGAAATGACCCCATAGATTACTATGGCCTCTTTTTCTTAATCTCATACGATGTGTTAAAGTTGATAGGATGTCAATAGATTTTTCTTGCTACATACTTATGATTGCCTACTTATTTTTCCTGATGATGATCTAAACTTCATGAATATTGAACGGAATGGCTTCACAAATTGCTATTATCTCTTTTTCTTATTCCCATATTATGTCTTAAAGCTAATGGGTGCTAATGAATTTTGTTTGCTACGTTCTTATGGTTACCTTCTTATTTTTCTTGATGATGATCCAAACTTAATGAATATTGAAGAGAATAGATTCACAGATTGCTATGACCTTTTTTTCTTATTCTCATATGATATGTTAAAGCTGATAGGTGTCGATAGATTTTTCTTGTTATATACTTATGGTTGCCTACTTATTTTTTCTGATGATGATCTAAACTTAATAGATATTGAAGAGAGTGGCTTCACAGATTGCTATGGTCTCTTTTTCTTATTTCTATATGATGTGTTAAAACTAATTTTCTTTTAACTGACAGCAGAGGAGTTTGTTTATAATCGAAAGCAAAAATGACTCTATCTTATTACCTCACTGGCTGTATATATTATGTTAGTATCAACTATTTTTAGTGCAGGTAATACTTTGGAAAGCCTGTCAGGTGAGTTGCTTGAGAAAGACAAAGACAGCTCATGATTATGATATATTTAGCTCAACATATGCTAAACAAGTGATGTATTTGGCATGAGGTAAGCTGTGGCCTCATTTTTTTATTCCCACATGATGTGTTAAACCTGATAGGTGCCAATAGATTTTTTTTGCTATATACCTATGGTTGCTTTCTTATTTTCCTTGATGATGATCTAAACTTGATGGATATTGAAGAAAATGACTTCACAAATTGCTATGATTTTTTTTTCTTATTTTTATATGATATGTTAAAGCTGATGGATGCCGATGGGTTTTGCTTGTTATATGCTTATGGTTTCTTTTTTATTTTTTCTGATGATGATCCAAACTTAATGAATATTGAAGGAAATGGCTCCACAGAATGCTATGATCTTTTTTTGTTATTCCCATATGATGTGCTAAAGCTGATAGGTGTCGATGTATTTTTCTTACTATATACTTATGTTTGCCTACTTATTTTTCTTGATGATGATCTAAACTTAATAGATATTGAAGAGAATGGCTTCACAGATTGTTATGGTTTCTTTTTCTTATTCTCATATGATGTCTTAAAGCTGATGGGTGCTAATGGATTGTACTTGCTATATTCTTGTGATTGCCTTCTTATTTTTCTTGATGATGATCCAAACTTAATGAATATTGAAGGAAATGGCTTCATATATTGCTATGGTCTCTTTTTCTTATTCCCATATGATGTGTTAAAAATGATAGGTGCCGATGGATTTTTCTTACTATATATTTATGGTTGCCTACTTACTTTCTCTGATGATGATTTAAACTTAATAGATATTGAAAGAAATGACTTCACAGATTGCTATGGTCTCTTTGTCTTATTCCCATATGATGTGTTAAAGCTGATGGATGCTAATGGGTTTTACTTTTAGCTGATAGTAAAGGAGTTCTTTATAACTGAAAATAAAAATGACTCTCTCTTATTATCGCACTAGCTTTATATATTATGTTGGTATCAATTATTTTTGCTGCAGATAGTATATTGAAAAGTCTGTCGAGTGATTTGTCTAAGAAAGATGAAGGCAGCTCATGATTATGATATATTTGGTATGAGGTATGCTAAATAAGTAATATATTTGGTATGAGATATGTTATGACCTCTTTTTCTTATTCTCATATGATGTGTTAAAGTTGATAGGTACTGATAGCTTTTCTTACTATATACTTATGGTTGCCTTCTTATTTTTTTTGATGATGATCTAAACTTAATAGATGTTGAAGGGAATGGCTCCACAGATAACTATGACCTCTTTTTTTTGTTACTTTCTATTTTAAATATATGTTATTTATCTTTGGTATTTTCAGACTGTATGATTGTAAGTCTTGTGTTTTACTTTTATCATGAGAAGATTTGAGTATGTTTTAGCCTTTTTTCTATTCCACTTTGTTGTTTAGGACATGTTGCTTGGTTGTATATGATGGATGATGATGTTGCTTGGTTCTGTTATGTTTCAATAAACTTACAGTTCTTGTAACAAAAAAAATAATATGATTTTAATTTATTTTATTTTTTAAATTTGAATTTTAACAATCAATTTTGTGATCAATTATTTTAATTAAAATAATTTTTGATCAATTTTGAGATTGATTTTGAAATCAAAATTAAAAATAAAAATAATATAAAATTTTTTTGATCAATTTATTAAATTAAAAATATTTTAAAAATATTAGCAATCGATTTTGAGATCAATTTTTATACTAATTTTTATTTAATAATTTTTAATAAATTTAGCAACCACTTCAGTGATCGATATTAAAAAGAAAAAATTATAAAAAATTTGTGACTGATTTTGGGATCAATTTTTTAAATAAAAAAATATTTTAAAGAAATTAGTGATCAATTTTGAGATTGATTCTAGTTTAATAATTTTAAAAAATTTAATGATTGATTTTACAATCAATATTAAAAAAATATTATAAAATAATTTATGATTGATTTTTTAAAAATAAAAATATTTTAAAAAAATTAGCGATTTATTTTGAGATCAATTTTATTTTAATAATTTTTAATAAATCTAGCGATCAATTTTATAATTGATATTAAAAAAATATTATAAAATAATTTATGACTGATATTATGATCAATTTTTTAAAATAAAAATATTTTTAAAAAATTAGCAATTTATTTTAAGATCAATTTTTAGATTGATTTGATTTTAATAATTTTTAAAAAATTTAGTGATTAATTTTTTAACCAATTTTGTAAATTAAAATATTATAAAAAATAAATTATGATTGATATTATGATCAATTGTTTAAATAAAAAATATTTTAAAAAACTTAACAACCAATTTGTTTAATTTTTTGATTAATAAATTGGTTGCAAAATAGTTAATAATTTTTTATTTTCAATCGCTAAATTGGTCATAAATTTTTAATTAATTTTTTTATTTTCAATCATAAAATTGATAATAAAATTTTATGATCGATAAAATCGATCATAAAATATTTGCTATCAAGATTTTTGTAATCAATATATATCAATCGCAAATTAAATTAGCAATCGATTTTTGCTCTTTAGCAATTGATTTTATGGTCGCTAAAATTTTATTTTCTTCTAGTATCTAAGTTTTGACACTTTTTAAAAACATGGGGGTGTAAGTAAAATTGCACAAAAGTTGATGGAGTGTTTTTGTAATTTATCCATTTTCTATTCAAAGATCCCAATCAATCTTAGGGTATATCCTTGGCTTGGTTGTGCTAAGACTTGTTCTTTCTAGAGGTTTGAATCAATCACAAGGTGTCTCCTCGGCTCAATCATGCTGAGACATTTTCTTCTTAGGGACCTTAGTTAGTCTTGAGGTGCCTCCTTGAATTAGTTATTTTGAGATTTTTACAGAATGCAGTTTCAAAGAAGAGCTGGAATATGATTTTATTGATCATTAGCAATAAAAAGTACAAAATTTATTTTCATAATTCTTATTGTGGTTGGCCTTGAATAATCAAAGCTCGACTATTCAACACCATTCTTATTAGGTAGTCTCAATCTTTTTTTGGATCTGATCCTGCTACTTAGGTCTCCTGATCATCGATCTTCTCTCACTATATAGTCCCTTCATTGATATAGGGGATCATTTCGATGAGTGGCATGTCAGGTCCAATAACCCATCTGGGGTTTGTTTGTCTTATGCAGCATTCTTCCTCTAGTCATCAATGTAGTAGAGGAGGTGCCCTAGTCATCAATGTAGTAGAGGAGGTGCCCTCATCAAATTGGGGCTTAAATTACATCTCTTAGGTGGAGGTCATCTTCAATGTTGTACTTATGATCCTTGTAGAATTGATTGTATTTGTTTGGATTCCTCTTATTAGCAAGAGTTTCATTTTTTATGACCGGTTGAGATATCCTTAGTCTTGGACCTATATTAGGATCTGAGCCCTTTGAAGCTTTGAGAGGGGTATACTTCTCCAATTTTTGATGTAGGCTCCAAGGTTGCTTGGTGATTTTTTTTTCTTGACCTCACTTTCTCCTTAGCTCATCCTTGTCCTCGCAGCTCCGATGCTATTTTGCTATTCTTTCTTCTAGTTGCCTCTTTCTAGGCCACCATGGCTTCCTCTCGATGCAAATGTATCATTTCTCTAGTTGTCTCTTTCTACATGGCCATGGCTTGCTTTGGATAATAGTTGAGCCTAGTCTTTCGGAGGCCTTTCATCTAGTAGAAAGTTGAAGTGCAAGCTCTTTAGCCCTTTCATCTAGCTTGTGCCTCTTGAATGTCTTGATGTTGAACCAATTGATATAGCTTCAGAGGGACCTATCTTTCCTTTACTTTATGGTGAATAAGTTGATGGAGATCTTCCTTTACCTTTTGTTGCTGATGAAGTGGCCAATGAATCAGCGGTTGAGCTCATCAAAGGAGTTGATCAAGCTTAGCCAAAGGCTTGAAAATTAGAGCCAAGTGGCCTTCTTGAGAGTGGACGAGAAGGCCCCCGGTATATCACGGTGTTGTTGGCTACTTGAAGTAACATGAGAGTTCTGAAGCTCTATAGATGGTCCATCAGGTTAATTTGTAGCACCATCATAGTGCTTGAACTATGGCATCTTAAACTTCTTTGATAGGGACTCCTTGATAATCTTTCAAGTGAATAGATTCTCCTTCATCATCTCTATATCATTTGCTACTTCAGCTATCTACCCTTATAGGCCTTGATCTACTTGTGCATCTTCTTGATCTCATGATGGGGTCAGCCTCTTACCTAGAGACTTCTTTCATTGAAACTAGAACTCATGTTGGAAGAAGAGCTAAAGAATCATGCTTATGGCCTCACTCAGGTCTCTTGAAGCATGAATAATTGCTACCTTGTGCTTCACCACCTTGGTGATTTAGCTAACTAGCAAGGGGGTTATTGGTCTACTTCTATAGGACCGTCATTATCAAAGCTTGCACATGTAGGGTGAGTTAGTCAAAAATTCTAGCATCAACAGCTCCAGTGACCAATCAAGAGGATTGAGATCTCAAGGAATTATGCGAGGAGCCATTAGGCATAAGTTAGACAGATGCTCAATGATTGATTCTTCTTTTTTTATGGGTTTTCTTTCTGTATTCCCATAGATGGTGAATCTATTGTTACCAATCCTATAATTAATGATGATGCATACTACTTTTATTGACCTAAAAGATAGTAGGAGAAGGTTATAGAGGTTGATGGATTAGCTCTGACTGAGCCATCCAATGCTTAAGTTATAGAGGGTCTCTGATGGGAAGGAAGAAGAAGAGTAATGTTGGTATTAAGTGATTTAGTGTTGAATATTGGGTAGCAGAGTGATCCTTAACACTCATGAAGGGTATCCAAATTTATTTATTGTTAGGATCCCAAATCTTTTACAAATCGTATCCTAACAAAATTGGGGTCATGTTATAACAATTTGCTAACATGGCATATAACATAAGAAATTATGGTAACCACTTGCCTAAACCTCATGCGTATTTGAGTGAAGAGGTCAAGCTACCTCTACCACAAGAAATTTTTGCTCAAGTCAAGCTAGTTGTTGAGCTAATTGGTTGTTGGGTGGATCTAAGAAGCTTCATATCTAGAGGCCAGTTGCCTTTGATCGGCTTGTTCTAGCTTTTAGGTCGACTAGGTTGCCCTAACCAGAATGCCTTCGAAAATCTCCAAAAATGTTTGAGATGCCGTATAGATCATGAGCTAGATGAGTTTGGTCATGCTACATCACCAATTTCATTTTCCACCACAACAAACACACATAGAGTATGTCTTAGATATGCTACATAGAGGAGCCAAGTGCAAGATGAATTTTGAATTTCAAATGAGGTGTAGTGATGCTCAAAATTTATCATCTTGATTTTTGCATTAGTCTCAAAGTTTATTATGTATTATGTGCAATCTTTTATCCAAACTAAAAAAATTTTTGTTTCTTTTACCTACGTGGCAACCTAAACCATGCCAATATAAACTTGAACTTATTCTAGTTAAGGGAGTACATGTTGCGAAAATAAAAGAAGAAAATAACATTTTTATGCACATCTTTAAATAGTTTTCTTTTTTTTTTTTGTTTTCAAATAGCAAGCAAGATGCTATTGTAATCAGGCTGTCGTACCATAGAAAGAGAGAATGATTAAAGTGAGTTTGGTGCTAATAGTAAAACTAACACCCTGTTGCTTAATTTGGTGCCTATCTTCTTTTCTCTAAGGAGAATATATAATTCTTGCCAAAAACTATAATCGGCCCTTTTATGAAAACTACAAATTTACCAGCTGATGATATTAGAGCATCTCTACTTCTATGTTTGTCCTTTATATCCATGTATTATTGTCCAACGATTGTACCAAAATATATTTTTGGATTAAATAAATATTCTAATTCTTTTTTATACTAGATTTTTTTTTTAATAAAGGTTAGTTTTGCTTGTCTTTTATGAGGCATGTAATTGCTACATGATATGGTGTGGTACCTAATCATAATGCATCAAATCTAATTGTTTCAGGCTAAATGGGAGTGTCTATATTGGCAGGAACCTAAATCTACCCTCCTTATAGACCTATTAATTATTAAATATGAATGAATTTTATTTCTAAAAATTAGTTTTATTAGTAGAAAATAAGAAAGGTCTATAGGATAAAACTGAGGTAAAAATATAGAAAATTATTGATAAAATTGATACCAATGGTTGGTAAACTATAATAATAAATAGCATCAATAAAAGCTATTGTTGCAATTTTGGTGAGCATTGATATAAGTAAGTTTATGATAACGATTTTGAATAATCTTATAGTAATGGTTTGCGTTCATCAATATAACATATTACAACGATTATAACCATCACTATAGATGCAATCAAAATTTAAATAATTTTAAACATAAATTGATATTAAATATTTATAATAAAAATTGAATCTAAGATCTCTTAGATAATTATCCATTACTTAGCCACGATGATGGCATTAACTTTTAACATGAAGTTATGGTCGATTATACTTATTTAAAATTTATTTATATTATAAAGTATACTTATTTCAAATATATCATGATATTTTAATTTTAATAATTAGTTATTGTTCCAAAAAAATTCAATCCCCTTCTTTTTGAAGGAAAAAAATAAATAAATTACTTCATTTTATTCTTTATAATATTTTGAAAATCTTAGTATCTAAAATATTTTTATATTTCTATAATCATAAATATTTTTTCTAAAGTTCTATAAAAGAAGATAATTTATGATTCTTTTTATTTATATTGTAACTAAAAGATATAGAATATTTTTAAAACTTTATACTACATATTTTATATGAGTAGTCCTTAAATTTTTTATATTATTTTAATATAAATTAGTATTGTGAAAAAGACCTCAAGGTTCAATCCACAATAAGTCCAGAATGAGGTTCAGGATGACGAATGAAGTCCAACGAGCCCAAAAATAGCCCAAATGGAATCCAGACCAAGAAATTGTGTACGAAAGAATGCCAGAGGATGGACTGCATGGCGTACGGGGGCCACAGGGGGCCAGGCGCAAGCGCGACCTGCAGGACGCCAACATGGTCCACATGTGGTCCATGGATCGACGGTCCATGGGAGGGCATGTGGACCAAGTGCCCATTTCCTCTAGGTTTTGTGCAGTCTACGATGGATCGATGCCATTTCTCCAGTGGTTTCTTGCGGTCTATGATGTTCTCGTGGATCGGATGGCACACCTATGTGGGAGAGCGTGATTGGATGGGCAGCAAGGGTCGCGATCATGATCATATGACCTAAAGGCTGATTTGTGTTTTATTCGGAGTCCGATCTCTGATCTGGGCTCAGATTCAGAGCTTTAAAAACCTCGATGGGCAACAGAGAATAGAAGACTGTGGTAGCAACGTTCGGGAGAGACCTGAGAAATGCCAACAGTCGAGAGAGAGTTCGACAGGCAGACCCTGGAGAGGCGCCAATAGAGAGCAGGAGCAGGAGCTTCAAGCAGACTGTTAGATAGTAGACATCAGTTGTTTCATGGATTTAGGAGGTCTCTTAGAGAGAGAAGTTTTGTGAGAGAGAGCTTCTCGTTGAGAGAGAGATGGGTGTGCGAGGGTTGAGGGTGTGATCTCCTCTTGTAAATTTTTTTTTTCATAGTGAAGCTTGCATTCCTCGTGAAGACGAGCCTTTTATAATGCATATTTGATTATATTTTTTATTTTATTTCTTCTTTCTTCTTATTACAATATATGGTATCGGATCCTATACAATAAGTGGTATCAAAGCTAGGTGGTACCAAAATACAGATTGCGATGATAGTGATAAGATCTTGCTAGTGTCACTTTTTCTTTCATATGAGTTCTTGATGACTGCTCTTCTAGTAAAAAAAAACACCATCAAGATAGATGAGATCATAGCAGCGATTCTTCAGAATGAGATTCTCAGGAAGGAGAATCCAGCTTCGAGCTTAAGTGGTAGTAGCTCAGTTTTGATAGTTTCTGAAGGAGTAAATGGCAACAGATGGAGCAATAGGAGATCACAACGAGGGTGGTCCAAGTCCAAGATGAGAGATTTAAGCAAGATCAGATATTACCGATACGACGAGTTAGGATATCTAGCCAGAGATTATCCACAACAAAGAGATCGGACTAGGGCTACTGCAGCAACGGCCAGTAGTGAGTCAGAGGATGAGGTTCTGATGATATCTGATGGGGTATCTACTTTTTTTCAATAGTAAATTTTAGATTCTGCATGCATCTATCATGTATGTTGCAGAAAATAGCTGTTTGACTTTCTAGAGAGTAGTGAGAGTACATTCATTTGCTGGATGAATCGAGTTGTGTGATCAGAGGCATCGAAATGGTTAGCTGAAGGACATATGATGGTGTAGTGAAGAGATTGAGAGAAGTCCAATACATATTCAATTTTAGACAGAATCTTATCTCATTGAGTAGACTGGATTCGATCGACTACAAGTGGAGAGCTGATGGAGGAATCTTAAAGATTTTGCATGGCAAAAGGGTGATGTTGGAGAGAAAGAAGAGGATGAGAGAATATTACTACCTGATGGAAAGTCCAATGTGAGGTGGAGCTTCAGAAGCCAGGAGAAGCCTAGAGCGAGGTGGAGCTCCAAGTGGAGATGAATCGGGTACAAGATGCAAGACTCAAAAAGATGAGAAGCGATATCACAAGGTGAGATTCCTATTACCGTAGGAGATTATCCTAAGCAGATCTCAGGTTAGGAGGAGCACAGCATATGATAGAGATGGGATAGATCAGCTTGGCTCCACTCTCATGTTTGGCCATCCATAATCAGCAAGCATTTGTCTCAGGGCATGGGGATGAGAAAATCCAAAATCTCTTGGAGTTAGGAGGAGACCGAATATCGAGTCGAGATGGAGATTGTTGTCAAAATATCTCGAGATTCGATCTACAATAAGCTCAGAACAAGATCTAAAATGACGAACAGAGTCCAACGAGCTCAAGAACAGTCCAAACGGAGTTTAGATGGAGAAACTACATGCAAAAGAATACCAAAGGGTGGACTACATGGCGTACGGACGGCATACGGGGCCCACAGGGGGCCCAGGCGCCCACGCAGCCCCACACGCAACTATGCGCCAGGCACGACCCAAGATGCCTACACAGGGGCGCAGCCCATGGGACGCCCACGTGGTCCACACATGGTGCATGGACCGACGGTCCATGGGAGGGCATGTGGATCGAGCGCCCATTTCCCCTGGGTTCATTATAAGAAAACAATCTTTTTACGATAAAATTATTTACGATAAAAATATTTTCATTACCGATAAAAATATTTTCATTACCAATAAAATTATTTACGATAAAAAAAAATATTCATCATAAATAATTTAATATTTACGATGAAAAAAATTTCATCGCAAATAGTCGCATATCGTGACAGAAAAAAAAAATTATCTTAAATACAAATTATTTATGATAAATATTTTCATTGTAAATAATGTGTCATTTATTTTAATTTTAAATTTTTAAATATTAGTGATAAAAATATTTTCATCATAAATAATTTAAGTATTTATGATGAAAAATTTTCTTTCATCGCCAATAAGTTTATTTGCAATGCAAATATTATCATCGTCAATATTTAAAAAAATATAAAAAATTAAAAATTATTGATTATTTATGATAAAAATTTTTATTATAAATAATTAAATTTCATCATAAATACTAATTATTTACAATGAAAATATTTTCATCATCAATATTTAAAAAATCAAAAATTTAAAAAAATTAAAAATTACTTATTATTTATGATAAAATTTTTTCATTGTAAATAATCAAGTATTCGATGAAAAAAATTTTCATCATCAATACCTAATTATTTACAATGAAAATATTTTCATCATCAATATTTAAAAAAATTAAAAAAATTAAAATTACTTATTATTTATGATAAACAATTAAGTGTTTATGATGAAAAAAATTTACGTTATAAAAAAATAGTTTCATCATCAATATTTAAAAAATTATAAATTAAAAAAATTATAAAATTTAGATTTCTAATTTTGTGTAAGACAACTGCATCTATTTTTTGCAGTAGCTGTATATATCTTTTATCCTTTTATATGATAAAGAAGTAAATGTGAGTTATGATCCAGACCAAACTTTTTGTATGAAAAAATCATATAAAAGTAGATGATATTTACAGAGTAGAATGAATAGATCCTTTTGAATGAAATGAGCTATACATTTATTTGCAATATAAAATTCATCTATTCATCACCATCATTATTACTAGTGATATCAATGAATCTTTCTGATGGAGTATTTGCCTTAAGCTGTATGAAAGAAACCTTGTTTCATATAGAAGCTATATAATTAAGCAGCGCATTCTAGCATGACTTTCATGATCTTGAAAAATACCATGCTTTCCGTATCGATCGACACTCAAATATATCTTTATAGGAGTTTCAATCATGAAAAAATAAATAATACGAATAGTCATCTTCCTAATAATGCAAAGTATAAATATGAGCTTGTGCTTTATAACACAAGTTGCACTACCCGTAGGTCTGCTTTGATTCTGGTTAATTGTTCTTTGATGCTCACACAATTCTTCTTAAATATCTTAAACTCGATCCTCACATGCAATATACGAGCTTTTGGACTTCTAACTTTCTATCCCTATCCTATCCTTCAAATCTCAATCTTGATAGATTTCTTTTATAATCTCAGAATCATCATGATATTCTCATACTCCGACTTTCAAAACGAGAACTCCAAGAAGAAGACGAGCTCCTTGAAGATCGAAGACCTCAAAACTATCGATCTCTGATAGTATCCATTCCATTGTGGAAGCCAAAGAGCTATTTTTATAACAACTATTAGCGACATAAATTAAATTTTTTATCGTAATTAAATTTTTTATATAATTTTTTTGAAGAAAAATTTTTTTTGAAAGAAAAATTGTAAATTAATTATTTATATGAAATTTTTTTGATTAATAAAAAATTATTTTTTAAAAAAATTATTTTAGAAATTTTTTAAATCAAAAATTTTTTAGAATAAAGAAAATTAATTTTATTTTTCATCATGAATATTTTTTTAATGTCATTTTTTTGTTAAATTTTTTGGATGGAAAATTTTTTTGGTGGAAAAATTTAAAATTTATTTTTTTATATAATTATTATTAAAAAAAAATTTAGACTAAAAAATTTGGGAGGAATTTTTTTTTTAATTATTATCAATGTAGATCGAATTTTCATCGTATATAGTCTTTAATTTTTTTTAAAAAAAATTATTTGTTACATAAATTTATTTTTCATTGGAAACCATATTTTAAAAATATTATTTTAATCAATTTTTATGAAGAAAAAATTTGGTAATGGAAAAATAATTTTTTTTATTAATGATGAAAAAATTTTCATCGATAAAAGCATTTTAAACATAATTTTTTTATTTTTTTGGAGAAAAAATTGTTGGAGAAAAAAAAATTTTGGGTGATATTTATTAGCAATAGAAATTGTATTTCTGTCGCTAATACCCTTATTAATGACACATATTTTTATTTTCATCATCTATAATTTATTTTATAAATTTTTTGGATGAAATTTTTTTTAAAAAAATTAATAAAAAAATTTTTACAGGCCTTATTGGTGATAAAAATTATTTTTTCATCATGAATAAGTGTATTAGCGATGAAATTTTCATCGCTAATAGTTGTTCATTTATTACATGTCAAGGTGACGTCACTTCCCTTGGTGTGAAATCCTCTCTCTCCGAGCTCTCCCCCCTCCCTCTCCGAGCTGTCCCTCTCCGAGCTCTCCAAGCTTCCATCAACTGGCTCCATCGTCGCTTTCTAGGCTCCATCATCACTTCCACTGACCATCACAGATGACTCTTCTTCCCCCTCAGGTACGATCTGCCATCGCTTTCTGCCCACAACCAGCCTTTTTTTTGGTTGATCGGGCCACCAGTGAGCGACATCCGATGGGGGGGAGAGGGGAGGGGGTCTGGTCATGGGGAAGGGGGGCCGTGGGGTCTGAAGGAGCGATGCTGATTAGAGAGAGATTTTCTACACCCAGTTACAGGTAAAATAAATTATACTATGAATATTTAATTAGCATGGTATTCTTCTAATATTTGTTATTGATAGGCTGTATTTGATTTTGTTGACTTTGAGGAGAATTACATGCGACGAGCTGTGGACGCTCATTTATACTTGCATTTTAAGGAGTATCACCACTGCATTCATCAGCATTGATACCATGTGATGCAGGACCATGGGGTGGAGGCAATGCGATAGTGGTCGTATGATAGCATCACTATGGATGATTGGGCTCTCGTATGTCGGCATTACAAGGATCCAGCATATGAGGTTACACATCCAAACTTATTTTTTTTAGAGTTTAATGATTGAATTATTTATTCTTAAATTCAGTTTGTTACCTACTAATTTGATTGCTAACTGTATAGAGACAATGTGCCCAGAACATAGCAAATTGGACGAGACAGATCATGTCGCATTATGGGGTTTCGAGGTCATTCGCTCATCATATGGAGCAAATGGTAAGTAATTTCTAATTAGCATATTCTAACTCTCTAATTATTTAAAAAAATTTTAATTAATTATTTTTAAATTACAGAAAGATGCAGAGAGTGGTGAGCTTCCTGGTAAGATCGATATCTACCAGCAAACCCACTAGCGACGGTCAAGAGAGTAGATGACGCAAAGTCAGGAGCTTTTTATAAGTTTTTTTAATTATTTTTTTCATTCACAGTTTGATTTTCAGTATCAAATTAAAATAGCTATAACTTTAATTTTCAAGATCGTATGATCGACATCAGATCCCAGCTTATCTTTGAGGGTAAGATCGTACCCACAGATGATGAGATCTATGATCAGATGCTTGGTACGAGACTCTGTTGTGTTAGAAGTCTAGGGTATGGGATCAGTGCTCCCTCATCCTCACACTCGTCCAAGGCTGACATTCATGCTGCTTGTGATGCTCGACTGGTGAAGATGCAGAGGCAGGCTACTGAGGATCGACAGCGGACTGAGCAGCGAGCTGATGAGTTGACTGCATACATCAACAAGTACCAGCTACTCTAAATCCAGATGATGAAGTAGATGATACAGATGGAGCGGATGATGCAACTGATGAGGTAACAGCAGGCCGATCTGAGCTCTTCCGAGTGCTCTCCTTCTCCAGTCCGTTCTCCTTCTGTAGATGCCGATACTTGACGGCCTATTTATGTTACATTTTATTTTTATTTTAAATTTATTATAATTTTAATTTAATATAATAAAATGATAAAATTTATTTGACTTTATTATGTAAATTTTTTATTTTAATTTTATAGATTATAAATAAAAAATATTATTAATATAAATTAAAAATATATATTCATAAATTATTTTAAAAAGCTATATGTAAATATTTAGCGATGGAATTATTTTTGATGACATTTTGGTCACCAAAAAATTTATTAGCAATGAAAATAATTGGTCGTAAATATTTTTTAATAAATCTAAAATATTAAAATTTTATATAAAATTATTAGCAATGAAAATAGTTTCATCGTAAATAATTGCTAAAAATTTTTATCAAAAATTATCGTATTTGCGATCAAACTTTTACGTCGCTAATATTTTTTTTATAAATCTAAATTTTATAAAAATTTTTAATTAAATTAATAGCGATGAAAGTATTTCATCATAAATAATTTTTTAAATTATTATTTATTAGTGACGTAATAATTTATCATAATTTTTTTTTATGATGAAAATTTTTCATCGTGAATAATTTTTGAAAAAAAATTTAACGATAAAAGTTTTTGATCGATAATATCGATTATTGATGAAAAAAAACTGTTTTCATCATAAAAAATTATCAATAATGTCATTATTTACGATAAAATATCAGTGACGATAATTTCGTCATTAATAACTATTACAGACAAAAATCTAGTATTAGCGATAAATTTTTTGCGTCACTAATATTCTGTTCTGTTGTAGTAGTTTCGCATAGTCTATGATGAACCGTTGCCATTTTCTTAGTGGTTTCTTGTGGTCTATGAGATTTTTCATGGACCGTTTCACAAACGAACAATCGAGAGAGGTGCCAGATGTATCTGATGGTTCAATGGTGTTTTGGTGTTGTTAGGAAGCCTAATTCTTGTTGGAGTCGGGATTGGGCTCGATTTGAGGGCTTTAAAAACCCCTGTGGGCAATAGAGAATAACATATCGTGGTAGCAGCATTCGGCAGAGATCTGAGAAATGCCAACAGTCGAGAGAGAGTTCTGCAGGCAGACCCTAGAAAGGTGCCAGCAGAGAGCAGGAGCAAGGGCTTTAGGCAAACTGTTAGGTAGTGGATAGCGGTCATTTCAGATATTCAAAAGGTCTCTTAGAAAGAAAGCTTTTTGTTTAGAGAGAGAGATTTGTGTGTAAGGGTTAAGGGTGTAATCTCCTCTTGTAAAATTTTTTCTTTTCTCATAGTGAAACTTGCATACCCCATGGAGGCGAGCCTTTTGACTGATTCACATATTTGATTGTGTTTCTTATTTTATTTTTTTTTTCTTTCTGTTGCAACATGTAGTACCAGATCCTGCACAACAATTAGATTGAATTAGATCTAAAGTCTTGATTAAATCTATTTTATATAGATTTTTTAATAATTATATTATAAAATATTACTTGGTTATGATAAGCTGTGTTCAATATTAATAGTGAATTTTATATCAACAACTATTTTTATTTAATTGTTAAACTATTTCGACCCATATATCTAAAATCATATTAATTTTAAAATTTGTTAAATATATGCAATAACTTTTTGTAAAATATTTAAATACATATTTTGTGTCAAATTTTATCATCAAAAAAAATCCAAATTAGTCTGCAATTATACAAATTTATCACAAAAATAAATTATAAATAGTTAATAATAAAAATTAATAATTATATAATGATGTCTAAATAGTAAAATTTATTTCATTGATAAATAATCAATATTCTATGATAGAATTATAAATATTACTAATTAGTTTTTATTTAACTAGAATATGTTGTTCTTGTAAGATACTATTGTAACAGTGTAAATTTTAGTAATATCTATAAATAACCATTATAATATTATAGATTTCTATCATAATTTTTTAAAATTATTATAATAGAACATAATTTCTTGTAATGGTTATAAGATACCATCACTATATAATAATTTTTAGTAACACTCTTGATGAAATACTATAATATTATATATCTTTTATAATATTTTTTAAAATTATTATTAGAGAGTATTTATAGTAATATTTTTTTATGAGTGTTATTAAAATTTCATCGCTATAAGATATATTTTTTTTTGTAGTTATTCTAGTTGAGGGAGTATATTTGCAGGAAAAAAAAAAGAAGAAAATAACTTTTTTATGTATGTCTTTAAAGAGTTTTCTTTTTGTCTATTTCAAATGTGACAAGCAAGATTCCACTGACTATAACCAGGCTCTCATACCATGGAAACAGAGAATGATAAAAGTGAGTTTGGTGCTAATAATAAACCTGACACCCACCCGTTGCTTAATTTGCTATCTATCTTCTTCTCTGTAAAGAGAACATATAATTCCTACCAGAAACTTTATAATTGGCCCTTTACAAAAACTACTCCAAATTCACCAGCTGATGACACCAGAGCATCTCTACTTCTATGTTTGTCCTTTATATCTATCTGTTTTTCCTTGACCATGTATCGGAATAGATTTTTGGACTAAATAAACATTCTAATTCCTTTTGGTATCGGATTTTTTTTATAAAGATCAATTTAGCTTGCCTTTTATGAGGCATGTATTTGCTACATCATATGATGCAAAATTCAATAACCTTAATAATTCATATTCCAATATTTTTTTAAAGAGATGCTGTACCTGATCATAATGCATCAATCTAATTATTCTAGGCTAAATGGGATTGTCTGTATTGGCAGGAACCTAATTCCACCCTTCTTTTAGACCTATTAATTATTAAATATGATGAATTTTATTTCCTAAAAATTAATTTCACTAGCAGGAAACAAGTGAGATGCCCATGTTTCCTCTGTTGTCTTTTCAAAGTGATTAACTGCCATTGAGGAAAAAAAATTGAAGCGAGGTCCTCGGTGGGGAAGGAAAGAAAGTAGTCAATCCATGATCTTTAGCCGCTATGTTCAGTACTGGCACTCCAATGCAGTCGATGGAGCTCCTCTGTCAAGCTGAATATGATGGCTTCTCCTTCATTGGTTCCATGATGGCTTTTAATATATCTACAACTGCAAGAATTTACAAATAGGAGTTATAATTATCATTCCCACCTCTCTATCCTTTTCTTTCCACTCTTGATAGAAAAGAGAAACAAAGTCATTGAGGCACATGAACATCACAGGCAAATCTCCATGTCATCTAGTGGACCTCAAAAAATCTAGATTTAACAAGATGCAAAATAGGGCTTACATCAAAGACACAACACAAGAAAAAATAAGAAAAATGTCCCATGTGTTTACATTGTACACATCCCTGGTACCTAAGAGAGGTGCAACCATAATATATCAAAATTGAATAATAAAAGAACAGCAAACTGATAAATGGTCCCTTGACCGGACTATAACCTTTTGTCTCTACTGACTGTGACCTAAATACCTGCCTCCAGTTTCAAAGTTTCTTTAATTTCTAGTCCTTGATGGATCTATGCACCTATATTCTAATAAATACACAATTACAAACAATTACCTTATGTTGTGGGCAGACTGTGGGGGACCTCCTTTAATAGTCCCACATTGGACAACTCTGGTGTGTGCATGTGCTTAAGAGGGATACGAGCACACCTTCCCTCACGAGACGCCTTTTGCCCAAGGGCAAAGGACAAAACCGTGAGGCCGTCTGCGTGACGCTGGGCTGGGAGGCACGACCCCCAGTGGGGCCCGCTCAGAGGCTCCAGGGACAATCTCCGATGGGGACCACGGGGCACGCTCCCCGTCCGGACCTAGCCGAAGCGGACAATACTTCATAGGACGGAGCGTGCGGTCTCCGACGACCTGCTTGACACGTGCATACAACAGTGGCGTGCCAGGTAGGGGTCACCCGCCCCCTGTCCTCACATGCACCCTCCAGAGTGGGGGGCATGTTGTGGGCAGGCTGTGGGGGGACCTCCCTTAATAGTCCCACATCAAGCAACTCTGGTGTGTGCATGTGCTTAAGAGGGATACGAGCACATCTTCCCTCACGAGGTGCCTTTTGCCTAAAGGACAAAGGACAAAACCGTGAGGCCGTCTGCGTGACGCTGGGCCGGAGGCACGACCCCGGTGGGACTCGCTCAGGGGCTCCAGGGACAACCTCCGGTGGGGACCACGGGGCACGCTCTCCATCCGGACCTAGCCGAAGCAGACAATACTTCGTGGGGCGGAGCGTGCGATCTCGGACGACCTGTTGACACGTGCGCACAACACCTATACTTCGTGGGGCGGAGCGTGCGGTCTCCGATGATCTGCTTGACACGTGCGCACAAACCTCACATACAAATATAACAGTATACAGAGACTATAACTATATGCAGGGAAAATATAATTGTGTGCAAAACTAGTAGATGTGTATACGTGTAAGTATGTGCAGGACTAAAACTTAAATGACAATGCTCAAAGGATCATGTGCTAAAGTTGAGACAAAGAAGGACCAAGTGTTATTCTACATAGAAATCAAAAGTGGGTGATTCAATAGATTGTCAATTCTAACTTATTATTTAATTATTTATGTCCCAATTGTAAACTTTCATTCTGATTTGTTGATATAGTACTACTAATTTATATGAGTTGCTACTAATGGTGGATGGTAGGTTGGAGATTGAGGATCTAAAAATTACTCTTTCTAAAGGTGAAGAAAAATAAGAGTATCATGAATTTACTGAGATTAATGCATGATAAGTTAAGGATATTCCTTGGAAAGAGGAGATTATGATATATGTAAGAGCTAGAGGACCATACTCGAGTGGATTTCCACTTAGATTCAATTAGATCTAGATAGGACAATGGAAATTCCACAACAGTCATTTGAGCTACTAGATATGGTCCATTAACTCTGAACTACTTATATACCAATAATCATGCAATTTGAAAATCTCTAGTTTATACATCAAATGATCAAAAATATATATATAATTTAATATTATTTAGATTATCTAATTTTTAACTATTTGATGTATAGGCTAAGGGTCTCCAAATCATATAATTTTTGATATATAAATAGTTTAGATAAGTAGATATATTCAACGGTCTGGATCATTAATATATGTATTTACATATGTACACATGCATAATAATACATACATATATGTACACATGCTTTTGTGTGTGTATATAGTTAGCTAGTTAGCTAGCAATGATTCTTTGATTAGATGATATCCTTGAAAAGTAAATAAATTACAATTTTGTGGAGGATTCCCCATCAACATGTAAATTCCAAAACAAATAAAAGAAAAAATAAATGAAATATTTAGAATATGAGGCAAATCAAATATATAGTTGACTCCATTCAAAAAATGGGTCTCCTATATATACAAAAATGGAGCTAATTTGTAATTATGTGGGTCACACATTTCCTTTCACTTTCCCTCGAACTAGGTTTTGGGTAGATTGAAAATCCAAGTTGACATGCAAGATTAACAAAATTACTTGAGACATAAGTTTGGTAAATATATTTGCAATTTGAGAGTTTGAGGAGACAAAACAAGTAATAAGAATTCCCAAGGCAACCTTTCCTTGGACAAATGATAGTCCAATATTTCTATATATTATGTGCAACTACAGAACACCAAGTTAACAAACATGTAAAGTGCACTTAGTTTATCATAATAAAGAAACAAAGGCTTTAAAATAATAGCCATTCTCGCCTATACATTGTGCCCAGCCAAGTCAAGCCGGTGTGCGTGGTTGTTAGCCCATCATTCTCAAAGTCCAACTAGGTCTAGGACAAGAGGACATTAATATATGTAATGTACTTGCATTTAAATATCCGAAATGAGACTATTAAGAATTTTTTTTAAAAAAAGTTCAAACCATTTTCAAAAAACAAAATGCTTAAAAAAATTTTATTTACACATTTATTTGAACCTTTTTTCAAAAAAATAAAAATTTCCATCAAATTCTTTATTAGTGATAAATTAAATGTTTATAGTTACCACAGAAGCTGCCGACAATTTGAATTGCAATATACAATGTTTTGCACGTCTACATGTCAAGGCTAACCACATCAAATACATGCATCCTGCATGCCCTTTTGGATGCAACCAATCTTGATTCAGCTCACAAACAAACCCTGTATGAAGGAAGAATTGAAATTTTATATAATTAATAGAGAACTAGGGATAATTTTTTAGTTTTGCTTTCAACTTAAAAAAGCTCCCCAATTAATTTTATGTAAAAGTAGCTTTCTATTTCAAACATAAATTAAAAATAACTTTTTATTTTTGGTTGAAATTATTCTTATACTCTTATATAATAAGACAGTATTTTTTTACAATAAGACAGTATTATATTATATTAGTATAATATTTCTTTACAATAATGCATATTACTTTATTATATTATATTAGTATAGTATTTCTTTAAAATAAGATAGTATTATATTATATTAGCACAGTATTCTTTTATAATAATACAGTATTACTTTATTGTACTATATTAGTACAGTATTCCTTTACAATAAGTAGTATTACATTATAATAATGTAGTATTACTTTACAATGATGCAGTATTGTTTTATAATAGTGTAATAGTGTAGTATTATCTTATAATAGCACAGTATTATTTTATAATAGTGTAGTATTGCTTTATAATTACAGAAGCAAGTTGATCATTTTATACTATTTAAGAAGTTGCTTTTAAGTTATGTTTCAAATAGAGAATATTTTTTACTTGAAACTTAAATAAAAAATTATTTTAAATTTAAATTTAATGAAGATTTTTCATTAATTTATTCTATAATTAATCTTTAGCTCGTAAAAAAGACTGCGGAATCTTTAGTGAAGGAATATTGGTTAAAATAAAGAGCCTAAAGAATTTCAAATTTTACATCGGACAAGCAACAGTGTACGTACCATAAACA
The DNA here is from genome assembly GCF_000442705.2 of Elaeis guineensis. Taxonomy (NCBI): domain Eukaryota; kingdom Viridiplantae; phylum Streptophyta; class Magnoliopsida; order Arecales; family Arecaceae; genus Elaeis; species Elaeis guineensis. The sequence continues at coordinate 120,641,931 of NC_025996.2, read as the reverse complement.
TGACATGGCATGATATGCGACCATATTTGATTGCCTATGTTAGCCAGGAGCTAGCCCTAGCATTCCTAATCACCATATTTGTTTTTCTTGTTTATAGGGAATGATCACTTGGATCTGATGTACTTCAATGGCCTATCAAAAGTACGTAGAACATGCCTTTTAAGTGATCGTGACGAATTTACTAATCAAATAATGAAACAAGCAAAAAATAAATGGATTCTATCTGATGACCTTATATACTTCTTTGTGTATATCTAGGAACATGAATGTTATATGACTATAGTGTGGGTACGTATCCCATCCTTTCCCGGAAGTAGCAATACCATGACAATGTTAAATCCAACATATATTTTCTTTGTCGAACTTTAATGAAATGGACCATATGAGTTATTGTTAATGAAAAAGGAAAAGCCAATACTTTAATATCTTCTAAGATGATTTTTATCGTCTTTGAATTTGTAGAGTTGGAAGCTTTTATTTTATGTGACAGAACTAGTTTTTTTTCTTGGTACATGTATACGTGTGCACCTTTTAAATAAATAAGATTTCACGCATATAGTTCTTTTTTTTTCTTGGAGAACACACAAACGCGTTTAGTATAGATTACAGCTCTATATTTTTCTATTTTCAAATTGCCAGTCACTTATGTGAAAGAATTTAGTAGTGATTCCACATGTGAACTCTCACATAGTGCCCAATTGAGATTCTCACTTTCACGTAGTGCCCAATTGAGATTCTCTACCAAATTAAATAAATAAGCCCCTAATTTTTAAGGGGAAAAAAAAAGAGGCTATCAATTTAGAAAAGTTAAATTAAGGCTTAAACTTTCTTGATCCATCAAATCAATTGTCGTATAAATATGAAAATAGGAAAGTTACAAGTTGGAGTTCATAGAATTTTGATGATATGGATGAATTTAAAATTCATACAAATAAGTAAATACTTGTTCAAAATTCCAAAACAACTTAGAAATAGGGAATTCAGAGTTTTTTTGTTTTTTTGAGGTGTTTGTTGGACATGTAAATAATTGTTGAGCTTACATTAGTGAATGCAGAAACAAGAAAAGAAGCTGCAGCTTTAGTAAGGACAAATATTTGTAGAAATTAATGAAAAGTCCAATTTGGGAAGTGAATTGCTGAATAATTCATGGACATATCATAATTATAGAATAATCAGGGAATCATTTCGCAATGTTTCTGAATGATTAGAATTCTTTTCAATTATTTTAAAGAGTATTGCAATTATGTATACTGAGGTAAAGAGCCCAACCTAGCTAGCATTCGATGGTCCTTCAGGAACCTAGTAGAGAAATTGTATGCAGAGTGATCATCGTCTGGGTGCGCGTATGACAAGCGAAACCTTCGCTTTGATGTGTACATACGAGCACTCTCCATATAATTTCTTTACTAAGGCTATTTAATTTTTTAGACATGAGTAAAAGAAAGTCTCACTATCTTAAATCTTGGATGCAGAAACTACAGTAGAAAAGTGCCAACATCGCACTGACTATGGAGGGCAAAAGCTACTTGGCAAATGCTATCGGGATTAGATTTCAGTTTATCAAGGGAAGTGGGGAGAAGCTACATGTTAATGCACAGATCATCTTCCATATTTGGTTCATCTATATTTGGCCTCTTATCAATGCATGAATCAAATCATATATTTGGTCTCTCCTTACTTGGCATAAAATTTGAAATGCTTCTCCTATAATAGCTGGCTTCCTTACTTAGCATGAAATTTGAAATCTTGTTATAACTGGCCTAGACCACAATAGCATGTATTTTGAATTCTTATCATAGCTGACCTAGACTACAATAGTATGTAATTTGAATTTCTGTAATAGCTGGTCAATTGTAATCTATATATTTCTATCAAAGGATAATGAAATAATAAGAGAAGAGAAATTATCTTTATCATGGTATCAGAGCATTGAAGCTCCAACGAATATTTCTTCTCCTTCCTTTGGTACTCTCTCATGGCCATCGGTTTATCTATCTCCATCTCCTTCTTCTCCTCCACCTAACATAATGACCCCTCTCACCTTCCCATCGGTGCAGTATTTTTTATCTATCAATTTGAATGCATCCAACTTCTTGATCTGGAGAAAGCAAATCACTCCTTTTTTAAAGAGTCAGGGCCTATGTGGATTTCTCGATGGCTCTCACCTACAGCCCACTGATTCTGTTGCCGCTGCTGTCTGGCAACAACAAGATGCTCAACTCATCAGTCTTCTTATTGCTTCATTACCTGAAGATCTTGTTCCTCTTCTCCTTGACAAAGAGATCAGTTTTGAGTGTTGGAGCACTCTTCATGAAGCCTTTAGTTCGGTATCTCCTACCCGACTTATGTCTCTGCATCTAGAGTTGCAGAATCTTTGTCAAAAATCAGATGAAACTGTCACCTCTTTCTCTGACATGCAAAAGCTGTGGCTGATGAACTTGCTGCATCTGGTAATGCTCTTAAGCCAATTGAATTTAATCTCTATGTGCTCCGTGCTCTATGTGATGATCTGCAAGATGTGGTCCCTGACATTCTCAATCGTCACACCCCTCTAACCTATACTAAACTTCATGGGCTCTTACTTAGCCATGAATGCATGCGAGCATTCAGAAAATTATCTATTGTTGATGCAGCCCCTTCTACAAATCCAATCACCAATACCATTCAGCGGTCCTCCCATCACTCTAGTAACCCTAGGTCCTCTACTGATCGTAGCTTTACTCGAGGTCGTGGGGGGCGTAGCCGATTTGGTCAAGGTCGTGGTCATTTTGATCCTCCTGGTGGTCATGATTCTCAATGGTGTTTCTTTTGCAATCGCAGCAACCACTCTAATGCAAATTACTTTTATCGCCCTCAGCAGTCTTACTCATACTTTTCCTCTCCACAACCCAATGTCAATTTCTCATATTCACCGTACCCAAATTCAAATCCAAATCTATCTTACCATCATCCTAATCAACCACTTCTCCCTACCCCTCACCCCTCCACTGCCCTCACCTAGTACCCTGATACAGGCGCATCTCACCATGTCACTCCTGACATTCATTCTATATCGTCCTATGATGAGTATACTAGTTCTGATCAGGTGCATGTAGGTAATGGTAAGGGGCTACACGTATCACACATTGGTCATGGTTCTCTTTCTTCTCCTCACTCTTCTCTTTCTTTTCAGTTATCTAACATTTTACATGTCCCCTCTATTTCAAAAAATTTACTTTTCGTACAACAGTTTGCAAAAGATAATAATGTATTTTTTGAATTTCACCCATCTTTTTTTTTATGAAGAATCGAACCACAAAGGTCACACTGTTATCCGATCTGAGTAAAGGAGGATTATACACTCTCCAATCCAACCCTTCTTTATCTGCATCTGTTCATGTAGTTGAGAGCACCACTCTTGATGGCTGGCATAACCATTTGGACTATCTCTATTATCGTTGTTTCGCTCTATGGTGAAAAATAATAATCTTTCCTGCAAATCTACACATCTTCATCCTCTTTGTCCATCATGTCAGTTAGGCAAGTCTAGTAAGTTGTATTTATCTCCATCCTATCATCGTAGTCAGTTTTTCTTAGATCTTATTTATAGTGATGTTTAGGGTCCTTTCCCTACTCTGTCTTTGTTAGGACACCACTATTATATATTTTCATTGATGATCAAAATAAATTTATTTGGTTTTATCCATTAATGCGCAAATCTGATGTATTCTCCACTTTCTTATAATTTCAAGCTTTGGTTGAACGGCAGTTCTCTCGCACTATTAAATCCATCCAAACTGACGGGGAAGGAGAGTTTCCTCTCTTCCTAATTTTTTTAGTAAAATTGATATTACCATCGTGTGGCTACTCCTCACACACATGAGCAGCAAGGGACTGTCGAATGCCGTCACCATCATATTACAAAATCGGCCTCTCTTCTTGCTCATGGGTCTGTGTCCATGTTGTACTGGCACTATGCCTTTGAAACAGCTATTTTTCTCATTAATAGGATGTCATCCAAAGTAACTAGTGGTGTGTTCCTCTTTGAAATCATTTACAACAAACTACCATCTTATACTTTTCTATGAATTTTTGGATATCTATGCTATCCCTATCTTCGTCCTTATAATCATCATAAAATGGAGTATCGATCTCAACCGTGTGTGTTTCTTGGCTTCAGTCTCTCTCACAGTGTCTATCGATGCCTCGATTTGATAACAAATCGTACATATATCGCTAGGCATGTTCGCTTTGACGAATCTACTTTTTTTTTCAATCTCACTCCCTATTGAATCCTCCATCGCAACCATCTCTCTCTTCCTCCCCTTAGGGTGTTACATCTCTTCAACCTCTATAAAAAGCCACCCCACCACTAGCATCCATCCCCCATCAGTTCTTCATTCTCCTTTACTGGTAGTATCTCCTCCCTCTAGCATTAATGACTCTGCACCTGTTCGAACAGATTACTTACTGACCTCTATTGCAATCTTTCATCAGCAACATCATCCCTTCCTACACCTTCCCCAATAGCTGATTCCCAGCTAGACATGCCCACCTCTGACCCACCTGCTCAAACCATCCATACCCATCCCATGGTGCTTCGACCATGTCCAAACCAACTATCTACCCTCACCACTATTATCCTCACCAAGGAACCTACTTGTTTTACACAGGCATCAAAACACCCTGAGTGGTGTGCTGCAATGACTGAGAAATTAAATACTCTAGTTTGCAATGGTACATGGTCTTTCACACCATGTTCATCTCACCAGCAAAATTTGATTGGATGTAAATGGGTGTACAGAATCAAACGAAAGGCTGATGGCTCTCTTGAGCGCTACAAATGTACCAACAACTTGCCCTCGACTATAATGAGACATTTAGTCCAATTATCAAGCCTACCAAATTCGGGCTGTTCTAAGTCTTGCAATCTCTCAGGGTTGATCCATCCGATAATTAGATGTTCACAATATATTTCTACATGGTAATCTGATAGAAAAAGTCTACATGTCTCAACCATCAAGTTTTGAAGACCGCGACAATCCAAATTATGTCTGTCATCTTCACAAATTTCTATATGAGTTAAAACAAGCACCCCATGCCTGGTTTCATCATCTCTCCGAGTTTCTTCTTGGATTGGAGTTTGTTGCCAGCAAGATCAATCCTTCATTATTTATTTTGAGGATGATCTCTTATGTGATCTATATGCTCATCTATGTTGATGATATTTTGGTAACCAGTAGTGACTCCAATCAAATCTTTCTACTCCTTCGTCAGCTGGCTACAGAATTTTTCATTAAGGATCTTGGTGATCTTCATTTTTTCTTAAGAATTGAAGCTGTTCGAAACTCTATCGGTTTGTTATTATCTCAAACCCACTACATTAAAGATCTACTTTCCAAGGCAGGAATGGTTGACTGTAAACCTGTTCAGACCCCAATGGCTATACCACAGGTTTCTAATTCAGGGGGTGCTCCACATCCGGACTACACACAGTATCGCTCTATTGTTGGAGCTCTTCAGTATATCACTCTGACATGTCCCAACATTTCTTTTGCAGTGAATAAAGTATATCAATTTATGCAGTCTTCTAGTGCTGATCATTGGATTATGATCAAGGAATCTTACGGTACCTTAAAGCAACAGCTAATTATGGATTACAGATTAGTCGGTCGACATCTCACTCTCTCCAAGCTTTTTTTGATACAGATTGGGTAGGTAATGGGACTGATCGACACTCCACTGAGGGTTATGCAATTTTTTTTGACCCCAACTTTATTTCTTAGGCATCTCGCAAACAGAAGACAGTTGCTTGTTCTTCGACAGAGTCTGAATACAAGGTCTTAGCTAATGCATCAACTGAACTAATCTGGCTTGAGTCTTTATTTAAAGAGCTAGGCCATCATATCCATAGTCCTCCAATTCTATGGTGTGACAATATTGGGGCCACTTATCTCTCGGCCAATCCTATTTTTCATGCTCGTACGAAACATATCGAGATTGATTTTTATTTTGTTCATGAATGTGTTGTACGACATCAACTATCTATTTAGTTCATTTCTACCCAAGATCAACTTGCTGATATTCTCACCAAGCCTTTGGGTACCTCACGATTCAGATTCTTACAGGACAAGTTGAAGATTCGTGATCACGAATCTCCAACTTGAGGGGGTATGTCAATGCATAGATCATCTTCCATATTTGGTTCATCTATATTTGGTCTCTTATCAATGCATGAATCAAATCATATATTTGATCTCTCCCTACTTGGCATAAAATTTGAAATGCTTCTCCTATAATAGCTGGCTTCCTTATTTAGCATGAAATTTGAAATCTTGTTACAACTGGCCTAAATCACAATAGCATATATTTTGAATTTTTATCATAGCTGATCTAGACTACAATAGTATGTAATTTGAATTTCTGTAATAGTTGGTCAATTGTAATCTATATATTTCTATTAAAGGACAATAAAATAATAAGAGAAGAGAAATTATCTTTATCACTACAAGCCTCAGATCATTCTTTCCAAATTTGACTTTTGGAAAGTGGATATTTCCACACACGGAAGCCATGGATCTCTATCACCTTGACTTGGAGAAGATTCAAATGCCTCAAGCCAGAAAAACGAGCTTTTGCTAACAGTTGACTTAAATCTCGTGATCCCTCGTAATCTTCGGAGTCCATTGTGAAGAAAGCCCACTTAATAGTGACATACTTCGGCTGGTCGACGAATCCCATTAATGTTAGAATTTTGTGTGTCAAATGGATGGCAAACTGCGGCAGATGGCTCTCAGATAGATAATATTTCCTGATAAGTTTGTCTCTCAGGTAGAGTAATATTTCCAGATAAGTTTGACAACAAATAACACTATTGATTGTGATGCTGGCTTTTGGAGAAAAAGGCTTATCAAGTTTGCATTTAATTAGTATGTCTTGATTCCTTTTTCTCCTGGATAATGTTCAAATTACACAAAGAGGTAAACGAAACCTAGTTATGGATATAACTTTGCCTAGAGAGATCTTGGCAGAATCGGAGGCGTGTCACTAGAAAGTGCTCACGTGTGGAAGATTTTTCGCTTGTAATCTCTTTCAAGTCCTGACATCCACCTAACTTTCGCTTTAGGAAAAAAAAAAGAAAGGCCTATTTTTTTAATACTCTCTAGGATTTGGTCCATACTACCAACAAATGGCCGAGAATATCTCTGGAATTTGAACACAAGTGGCTGACATATTGGAAAGGAAGGAACCACTCGCATCCTTACGTTGAGGTCCCTTTCATGCATGGTGGAAGTGGAGTAAATAAAAGTACCTCTTGTAGTGATACCACTGGTAAAAGTAAGTAACAAGTACTAAATTTCTCTCTCTCTCGTATATGTGTACATACGTACACACAGAACCATGTCCATATCTACATTTTTTTTTTTTTTTTTTTGGATAAAAATGTCTGCGTACATTTCCAACGCTTCAATGCTCTGGAAGCATATGGATTGAAACATTATTGGATTATCTTTTTATTTAATCAAGGGTGCTTGTATACCAAATCTTTGTTTAAACCGACCATATTTTGACTTTGACCAGGAAACAACAAGAATGGCAGATTCAACGACTTTATTTCATGACCAAGTGATGGCATTCTTTGTGATGGCTTACACATCACTTCCTAGAGTGGAATGACTCTCACCCATTTCTCTCAGCGGAGCACTCATCATGAGGGTTCTAAAAGTTTGAGCACATCACACGTATAAGGGAAAGTATATCTTTTTACAGGTGAAAGTTTTTGTAGTTTACCTGAAACTTCTTGTACACGAAAGCACCACAGTGGGGAGATTCTCATGCTAAGAGGAGTTGATGTTACCAAATAGCTCTGGTATTAAGATATGTCTCAGTAGATCACAAGAGAAATACATTACTGTATGCAAACTACATACCAAAATATTTAGTTGTACATTCCCCAACTCTCTTCACGAGTGGAGCTAAAGCGATGGCCTATACGCAGGGTCCCTTCTTCTGCCTTCTGTTTTTTTTTTTTTTTTGGGTACAATTCTTCTGCCTTCTCCAACACGCCTACACACGGAATTCTTCTTTCGCAATGTTTATTACTTTATATTGTCACCATCGGTGCACTGCATTATAAATTTTCAACTCATTTGGCAGTCAAAGAGTCTACGGCCAAGACGGCTAAGGTTAAAATATGATTCCCTGACGGCTCGAGTTTGTCTTTCTTGGCTGCACGCTTCTTGGAATTCAGAGCAACGATACGGGTACTCTGGACCTGGGGAGGTGTTTGGTACCCTGGCAGTGAATGCTGCGTTGGGTTTATAGAAGCAAATCAAGTAAGTGGCCACGAATATAATAAACAAGACCGCCTTGGGCATCCCTTAAAAGTCAGAAACCGGCCCGAGCTCTTGTTAACATGAATTCGTTTTCCCCTCTTTTTTTGTTATTATTATTAAATTTCTATATTAGCAGACCACGGAGAAATTCAGCTTCTACTTTAGAGAGACAAGATGGAACCATATATTTTTTTTTCTTTTCTGCAGATGCTACCAAAAATCTAACAATATTATTACGATTAATTTTTTATCATCTATCATTAATAAAAAATATTATAAAATAAAATTTTTACAAATCAAAATTATATCTGACGAAAATCTTTCGATGCTTAAGTTAGCAGAAAGTTGATGAACAACAGATAATGAGTAAGTAAAATGACAGGATATTAATCCAGAATTATCCTCTCCATACTGTTCATTTATTTCTCTTTTATAAATACTTCTGATGTAATTGTCAAGCATATGATCCCACTTTTTATAGTGCTAAATTATCGGACTATAATCATGGAGTTAGTGGATTGTTTATTTTCATTAATGACCGTGACACATAATCGATAATCGTTCATAACGGTTAAAATGTGTTGAGAAGATAGGCTGACTATATGTCAGTAATAGTGATAAGACGGTAATCTCGAACATCCGAATGAACATCGATCAGTAATTCTGATATGTCAATGATTTTCGATCGGAGATTAACCAAATTATCTATTGTTGGTTGATAGTAGCTGACTGTCGATCGATCAATTAATTGTTAGTCAAAATAATATATTCGTAAATTCAATATATAATCAAAGTTGGAGATCGATTAAATTATTTCAACAGATATAAAAATGTATGTAACATTTTATAGATGTTGCACTTCGTCTGATAGTATGATCATTTTAATTTACGATAGTAATGTCGGCGTGCATGTAGTTTTTTTTTTTTTTTTTTTGAAAAATATTTTTTTCTTTTACTTTGAACGTATAATATTTCAAGCATTTTTCCTTTCTCTTCTTTCATGCTTACTTCCTAATAATTCTTCTAAGATATGTGTATTGTGTAACTTATTTTAAAAAAAAATGTTCTAGTCCATAATGATCAAACAGAAAAAGTATACGGAGATGCAGTCAAGTATTTTATAGATGGCCGATTTGTTGTTGATAAAATTTGAATATGAAAATAAATTTATAACCGTAAGTTATTACACAGCAATTTAGGATTATTAAGATGTGCTGCTGATGTCTTGAAATTGCTTTTTTACATTTAGAAGTACTTAGAAATTTTCTTTTTCTTAAAGAAAATGTTGGCATATTTTTTTGATTAATATTTACAAATGTTGGATGTTAAAGTCTCCTATGACAGTATTAGCAGATATTCTTTCATTACAACTAATAATCACATTCACCACCCATAATTAGTCAAGCTAAAAATGATATATTATTGGTCCACTCGACTTAATTTCATGAACATTATTAGGCTTGGGATCGTTTCACCTATTGTTTGAAAGAATAATTCATTTGATGTTGAGTGGATCTTACATGATGACTAAACTTTTAAGGTCTCATAAGTGCTGTTGATGCGTCTTGGTTTTGCGTTGTAGGCTTGACTAATTTATTTTGATAACTATTTTACCTATATTTTTTCTATTAGTGATGATATTGAACTCAGATATTTATAATTTATAATTTAATGTAAATTAGTAATATCTTAAAGGAAAGTGAAACCAATTTAGATACTTTGAAAGAAGCCTCACTTACATATTTTGAAATATAAATATGATAATTCTTTTTCTCATAAGGCTAGTTCCTAATGAATCATTAACTAGGTGCTGATGACTATTACTTTATTTTGCATAATTTAAGGTCTTTATTGCTTAAATTTATGCAATACATGAATTAAGATCCTAAACCAAGTGATGACATCCATACAATTTAAAAATAATAATTCAGTGAAAAAAAAAAAGAAAAACCTAGCATCATATTTGTTGTGTAATTGTAGTGTATTTTGAAGAGGATTCTGGCTTTGATGGAAAATTATACTTTCAAGCTTCTATTCGTTATTGAATAAGTTATTATGCAATTCAACAAAACCAACTAACAATATTGTGCATGCTAATTTTAACATTTGTTTCATCTTACTATGCAAGATCACTTAATTAGTTATAGTTCAAATCTAGATCACATACAATTTGAGTGGCAATTGATGGCCCAACCCATCTATCGGACTTGCGAAGGATCCACTTTAAGCAGGTTTAGATTTGATATTAATGGGCTTAGATCATTAACAGATCAATCCTTCTAGACCTATTTATTAAATTGGTTAAGTTTAGATTTAGACCTTTGGTCCATTTAACCTATTTTGATTTGTTTAATAATTGAGTCAGATTATAGCCCTACCCATTTGATCTATTTAAAATCTATTTAATATATTTAAAATCTACTTAATCCGACCTATTTAATTAGATCTATTTAATTTGTTTAATTCATTTAACTTGACTCGACCTATTTAGCAATGGATTAAATAGATCATATTCAAATATGAATTTTTGATCTATTTGATAAATAGATTAAATTTAGATTGATAATTTTTTTATCTGACCTGCATCTAAGCTGATCGGACTGATTACCACCCCTAACCTCATAGCCTCTTTGACTTAGTTAATAAATTAATCTACCCCAAAATATCATTTCATAAATACATTGGTGAATTGATGAAAGCAATTAAGATAAGTCCTGCCTATCCATCTTCAATACCGAAATCATAAATCATCAAGATATGATTGTGATGAAAGAAATACATAGTGATATTGATTTTTATCTATGCAATCATGGAGAGAGGACAATTTGCTTATTTTTTTATTCCTTCCACTAATTTTGGGATTTTAGAATGAACTCATAAATAATTCCATCAACCAACTAAAAAACATGTATTAATATTTTATTAATGATATTATTTGCACATCCATGGAAAAATTTTTAGCTATTATACCAAATGGTATAGGATCTCCCACTTTCAATAGAGTTTGAAGGGCTAGAGGTACTTAGGTTAGGGTAATCTTACTGTATGTGTTCTATCAAAAAAAAAAATTTCATGACAAATTTCTAAAGTTTGAAAAAACAATACTCATTCAGCTCCCCTCCGATGGTTAACTACCTAGTTTTGAATTACCTACTTATTTTAAATTTCCTGGTTTGTAGAATTAAGAAAAGTTATCTCTTAAGAAATCTTTGAATCTTGGTTAGCTTAAGAAATCTTTGAATCTTAGTTAAGATCCAATTGTTTATAATCACTACAACTTGAATATGTAAGATTTTGATGGAAAAATACATTTCTTATCCCTCAACTTCTGCATGATTTTGCTCAAACAAGATTTCCAAATGCTTATCATAAAAAATCATGATCTCAATCCCTAACTAGTGTCTTCTCTATTCCAAGATTGAATTATTTAATTAAATAATATGACATTCCTTTATTATAAGGAATATATATACCTTGTTCCTATCTCCAGATTTTATTTGTTATCTTTTTGGAACAAATAGTCTGCTTAAATTTTAGTAGTAATATGAAGTCATATTTTATGTTTGCATATCAAAGAATTCCTTTATCTACTTAATAGTTCTTCTAATTAACTCATGATCTATTCTTCCATAAATATTACAAGAGCATTGCAGTTTTTGCCTATCCAAAAAATTTAAGGTCTCATTTTCCTATGTTCTCTCATTAGCCCTAACTAGTATGGAATACAGAAAATTGGCTTCATTCACAAACAAAGCATCAACGACAAGTATAAGATGTAAAGAAAAATTTAAATATAGAGTCAAAATTTATTGCCTTCTAATATAGATAGCCTGCTTTTCACCAAAAGGTAGTTCTAGAAGAGAACAACAAGATTTTAATTTCATTCATAATATACCAAAAAATCCATGTGATTAACAATAAATTTGGTTATAAATTTATCATCCAACAAATATCTTTCTAAAGATCAAGGGGCTAGCATTGCATTAATCAAAAGAATGGTCAATAAGTCCTACCAAAAAATAAATTGAGGGTGATAGAAATAAAAATATTAAAATGGATGTACAATAGAACTAGGAAGGATAGATTAGGAATTGAATATATTATAAGAGTTGTAGGAGTTGAATAAATGAAGGACAAAGTGACAAAAAATCAATTAAGATTGCATAGACACATATAATGAAGACCTAAGGAAGCTGCTCTAAAAATAGGTGCTTTGGTTTGTGTTGAATATTGTAAGAAAATAAGAGAAAGATTTAAAGTAATATGTATAGAGATTTTGAGGAAGGATATGGAGGAACTTAAAATAATATCAAAGAGACTCCTGGATAAAAGCCATAAAGCTATCTTTGATAGTTGGGAAAAGGAGAGGTAATTATGTTATGATGAGTCAGTAAAATTTACCATATCGAGTGCATTCAGTTAATCCACACTTTCTTGGTGTATTCTCCATTTTGGTTATTCTTATCAACAAACAAGCAGCAATTATGCTAGCTAGCTTGTCCAGTAGGCATGCATCCAATATTTCAATAATGTAAGCTATATTTGAAACAATTTTCTTGTAAATAATTTTATAAGATAACTTTGGCATCTTGTTGTGAACTATGTATTTTATACATGTGAACTAGAGTTCTATTTTTTAAAGAGTAAAGGATGTGAATGTACATCTACCAAAAAGAGGACTTGTATGTACTCCTATGTGAAAGAGGGTTGTAGTCATCATCAAGAAGAATATTGGGGGAAAGAAATATTTCATGGTTAAAAGGGCATTAAGTAATGTTATTGGCAGCATGGATAGCCGCATTACATGGTTACAATTCAAATTAGATTAGCTCTGCATAACTGCAAATTGCATAACTGGTTTTGATGCAAAAACTGCATGTGATTCTTACACAGATTAAATCCATGTGGAAGTCCACAAGCTAATTACAGGATCTAAGATCTCCAATTAGCAATTTGAATTGTGATGCATTAAGTAACAAGACGAGAGTTATATATAGTAACATCCTTATCAATGAACACCATCAAATTTAGACACTGTTAAAACATATTCTTCATCAGATTCATGGCATTATTAAAAAATATTCTTAACAATGAGTTTACATTCCAATCGAATTGGACTAAGAAAATCAGTAATTTATTATATTCTTTTTTTGGTAAGAATTATATTCTTTAAAATGAAAATGAATGAAAATATGGTATTCTCAAAAGCCAAACTACGGATGTAAGAGAAAAGATGGTGAAATGCATAAATATTTATTTTGAACAAAATGACCCGAGAAAATGTGATTTCTTCCTAACCAAATTCTGTGTTGAACCTATCAGGTGCAAGGTGATACTAATATGGGTACCATAGTTGGTATCCAAAGATATATAGTGTTGCCACTAAACTCTGATGGAAATCTCAATATGGTACATACTAAAGAAGTCGTGCCTTGCTCCTGGCAAGTCAGCGGAGTTCAGGGAATATTAGAAAGAAAGAACCATAGAGATTAGAGCCAATGATTTGTTAGCTAAAAGATTTACCTCTGGTCCCTCTCTTACCTTTCTTTAAATAGGGATGGAATTTGCCTTTACTCTGTAAATCCCACCTCTTGGGTGTGGGAACATGAGAGTTACTGAATTTAATATGAGTTTAGTGAGTAGTTAATTTGATCCTTAATTTTTTAATTATGAGTAGTTAATACATCCTTAGTTCTTTGTAACCTCCTCATCTTCCAAATCATGGGTTACAGTTTCTCATATAATAGTTGGCTAGAATCTAAGTTATTTAGTCAATTTGTTATTGATCACTTTATAATTAATCGTGCTATTTCAATTCTTGTTTGAGTATTGTCAGTGCTCATTATCGATATCTATCCGAGTAGATTTAATGATATGGAAGATTGTCAGTCTTCAATTATCAAATTAAATTAGCATTTAATTGAGATCATAAATCTGAATAGTTACCCAACATATACCATGATTATCTTATTTTGAAAAAGATTGATATTGAGAAGAAGAAGAGAATTTAAAGTTCTCAAACCTTTGACAAAGATACGAAGATGATGCGGCGCTAACCACCAAAGTGGTAAGGTCCGTTAATATGCATGCATGCGCACAGAGAGGCACAAAAACGTGTTTCTGCTTGGTGCTTGGTGCTGTACAACTTTATTACCACATAACAGCAGTTCACTAAAACGGTACCAGTCAGTTAGTAATAATTACTTTGCAACATTAAAGCACCATCATTAGATTAGTATTATTATATATTTATTTTAATGCTGCATAAATAGAATGGAGTCATGCTACAAGACCAATATCTAATTGGGATATATCAAATTATAAGATAATTTAATAATTTTTATAAATTATTTATCTAAAAAAATAATATTGAAAAATATAAAATTTACTATATTTGACTGATAGAAAAATTACTCTAAAAAATAATATTAAAAAAAATTATTATATTTAATTAGAGATAATCTTAAAAATATAGTCAAATTTATAAATATATCATCAATATAAAATAATTTTTAATATTATGATAGTATTATTATTTCTAATCAGTTTTTATATAGTGACTATTATCATATGATACATGTAAATTTTTTTATAATTTTTTATTAAATTAATTTAAAAAAATATTAAAATAAATTTAATAATAATATATATTTATTTGAAAATATTTTTATCGAGTATGAATTACCAATACTCAAAAATTTAATAAATACCAATCTTTTATGATATTTATTTTATCTATTTTTTCTAAAAAATAAATATAAAATTTATTATTTTTTTTATTTTTTATTTTTTATATTTATTATGATAATTTAATAAAATTTAACTTTTAATATTAGATTCATCGCAGCCAAACGGCCTCTGAGAGTTAAAATTCGCAGTGCAGAAGCTTTTCCAGATATTCACTTTGTGTATGCAATGAACACCACTGTAGGTACTGACATTTTCCTGCAGTATTGACCAACAAAAGTACAAAAGTAACAATTAATGAAAACAGAAATTTTAGGGAGAAGAGAACAATCGCTTGGGAGTGAGACCACAACCATATAAGGTGGTGGCCGCATCTTCTTCTTCTAATTAATCTCACTGCACTCGCAGAATGTTAATGGTTTATAAACACTATGTATATTTATTTATATATATCTCATTGTAATTAGTGTGCCCAACAGCCTTCCATTTTTACAAGGCGGCCAGGGTTGGGATTGATGTGAAATGGTTATGAGAGGGTAAGGTCTACAGGTCGGTGGACCCAACCCTCGGCCGCATAACGACACGCTTTGCCTGAGGGAGACCTCCATCAACAGAATAACTCTCTCTCTCTCTCTCTCTCTCTCTCTCTCTCTCTCTCTCCCCCCGATCTTTTCTCCCATTTATATAATATATATACTATGGTTTTTTTTTTTTAATTTGTGGAGCAAAGGGGTGAGGAAAAAGAGAAAAAAATTAGGGACTGCAACTGTGTGGAAGAATGAGAGAATGAAAAGTATGACTAGGAAATCGAATAAATAAAACAAGATCTGGCCTCCCCACTACACCTCCACCGTTTCACTTCTCATAGCAAGGAGTTGTAGAAGATAGAGGAGGAGAATCACAAAGAGGTCTTTGAATTGGTTTGTACTTTTGCTATTTCCCCTCATCTTGTTTTGTTCTCTCTCTTATTTCTTCTCTCCCTTTTTGCTAGTTTTGAGTGCAACTGTTTGTTTGGATTTCCAGCTCTCTTTGTTCTTTTGTTGATATAGGAAGAAACCGCAGGAGGGGCAGAGTTTGGAGGCTTTTGGAGGTGTAGTCTAGTGGGTGTCTCAGATCAATACCCCTATGCTAGGAATTTGGGGTCTTCTTCCTTTCTTCCCTCTGTTTCTTTTCTTGTCTTCTAGATTTACAGAAGGGGAAAGTGCGGGCAGATAGATACATAGATAGCTGGAACAAAACAAGGGGAGCTCATGGTTGCATGTTGGGTTGTGAGAATTTTTATTTTGGTTTGATTTGGACTAGTCGTGATCTTACCAGAAATCTAAAAAAGAGCGGAGCTGAGGAAGAAGAAACAAGGGGAAACCCATCATCAGCAAGTGCTGTTGCTTTTGGCTCTGAGATAGGAGATGGCATCGGCTTCATCGACGGAACCCTTCTTTGGAATCAGAGAAGAGGACCACCGCAACCAGATGAAGCAGCAGCAACCAGCCTCCATGCCGACCTCTTCGTCGGCAGCAGCACCGCAGACCGCAGCTCCGGTGAAGAAGAAGAGAAACCTTCCAGGAAATCCAAGCAAGTATCTGCACACTCTCACACACATAAACATGATGATTCCAACATACTGATGTTTATTTGCGTGTCTAAAATCTTTATTCCTTTCAATTTATCTCCAGATTCTTATAAATCTAATCTGGAATATTGGACCCAACTTTCATCGGGTTTGTTACTAGGGCTTTCTTTCCTAATCTTTACCCCTTTTTTTTTTTTCTCTTTTTTAAATTCTTTCTTATGTAACTTTTAGAAACACTAATTCAGTTGGTTAGTGAAATGAGTTCTTCTATTCTCCCGTACTGCATACCCGCCAATCAACGGCTTGGGCTCTCTGAGGACTGCATTGAAAATGATTTCTTCATTTCTCTTCCAATTTCTTCACCTTTCTTCAATTTGTATCTCAACTAAAAGAATTAAAATTTCTCAAAATTTCATGGTGTGTATTTATTTCTTCTCCTTTCAATTCCTTTGTTCTACTAATCCAATAAATAAAATAATTTATTCTTAGTTCATATTCCTTAGATTTTTGTATATTCAAAATTAATTGCTTCCTTCCTTGTTCTGCCAGCCTGTCAACAATTATTTTAACTAATGATTGTCCATCCAAATACCCAACTATGCTATAGTTCTATAGTTTCTTCACCAGTCTCAGCTTTTATTACTTTTCCACCGTCTAAACTAAAGAATCAACTGGTAAATTGCATATCAAACTTGTGATGAATAACAAAAAAAAATTGGTAGATTAAATGAGTGAATTATTCCAAAATGCTCATGAAGAACATGTGAGCAGATCCGGACGCGGAAGTTATAGCTTTATCACCCAAGGCACTGTTGGCTACAAACCGCTTCATCTGCGAGGTCTGCAACAAGGGGTTCCAGCGGGAGCAAAACCTCCAGCTCCACCGCCGCGGCCACAACCTGCCATGGAAGCTGCGGCAGAAGAGCACCAAGGAGGTGCGACGCCGCGTTTACGTCTGCCCCGAGACAACATGCGTCCACCATGACCCCTCCCGCGCCCTCGGCGATCTCACCGGCATCAAGAAGCACTTCTGCCGCAAGCACGGCGAGAAGAAATGGAAGTGCGACAAGTGCTCGAAGAAATACGCAGTGCAGTCCGACTGGAAGGCGCACTCCAAGACCTGCGGCACCCGCGAATACCGCTGCGATTGCGGCACTCTTTTCTCCAGGTACTGCTCTTCCGACTCATCCCATTCGCTTCATTAATTCATCATCCCCCACACATGCGGTAATCCATCTGTCTGAACATCCATCATACGGACATCATTCTAACGTATCATCATAGATTTCTGTACATTTATATGTATTCCGGTCGGCTAGCTCCCTATTGGTTTTCTTTCCTTGCTTCTATTTTGTTATTGTTTTTATTATTTTTTGAAGGACTAGGGTTAGGGTTGTTATTGTTGGATGCTCTTGTGACGAGAAGAGAGAGAGGGGGGTTGGTGGTTTGGTGGTGTGTCCTCTGCTTATAGAGGAGAGGCGGGTACGTGATAACAGATGGCAGTGAGGAACTGCACCCACGTGAATTGTCCAAAGAGCTGCCCTGGCCATAGAGGTTTCAACTGAAAAGGCTTTCGTCTTTCTCCTCGGAAACAACGCGCCTTCCTGCTATCTTTCTCTCTCCTGTTCACGTGTTGGCATGTAGGCAGCTTGGCAGGTTTGTTCCCTTGTGGTTTGGCTAGATGTGGGCAGAGCCTCGGCCTTCGCTGGTCCACCTTTTCATGAAAACGTTAAGGTCGGAACTTGGGATGGGAGCCCCCCTTCTCTCCCTGGCCTCTCTCACCCCTCTCCCTCTCTCTCCACCCCCACCATCCCCCGCGCCCCCCCCCCCCCCTCCCCCCACACACACAGCAGTCTGAGTTGCATTTGATTTTATTGATGTCAGTAGGAATTTGTTATAAAAGAGGGTTAACAACGTGAAATACGTAAATGTGCTCTTTGCTTCGTCCATTCACTGCGTTGAGAATGGGAGGCCGAGAGGGAAGTTGAGCATTTAATGATGGTACTGAAAATGGGAGTGGCTTTCATGGTTTTGGCAAAATTCTTTCATTGGCAAGCATGAAGGGTTCGTCTGAGTTGGAACTTGCTGACAAAGGAGAAGATAGAAAAGTAAGTGGGTGTTATTGGTAAGATGCGTTTCATGCTGCTCGAAACAATTCCATACTTACATTAATTGAAGAGTGTGTCCTTGAAGAATCGTAGTGTCCTTGACCTGGACTGACCCTTTTCAATTTCAAGGGAAATTTACCTCTATCTCCTCTTGATGCACTATTGTTGCTTGGGGAAGTGGGACTCCCTTGATATGCATTATTCTATTTCTAGCCTTAGGGTGAAAGGTGAAAGGTGAAAGGTGAAAGGTGAAGGGTCTACCCTTTTATATTTTCTCCATTAGGGAGCATGAGTTAAATTGGTTGTAGTGCTTGTTTACTGTGCTCCTTTCCTCAGGCGACCTTCTCAGTATCTGGACATTAATTCCTTTATGTGATCCCTTGAATAATGTCTCAAAAAAGAATACAATGTAATAGTAATTACCTTCGGGAGCACAAAATTGTGTAACCCAACTTCAACTATTAATTAGTATTATTCTAGATTAAAATTAAGTTCTTTTTTATAGTTTATTCACGCATTTGAATAGCTAAGCTGTAAATAATCTAAACCAAGTTAACATGTTAGCCTTAACTTGCATGTAAGTTTGATTGGTGAATGCTTGCAGTCACTAATGTACCATATGTAATGAAGTAAAACCGACTACGCTCATCCATTTCTACTTTTTAATCCATGCAGGCGCGATAGCTTCATCACTCACAGAGCTTTTTGCGATGCTCTAGCACAAGAGAGTGCGAGGATTCCGACTGGATTGAGCACTATTGGAAGCCACTTATATGGGAACAGTAGCATGGCCTTGGGTTTGTCTCAAGTAAATTCTCAAATTACTTCATCACTACAAGTACAAAGCCACCAATCCTCTAATAATATCCTTCGGCTCGGTGGGGGCAGCGGTAGTGGATCCCATTTCGAGCACCTCATCTCATCTTCAAACCCTTCGCCCTTCCGTCCACCTCAGCCTCTTCCCTCCTCTGCATTTTTCCTTGGCGGTGCCTCGAACCAAGACTTCAATGAAGAAACACAGTCCCACCATTCCTTGCTCCAAAACAAGCCCTTCCATGGGCTGATGCAACTCCCTGATCTGCAAAGTAGAGCCACTGCCTCTTCATCAACCGCCGCAGCCGCCAATCTCTTCAACCTTGGCTTCTTCTCCAACAGCAGCAGCACAAGCAGCATTAGCACCAGCAACATCACTAGCAACCAAAACAACCACTTACTGATTTCTGATCCATTTAGCAGTGGAAATGGGAGTACTGAATCGACCACCCTTTTCTCAGGAAACTTTATGAGCGATCACATGGCTGCGGGCATGTCTCCTCTCCTTAACACCTCAATGCGAAACGAATCCTCCCTTCCTCAGATGTCTGCGACTGCGTTGCTTCAGAAGGCTGCTCAAATGGGTTCGACAACAAGTGGCGGGTCCTCCCTGCTTCAAGGCTTCAGTAGCGCTTCACCTTCTGGTTCAAGGAGCACAAGTTTCCAGGCTATCTTTAATGGCGGCAGCAATGGTAGTGGAGATGCCTTGAGATTTCAAATGGAGAATGAAACCCGTCTCCAAGATCTAATGAATTCACTGGCAAATGGGAATGCTGGTCTTTTTGGTGGCTCCGGAGGGGTGGCAGCATTTGCTGGGAGTTGCACCACTGGTGGGCACGAACAACAAGCTGGTGGAATTGGTGGGTTCAATTCAGGCCTTTGTAACATGGACGAAGCCAAGTTTCAGCACAACATTTCACCTGGGAACCTTGGAGGTTCCGACGGGCTAACAAGAGACTTCCTCGGGGTCGGTAATATGGTGAGAAGCATGGGGGGTGGGCTTTCCCAGAGAGGACGGCACCATGGCATCGACATAAGTTCCATGGATCACGAAATGAAGTCTGCTACCTCTAGCCAATCCTTCGACGGTGGAACCCTGCAATAATAAAGAAGAAAGAAACAACGAAGACCAAAGGGAAGAAGACAAAGAAGAACGAAGGCTCAAGGGAAGAAGAGAAAGAAGAACGTAGGTATGTAGCTCAACCTTGATGGTTGGTGAAGCTGTTGCAGTTGCTGTTTTTATTGTTTAGTTTCTAGGATATAGATACTTGAATGTTGGTTAGAGGGTTACGTCTCTCGTTTCTTTGCTTTCTAGCATTAGATCTCACTTACAGATACCGAAAACTGGATATATTTTCCTTTTATTTTTCTTGTTCCTTTGATCTTCTCTTTCAGGTTATGTTTCTTAAGAAGGGAACATGATGCAAATAAATTGGCTAGTTATATAATATACAACCACTGTGTGCATGAGACGATCGATGCCTCTCCACCCGTCTCGGTGCAGTCATGCACTACATTTTGGATAGTTCCTTCATACTCGCGCCCTCTCTCACTCTTGCAATACGTATTCATTGACATTTATTACTGTGTTTCCCTCTCCTCTCTCTCTCTCTCTCTCCTCTCTCTCTCTCTCTCGGTGGGTGAAGAGTGTGGTTTGCGTGCCTACGTGCAGCGTGTTCAGATTAGGGTGAGTTGGAGAGAGAAGGGAGACAATAGTTTGGTGTATATCTTTTTCTTTCAACGTGAGGAATGTAAAGTTTCAACCCTTAAATTCTATTGTGAGCTAATTGTGGATTTGGACGTACCAAAACCTACCACTTTTCAAGGCCTACTAGTTAATCTCCACACACACAACCCCACTTCCATGTGTTGGAATGGGTTGATATTTCCTCCCCATAACACGTTCCTGTCACTTAGCCACATTGACCAAACCAACACTGCCAGCCAACCCACCTTCGGTTGTTTTTCTTGTCTCACTGTTTTTTCTTCTTTGACCCAATCTTACATTGCCTCCCTAAACTAGCCTCTCTCCGCAACGAATGCGAGTTCTCCCAAGTCTTTAACTTTTCGTTCTTGTGCGTTTGCTTTCCAATACCTCCTTGTATTATTGTTGATGTCTTTTTCCTGATTGAAAGCCTAATGTTGTTCTGATATTTATCACAAAGTTGAGTGGCAGTTAATTTTGCCGTAGAGTGGTATCACGGATCTACGGCCGTCTCTTTTTCTATATTTATTCTTTATATTCTTGTCATCTTTCTACCA
Source organism: Elaeis guineensis (assembly GCF_000442705.2). Lineage (NCBI taxonomy): Eukaryota > Viridiplantae > Streptophyta > Magnoliopsida > Arecales > Arecaceae > Elaeis > Elaeis guineensis. Next base: position 120,620,176 of record NC_025996.2, on the reverse strand, counting down.
TCTTTTCCCTATATATGCCCCTCCCTCTCTTACCATCATGTTACTACCATCTTTTCCCTATATATGCCCCTCCCTCTCTTACCATCTCAATCATTGCTCCATAGATTTTTTTTTTTTTTTTTCTTTCGATATAAAGGAGGAAAAAAAATCCACCCAATCATTGCTCCAAAGATTATTCTCTCTGCCTCTCTCTCGCACATACACGTATACTTTTTTATCTAGTGCAGGGCTGAAAGAAAAAATTTGCAAAACCATGAAGAATAAGTGAGTCTGTTGGTTCACGTGAAGAACAGCGGATATCATAACCTTGAAGTAAATAATAATTCACATGCTTGCCCGCTGTCGATGTAGCATCGGTGCATATAGCCCTACAAATGAGAGACGTGCACGCGCATATCTCTTTTCTTCTTACATTTTTTCGAAGTAACCGCCAATGAAATTTAGCAATTTCACATCCACCCTGATTTAAAGTACTTAATTAATTTATGTGGTGTTGTAGATCTATTTATCTTTTTGGATAACAAAAATAGGGTGGGATACTGCATTCTTATCATGTGAACGACCTTGAATTGCCGGCAAGTAGGATCAACCAAGGATGAAGTTTGTGGACCAAATGTCTATATTCATCTAACTCATAAATGGTGAAGGTCAATATTATATTTTTATTATAAGTCTATCTAAGAAAAGACATCACTCGACATATAGGAAGACATCTGTAAGAAGGTTTGGATTGTATCTTTTGCATAACAGAATGGTTTGCCTTTTTCATGATGTCAACTGTTAGATCATGCAATAATCACTTCAAGGTCTACGAAGGCAGATGAACGAAAAGTTTCGAGCACTTTGAGATCCATGTAAGGTGTGATTCCTTAGTTGGTGCTGCAAAAGAAGATCAATCATTCTTTGCATAAAAGATGCAACCTGAACCCTCTGCAAGAAACATGTGAGACTTGTGTTTGGACATGTTTTCATACCATTATGGAATTTTAAGAATTGGAATCACAATATTTTAATGTACGCTGCTATTATACTACTTAATAACAGGACACTGGCACATTCTAAGACTGTAATTTTGCTGGACAAGCACAAGCATTGTAGACAAATACCAGTCACGATAGATACTTTTTTTTAAACTATAGATCCCAAGCTAAAATTTATTAACCTTTGGTTGCGCTTACAAATGTAGAACACATGGCTTTTGTTTTTAGCTTTGTCTCAAACGTTTTGGCCGATATTATATGAGCTTTGCCGGGCGAGACAATCAAGATATGCTATCATGGATATTAATTTTATGTGGTCGAAATACCATTTGGATTTTGATGAACCAAACGCGGCATATGCAACAATCTGACAAATGTACCCACAAGCCACATGCAGGGAGCCATGTTGATAGCTAAATATTTGGGTTTTATCACGTCAACATGAGTACTTAGTTGATTCGGTCCATTTAGTTTTCAGTTACTACGTATTATCTCCATGTTAATGACCTTTAAGGGAATCGTTTGACCTTGAATTAATTTGCACAATGAGATAAACACGTGGGAACAATGTAAGAGGGACAACTAATTAAGATGATTCCTTACGTATGAGTTTAAGAAATATTCCTTTTGTCTGAATGAGTTGATGGGAGGAACTTTGCGCAATAGATGCCAACGTCCGTATCATAATGCGTGTCAAAAGTAGTCTGATTTCATTTGATGGAATTATACGAGTGCTGTTGTCCAAAATTCGTAATTAACACTCCACCTTTAGTTTTCTTGGGAGTGATCCCTCCTCCCACTACTCGCCAGATCCCCCGCCGCTTCCACCCTCGTCCTCGCCACCGCAGACTCCACTTCTATCGCCTTCCCCCTCTCCCTCGTCAAACCCAGTCTTATAAGCTATACCACCATCCCATACTCCCTCAGAACCGTATATTGTCGCACCTGCCGAGGAACCCCCTCCTCCTTCCCCCCTGCTTAATTTATGAAACCTCCTTGTCTTGCTGATGGAGGGAGATGGACCAAAGTCACCCACCCCACCTCACGTCGCTGGCGTGCACACGGCCCCCCACCCCCCACCACAAGAAAAACCCACCCTGCCCTTGTCCTGTTGAAGACTGGGGAAGACGTCTAACCTCTGAACTTCTCGAGATCGCCATTAGAGGGACCATGGGTGGCCTAGAAGAGAGTACGATGAAGTGGTTAGAAATAACAATTTGAAATCCCTTCTGTTGAGTACGTCTTAAGTTTTTCTTCTAAAGGAACAAGTTTCACGTCGATTTAAAAAAAGTTTTACTTCGTCAAACCCTAAACTCAAAGCGTAATAGACGTCATATGCCTAAAAGACAAATATAATGCTACAGCAAGCATAAAAATAGAATACACACATATTCATACAATTATACAGAATAGAAAAAAAAAAAAAAATACACACAAAATTTATGTGATTTGACTGTAAGGCCTACGTCCATGAGTAAGATACGAGAAAAAAAATTTTACTATGATGAAAAAAGGGATACAATCACTTAGAACTCTTCAAATCCTAGCCACAGTCTGATTTTCCAAACCTCTCACAAAAAAACTACCGAGATTGATAGAAAGTACAATATTTATATCGACCCATGTCCGAAGCTCATCACCATCCAAAAAATTTCATTCAGATCGTAATGCGGGCTTTTCAGATCGGATCATAGTTCGAGCCTATAAAAAATATCCAAAATTCAAGCCACATTAACATATAAGCATGCAGGGCTATTGATGAAGTTATAATAATTTCAGAGCAACAATAAAATTTGTTCAATCCTCAAAAATTAATTTAATAAAAATTCTAATAAATCATTCTCAGCAATGAATAACCCAAATAATCCAAGTCATTAAACTCTAAAATACTGCTAATATTCAGTCTAGATAAAAATCATCAAATCTAAACTAAATTAATGAGAAAAATAATTGACACAAATGGCCAAAATAGATAGATCTACTAATTACTCCAAGTGAACAAGCGCATTCCTCCAAGTCTCAAGAAATCATGATTTAAGATTTAAAAATCAATCAAAAAAATAATAAGCTACATTAGCCTCAGTGAGCAACATAACACATCACGGTGGGGTCTAAGCATATTGAACAAATAATAATATAATATTGATGGGGAAGAAAATAAATCTAGAACAATACATATATTCTTTTAAAAAAAATTATTTTTTGTTAACTAATAATAAATCCAACATCAGCCTATGATCATGTAACCCAATGGTATTAGTCAAATAACAGATATACGGTACACAAAATATCAAAGTATCAGATAACAGATACCACTATTCTAGTTGCTGGTGGTTTAGTGTCCAAACTAGTTTCGTAGAACAAAAGACGTCCAACATATAATCCCCATTAGTGGGTTGATCATAGCCGTGCCAAGAATAATATATATATATATAATAATTTTCATAAATTATTTATTCAAAATTTTTAATTTTCAAAATAAATCATATATTCAAGAATAACTTTTTATAAGAATATCAAAATATATACTATATAAAATAGCTAGGGCAATATTGGTAACATGCTTAACCCATTTTAACAAACAGAAAATAGAGTCATAATTCCAATTTAAAACTATGAGTGCTTCTTGCCTGGATTAGACTAATATCTTCTCATGACACTTACAGTAAGGACTATATCAAGTCCAGTATATAACAAGGCATACTTTTATGCCCAAGAGATAGAAGCTTTTTTTTAGGATTTTTCATGCTGAATCCTTTCAGTATCTCCTTTATGTACTTTTCTGTGAAAAGCCAAGCATCCTCTTAGATCTATATCTATAGACCTTTATTTTCTTAGAACATAAGATGCTTGCCCTAGATTTTTTATGGAGAATTTTAAATACAATCACATTTTAATCGATGTCATCATGGGACATTCTCAATCAGGATAATGTCATCCACATATATTATGGGAATATGACAGCACTCCCATTGATCTTCGTGTAAACACATGATTCTTTCTCATTCTTAATCAAATAATTTGATCATATTATTGAAATGAATATTTTAACTCCAAGATGCTTGCTTAAGTCCATATATGGACCTTTACAGTATGATCTCTGTTACTGAAAATGAAATCGATTGGTCATTCCATATAGATATCTTCTCAAGATTTTCATTCAAAAAGGCAATTTTACATCCCATTCTCAGAGTCGGTATCCAATATCGTCTCATTATAAATTTTGAAATCATCTCTATATTTTCTATCTTCCATGAGAAATACTTTCTCTATATCTTCTGTAAGCATACCTAAGTACCTTTGGAGAGGATGGAAGATTCTATTAGATCTTTGAGGTGGAGGAGTTACTATATGTGCTGGCTCATTATGAATAGGCTCTATAGATCCTATGACTTGTTGCTCTTCAGAAACTCTCTCTTTGAGCTCAACTTTCCTTCCATTACTTCATCTTGGATAAACTATTTTTCAAGAAGATAGCATGACGGTTTACAATCACATTATGATCCATTGCGAAGATAAAGTAGTATCCTAAATCCTTTAAGATACCATATGAAACGAGCTCTCATAGGCCTATCCTCTAATATGTCTGTCTACTGTCGCTTGACATGGGCTGAACATCTATAAATCTTGAGATGATCAAGACTCGATTTCTTATCATGTCGTATCTCATATGGTGTGATAGAAATAAATTTAGAGAGAACCCTATTTAATAGGTAAATTTTAAAAATAAAGTATGTCCCCAAAGAAACAAGATAAATCAGTGAAATTCATCATTGACCGATCCAGTCCTAACTTTCTCTTAGATCCCCGTTGAGATGAGTTATACTATGAGGGATCCATTATGAAACTATGCCATTTTTATAAGATAATCGAGAAATTTTTTATTTTGGTATTGCATCCTCGATCTAATTGAAGTATCTTTAAGATTTTTTTGGTATACTTCTTTATTTCACATTTGAATTCTTTGAACCTTTCAAAGACTTCAGATTTGTATCTCATATACATACCCGTATCATAACTGATCATCGATAAAGGTAATGAAGTATAGACAACCTTCCTTGACTAGCACATCAAATGGACTACACACATCAAACTTGATCATTTTTTCTCAAAGAAATGATACATAGACTAGATATAACTAAGCAGTTAATGAGCTCAAAAGTCCATGTTTTTTCAGTTTGTTAATCATTTCTTCTTATATATGATTTAGCCTAAGGTGCTACATATACTTCAGATTTATTTCAACTCTGGATCTCTCAGACTCAATGGTATTCACTGCTTGCTCAAATAAGTTCATAGATACATCACTATGCAAATAATAGAGACTATCTCCAAGAACTAAATCCAAACGATAGTTACAGAGGATAGGTGCCCATCGCTACAGCAACAACTCTTGTCCTACTGCCGACTCAAAGGGGTATTTCAGCTTCACTCAGCCCTCTACCTTTCCTTAGACCCTTCAATGAAGTGCATAAATAGACACTAGAGTTTGATACTCAACTAAGAGAAGAAAAAATTGTAAGATCAATTTTGAGCAATTCCAACATATCTTCTCAAGGTGCGTCCTTATTTCTTTAGGCTCTTCAAGTATGTACCCCTTAAATTTTTCAAGGTCCCTACGACAGTTATCAATATATTGACCAATTCAGATAATGTGCTATAATGATTATTCATATGATAATTTATCATAAACTGCCCATACAAATTAAGAAGGGATCGCAGGATCAAATTCATTAGTAATTTTCTATGCATGGTCATGTTAAGCTTCTCAAGCTCCTCAATATCATTGATTATATCAAACATTGATCATGAATAAACTGCCCATCACACATCTTATACACTATGCGATTTTGATTACCTCACAACACTGGTAGATGAGTCAGTATATTCTTGATAGTTTACATATCCTCATCCATATATTGGAGTTTATCTGATATGGATGCCAACATAAAATACCTACCTTTATTGTCATTGTCCATCCACTTCTCAAGTATAGCTCGTTAACTTTGGATTGAATGAGGTGGTTGTTAGATTTATACCTTAAAAGTTAATTGTTGGCCGACACATTTTATAATTTTAGGACTTAATTTTATACTTATAATATTTTTATTATCAATAAATTTTTTTTTCATTCCAGTCATGTTTATGTATCTATGATTTATCTTAAAAATTAACAAAGATGATTTTTGTATATACTTAATGTGTTGAGAATTTGAGACATATATTAATTAGTGGTTAATTTTTAAATACTCTCAATCAAAGGATCGTCACGGAGGATAGTGATCAATCCATTCGAGATTGATGCATAGTTCACCTCCTTTGTAGGCAGATGAGTCTCGGATCTGCAGTGTAGGGACACTAAGGTGAGAGTGTGGGTGGTTGCTAGAGAACAACTTTCATTGAGCATGATCAATATGAAAAATTATATAGATGTCTACTCACTCGTCAGTGATTTTCTCGATACTGTAGTAGTGTGAGTGATTTTTTGACTTATGATGTCCTTGACTATTCACAGTGAAGCTATTGAGTTTGACTACATGTTTTCTTAGTCCCTAGCTATTCGGATCCTTGCTGTGTATGTTGGCTTCAGTAGATTCAGGTTCGCAATTTGGAGTAGGATACACTTAGAAAAAAATCTATTGATCTTGGTAGAAAAGGAGAGGTCCTTTGCGATTTGCAAGATTGAATTCAGAAAGTTTTTGATCAAAACAAGTATGAATACTGAAAAAATAAATTCTCGGGATTCATAAATGAACTCGAGTCAAGCCAATTTAGTATATGACTGACAATAGGGTCTGATGAGTTCTCCATGACCTCCATCAAATCGGGACTCACGATAGAAAGACTGAATCATATGATAACTACACCTACGAGTTCATAATTTCATTCTACTAGATTGTCACTACATACTGTTAGGTGTCACTAGTAGATTGTGAGACTCATCGGACGTTATCTTGATGATCGATGACCTTCAAAGGGTAGAATTAAAAAAATTTTAATTCATCAAAAAAAAAAATTGATGATATTGTGATAGAGATTACAATATATCTCACTACCAGATAGAATGAAACCTATGGGATTACATATTAAGTGATTTAATCTTGAATTTACCAATTGAACTTATGAAGTTCTAAAAGGGTTATGATTTATTGAAGTCCTATTAGGTTTAAGAAAACCATGCTAGCACATGGTTAAACCTAATTCTTCTTGAGACTTCGATTGGATCAAATCTATAGCCTTGAACCTAATCTAAAATTATTTGGATTTAATTGGATACCTAATTGTGAGCCCAAGAGGATTGGATTAAGTCAATTAGTTAGTTAAATTATCTCCTCATTATCTTTTAGTATTGTGTGGAATAATTGGAAAGAAGGGTAGCGCCCTCCTCCCTTTATGACAGGACTAAGGGGCGCCAACCCTTGGATAATGTGAGAGGAGCCCACCCCCTCTTGTGAATGGGCATGGAAGGGGGGAGAGAGAGAGAGAGAGGGGGCATGGGGGGAGAGAGAGAGAGAGAGAGGGGCCATGCCCCCTCTCTTGAATGAAAACCCTAAAATGGGGTGCCAAGGGTTGGCGCCCCAACCACCTGCCCTGTATTCCATGGGGTGCCCCACATGCTTACCAAAAGAGGATGATAACATACCAATTAAGTTTGATTTTATTGAAAAAAAATTAGATTAAAAAGGTAGAGTTTCTTATGAGATAAGGATGTACCTTTTTAAGTAAATTGGAATCCTATTTTGAATCAAGGTAAAGTCTATTTAAAGAGAAGATCTCTTAGGGTTTGAAGTTAGTAGAATTTTATGAAACCAAAACACTCTCTCTCCTTCTCTATGCCTCCTCTTCTCCCTCTTCTCTTTCCCACACCCAAAGGTTGGGCATCCCATTTTTTCATGCCAAGAGTTGAGGAGTTGTTCATCTATAGTGAGGAACAAAGAGAAAAAGCTGCAGATCAAAGAGTTGATTTCATAGTCTAGATCAAAGAATTGATCAAAATTCTAAAAGACTGAGATCTTACTTAGAGAAGAAGGATCTATGATAAGAAGAAAGATTCAAGATTAATTCCGATGGATACTTGTAGATGCCGGACAAGTATGCGGCTCGAGGACCTTCGAATCAGTGATCATCGATAGCGGTGAATTTCTACCCATGCTAAGGTATTGAAATTTGATTTCATATTTATTTTATTTTTAGATTATATTTATGTCTTTTCTCCTGAGCTTGGATAGGATTAGATATGATCTAATGCATATTGGGTTAAAGAATTTAACCCGATTGTTTTTCTGTTGTGATTGTGAAGATTTTTGAAATCTACAGATACACCTTCTCCGATTTTCTAACAGTGGTATCAGAGCCACTGATTTTTAAAGACACATATGATCTAATTTTTATCTTAGATCTGAAGGTTTTGATGATTTAAAATTGATCTTGTGCTGATATAAGATTATCCTGGTATAGGATTTATCCTCTATATTATAAAGATTGTCCTAGCATAAGATTGATCCATTTTAAAAACTATTTTTAAAATAATTAAATCAATCTTTTAGATCTAAAAATTAGTATATGTGATATATCTTATTTTATATTTAGATCTAAAATTAGAATGATTAAAAGTTTACATCAAACTGGTATAAGGTTATCCTAATATAGAGTTTATCCCTATAATGAAAAGGTTGTCCTAGTTTGATGCAAATCAATTTTTGAAAAGATATTTTTAAAATATTTTAATTATTATTTTATATCTGATTTTATATGTATTTGATATATATAATTTTTATTTTAGATCTAAAATTTGATGTATATATGATACATATTTTAGTTTAGATCTGAAACTACATATATATGATATATGACCTTAGGTTTAGATCTGAAATAGTTTCAAAATCATAATACATTAATGCATATAAGAAATATCATCTAAAAATTATTTTTGGATCTGAAATTATGTTGTTGCATGTGGGTATGGGTTGAACAAATTAGGTCTAGTGATCAAACTATAATTAGGTTTAAATTGATTAGATCAGGCTTGAACCCGTTGTCGATTTTGAGCAGTTGATTGAACCTAATCAATGGTTGATTAGAATTAGGTCAAAAGGGCTCAAAGTCAAATTTAGTTATAGTTGATCACATTGATTCATATTTTGATGTGAGTTGATTGACTCAAGATCAAATTTGGCTCAGTGGTTTGGACCCATTTCAATAGATTAACCTGATCAATTCTAATCAATCAATTTGATGTCTAAGACAAGTATTTAGATGATGGTTATTTAATTGGTTTCATTATTTGATCTGATCAATTTTAATTGATGTCTAAGAAAAGCAACGAAAGAACCCTCACTTATCTTAACTTACTTGGCCATCTTGGGAGATTCAGTTTCGTGCTAGGTTACTTGTTGACTCGAGTTCATCCATGCCGACTAGGCTGGTTAGACATATTGATGTGCTGACCTGAATTTGATCAGTCAGATATCAGATCTGCTAATTTAGAAGAGATCTAAACCTAAATTTTCTCACTAAATATTAAGTTTAGAGGTCTTCCATCATTGTAGAGATGTGGGTACCTTTTTGGTGTTGATCATTCTCGACTAGTTATAGTAGTTCGGTTGTATCAGGAAGGTACAATCACTCTATTGATACTTGATATCTCAGGGTAGAGATGGAGTTGGATTCAATAACTATTAGGTGAGGATCTCAATGACGGCTTTGCACCTGCTGGTGAACGATAAGTCTAACTTAATTAAAAAATGTATCAATAACTATTACGTGAGGCTATAGGACTTGGAGATCAAGTCCACTGCATCTTGCTTAGTAAAGCAATAGATAAAGTATTATCCATTTATTGATCTATATTCATCAATAACTGTTAGATGAGGTGTGTATAGATTAATGAGATCACAGTACCCACTTGAAACCATCATGTATAGATTTTTATTTCTCTACTTGAGGAGTGTGGGAGATTCAAAAAAATAATAGAAGCCTTTGTTTATTTTTAAAGTTTCTAAAACAAATATTCTTATAAGTACAAACATCTAATTAGAAACTATTCTCTCTGCAGACAACCATGTCGAGTTTCAATCCTTCAGTCTGTATCCTCAATATCAATAAGTTGATCGATATCAATTATAAAGACTAGCTCCAGAATCTGAAAATCATTCTCAGCTTCGAGAAACTCATCCATGTCCTTGACCAGGATGCATCTGTGTTACCTGCTCGTCCATCCTCTGATCAACGAGCTATATTTGAGAAGTAGATGGATGAAGATAATAAGGCAAAGTGTTATATTTTTAGCATCCATGTCCAATGATCTTCAGCAACAGTATGAAGATATGAAGACTACTAGAGAGATGCTGACTTACCTGCAAGAGTTGTATGGTGAGCAAAGTCGCACAGCTCATGTTGAAGTCTTTCAAAAATTTTTCAAAGTGAAAATACGTGATGGGCAGTCCGTCAATGATCATTGTTTGATAATGATCAAGGACATCGAGAAGCTTCAGAAGCTCGGTATGAACATGGATAAGGAATTACAGATGGATCTGATCCTCTAGACTCTTTTTGATTTATATGGGCAGTTCATCATGAACTATCATATGAACAAAATTAATAGCATTTTGCCTGAGTTATTGAATATGCTGGTAACAGCAGAGGGTATCTTGAAGAGTTCAAGGGATACAGTTCTAGCTGTGTGTTGGAAATTATGTCCTAAAATCAATCATGTGATGATTGAGTTCCTCTTTGTATATGAGTTATTGATTATTGAATAAAAATTATTCTGATATTTTTTATCACAAAGTTACATCCTTTTTGAACTCTTGTGCTATGATGAAGTCCTTAAAACTATGCTAGTGTACGATAAAGAGAGAATTTATTGTCTAGTTCTTAAATATATTCACAACCAAATGATATGTCATTATAGGACGATGACGTTTATCAAGTGGAGGTCATTGCGTGCCAAATGGATTAGTTATCCTCTTAATCAAGAAGTGTGGTAATACTGGTATGGCATACAGGTGAGATATTGGAGTACATCGTCACGGAACAAGTGACTCACCTGCTGAGCATTTTGCTGTCAAGAGCTACTCACGAAACATATGGATATAATCAAATTCGACTTAGGTTCAGCTATTGATGTCGGTCCTTCTATCTATTGAACTTTATCAAGTTCAACCTTAGAGGCAATGGTTCCTTCACCAAGAAACTTCTTTTCTAAAAAGGTTGCCTTAAGGCTGACGAACACTTTTTGTTCATTAGCATGGTAGAAAAAATATCTTTTGGTCTCTTTGGGGTACCCTATGAATATGCATTTGTTAGACCTAGATCCAAGTTTATTTGTAACTAACCATTTGATATAGGCCGGACACCTCCAAACCCTAAGGTGTGAAAGTGCTGGCTTACACTCTGTCCATATCTCATATGGAGTCTTAATTACAGACTTACTTGGAACCCTATTTAACAGATAACAGGTCGATTTGAGTGCATATCCCCAGAAGGATATCGGCAAGCTGGCAAAATCCATCATGGATCGGACCATATCTAATAGTGTCCGATTTTTTCTTTCAGATACACCATTATGCTATGGTGTTCCTAGAGGAGTCCATTAGGAGAGAATCTCATTCTCTCTTAGATATGTGAAAAACTCATCAGAAAGGTATTTTCCTCCTCGGTCAGATCGAAGAGTTTTAATACTCTTCCCAGTTTATTTTTCTACTTCATTTCGGAATCGTTTGAACATTTCAAATGAATTCGACTTATGTTTCATCAGATAGATATATCTATATTTGGAAAGATCATTCATGAAAGTGATGAAGTAAAAATATCCATCTCTAGCATTGTGCTCATGGGCTCGCATACATCAGTATGTACTAGGCCCAAGAGCTCAGTAGCTCTCTCACCTTTTTCAATAAAAGATGACTTGATTATTTTACCAAGAAGACATGATTCATAGGTTGGAAGTGATTCACAATCACTGACTTCAAGGATTCCTTCTTGAGTCAATCTATTTATCCTGTTCTTGTTTATATGACCTAGCCTACAGTGCTATAAGTAGATATCTAATATACTATCTAATCTAGGGTGCTTGCCAGTAGAATAGACTATGTTAACAGGTTGTGATAACATATACACACCATTATTCAAATGTCCACAAAAAATAGTAACACCATTTATAATGATATTACAAACTTATTTTTTTATTGAAATTTCATAATCATTTTTGGCTAGAAGGCCTACAGAAATGATATTTAAAAAGAAACTGAGACAGAAATGACAATCATTAAGAACAACGGTATGGGACTCAAATACAAGTTTTAAGATTTTTAATGCTAGAACTAGAACTGGTCTTCCATCTTTAATATTCAAAAATCTCTCGTCTTGCTCGAATCTCCTACTGACCTGCAACTCCTACAACGAATTGCAAATATGGTAAGGGCTACCGATATCCAATACCCAGTTAGTTATATCACAAATAGAGAAATTGCAAGGAGTTATCATATAAATACCTTGTCCAGCAACAGCTTGCTTCTTTCTCTGCTTGTTTGGATCCAGGGAGGTAATGTACTGAGGACAGTTTCTCTTCTAGTACCTCCGCTTCTTGCAAAAGAAGCATTCAGCTTGACTCTTATCGAGCTTGATCTTTTTGGTCTGGCCCTGCACTGATGTTTCAGTCTAAACTTGCACCTTCTTCACTTTCTTCTTCTTGTTCTTTTTCTCTTTGTCAAAGGGTCGAGAACTAGAAGACGAACCTCCCACTAAGTTCATCGACTCCTTTGGAGTTGGTGATCATTCTTAAAGTTCTGAAGCAACCCCAGTAACCCGTGGTAGTTTATTTCAGACTTTGTCATTCTATAATGAGTGAGGAATGGGAGATAAGACTTGGACAGCGAGTTCAGTATTGCATCTTTTTCAAGCTGCTCATGCAAGAAAAAGTCGAGCTTGCTCAAATGCTCCATCAGCTCAATCATGTACAATATATGATCAGTGATAGAGGCACCATCTCGTATTTTGACATTGAAGATGGCACAACTAATCTTGTGCCTTTCCATGTCATTGGGTGTGCCAAAGGCATCCTCTAACACTTGAAGCATATCTTTTGGCTGAGTCATCTCAAATCTATGATCGAACTCATCGCTCATGGCAGCCAGCATGATGCAGTGTATCATGATCTGATCACTGAGCCACTTCTGGTAAGTGTCTCTGACTGTTCCACATATATTGGCAGCTGGCTCCTCAAGTGTAAGAACCGTTATCACATATAGGATCCATTCATACTCCAGGACTATCTTCAACTTTCAGTACCAGCTACTGAAGTTGGGTTCTACCAACTTATCATTATCCAACAATGATCGGAGAGATAGAAAAGTGGCCATATCTGCACCAAAAAAAATCATAACCTAATTAGTAATTGATTCATTAAATCTAAAGATTTGAACTTTAATCAAATTTTTTTTTTTATTATTTTATTCGAATTGATAGCCTCTACCTCCAATTCGAAAAATTATCCTAATTCCTTAGTGGGTACTAGAATCCGCTTAGACTGCACACAAGCTCAAGTTTGGTTGGCCAACCCATGTACATCTAAGGGTAGGTTCATAATCAATTATTTTTTAAAATAATTTTTAGTAATTTTAATTTTTCTCCATCGCTAATCAGTAGGCTTTGGCCTCTATTGAAAAGGTCTGGTTAGGTCCAACCATTAATCTGACCATACTTGTCCATCTAACCAATGAATAATTAGGCCCAACTTTGGTTGGCTAACCTAACCACCATTTAGAAAGATGCAGTCAAAAAATCATATTATGAATGATAATTCCATCAGCCGGTAAACATCAGGCCTTTGGGCCTCCAAAGATTATCCAACTGATGGATCCATTATCATCCACTTAATGGGAGGCTATGATCTAGTTATCACCATAACTATTTCATTTTAATGACCTAATAATTTTAGAAGATTTAATTGATTTAGAGGAGGAGGTTAGATGAACCAGCTTATCATGTTCCTCCCACTAGCTTCACCAAGTCAGGTTAAGGGAGACCATTAAAAGAGCTGGTCTAGGAGCACCTAAATCAGTCATACTGATTTACCTAGCTGACTTGGGTTAGTGTGAATAGTCAAGTGATCCGATCAAAATATAATTCCAACAAGAGGCCAGGTAAGTTCGATCGGTGGGAGGATCTGCCAAAGCCTACCTTAGACACCATCAGAAATGGCCAGGTAAGCAAGCTGCCAATTAAAAACCATCGTCTGGTTTACCTTAGATATCAACTGGTTTAATTAGTTTCGATTAGATCAACCTAACAGTTCATGCTAGACCACTTAGCCAAAAATCAAGTCCATTTAGTTCTCGTTAAAGATATGGACTTGACCAACTACAACTATTGTAATTGATCTAGAGAATCCTTGACCTAATCTAAGATAACAATTGATTAGATTTAGTCAATTATCTAATTAAGTCCATCTTTAATCTAGCCTTAGGTCTAACCCAATTAATGGACCTAATTCCCACTAACCCATTAACCTAATGTGTTATGATTTGTGTCTTAGGTTCTTCAATTCACAATCCTAGAACCTAATCAAATAACTTCTTAATTCTCAATTAAGTTTTGGACTGAGGGTTAGGGTTCGACTTTTCGAAAATAATTTTCATATTTGTAAAATATTTTTACAACATAGTTCTACCAATCAAGTTGCATATTTGATTCATAATCAAAATGCAAGTGAAATAAGCATGAAACTACTTTAGATCTAATCTAAATAGGTTCATGTAATTGAAATAATTTTAACTTTAAACTGTGCAAATTTTTCAGACAAATATATGATGGTTCTTTGCATGAAAATTATTAACAAAGAGATTTTATTTTATATTTAAACACCTTTTAAATCTAATAAATCTTAAATTTAATCTATATCACATCTAATAAATTTATGATTAAAGATAGATCTACACAAACTAGGATAATCTTTACACTGTAAGGGATAAACCTTATATCAGGACAACCTATAGTTTGTGATTGATCTAAAAATTTTAATTTCAGATCTAAAAATCAGATTATAAATTAGATCTAATCTAAAAAATAATCTAAGCATATATTAATAATCATATAATAAATAACCTAGGCTCTGATACCAATTGAAGGAACCAGATCTAGGGTTTCAGGGTTAGATCTTAAAACTTTTTCATGATCAGGCAGTGGAAGACTAAAATAAATCAAAATTTATCTTGTAAAATTAGAGAGTCTCTAGATCTAAGATCCTATTACATGATTATTATATAGTATTAAATCAAAAATTAAAATATAAAGAGCAAGAACTACATGTTGATCATATCAATATGTTTCTATACTACATCTAATGTATGTAAAATATAATAGATCAGATCTATTACCTTGCAAGTTAGACATTCTAACTTTGCTGATCCAGGCTTGAGGATGATGTTGTAAGCCGCACATACGTCCGATCTCTAGGAGTGGTCCACATGAGCCCACGAATCATGATCAAAAGTTCTGGTCCAGAAAATCAGCACAGTATGCGAGTACTGTGCTGATCTTTCTTCGATGGTCGATCAGATTCTTTCTTCTTCTTGATTTGGACTCTTCCAAAGATGAAAAGTAGGAGAAGATATTTTAGATGAGACACTCTTAGAAAACTTACAAATGAAAGAAGGAAAGAGATGAACCCAGCAACTCTAGAAGAAGACCCTCTTCTTCTTCTCTTTGCTCTAACCCAGACACCTAGTTTTGTGTCTATTAGATCTCCATGCCTTAAGACTCTTTCTCCTTGATTTTTGGATGTCCCAAAGGTCTCTCAATGCTATATATTTCATAAAAATTTTATAAAAGAAATTATTTTAAATAGAGAGATATGAAGAGTCCTTGTCTAAGTCAAATACCTAGTCAAGGATTATCCAAACAAGGCAAGACAAAGGGTGCCCAACTCTCGGGCATCTCCTCCTTTTTTTTCTATAGTGGACCACCAGAAAAGGGCTTATATTATGTGCCATAAAATCCAAGAAAATTTTAAGAAAAATCTGGATAAAATTAATGCCATAAGGAAAGAGTTTTGGTTTCCTAAAACTCTATCTCATAGAATTTAAAATCTAAATTAATTCCTACTTTGACTTGGTCCACAACCACATTTCATGTAAGAGAGAAAGAGAAGAAAATTTTGGGCATGCATGAAGACCTGGGAGAGAGGGTTTTGTCACACAAAATAAGAGAGAGTGGGCATGGGATAAGAGAGAGTGGGTGTGGGGGGCTAAGGTGGCGCAAGGTGAAATCCTAGTCTTACTAGGATTCAATCTATGACTTGTTCAAATTTGATTTCTCAAACCAAATCAAACCAAAATCAAATCAACCTAATTAAAATAAGTCTTAACTCAATTAAGAGCTTGATTTAATCAGATTAAATTAGATTTAAATTAGATTTAATTTTTTAATCAAATTAGAAATTAGGTTGATCCAAGTCCTATTTGAACTAGGACTAGTTTTTTCTTGCACTTGGCTTATCCAATGAACCAATTGGACTTGATCAAATCAAGTCCAAACTAAATTTAATTAAATTATATTTAATTAGACTTAATTTTAACCCTTTGACTTGATCAAATTAAGCTAATTAAAAATCGAATTGCTAATCGATCCTCCTGCAACACTTGCACTAGGTTAAATGTCAATCGTATTGATCATTTAACCCTAGAACGATTCTTAATCATTGATCAACCATCCGATCGGATCATGAACTCTAATGTATGTGATCTCATAGATCCGAACCTAAGCCAGTAGCACAGGAATAAATTTTTATACCAATCAAAGTGACCATCTAGCAATGGTACCCGACGACCAGATAGGTCAAATGTGTAGAACAATATCCTTAGAACCCATGCGGATATAGTTTTCATATAATTCATCTCCTTGACAAAAATACTCATAGGACACCTCAGAGTTTAACTGTCGACTCTGATTAGATTGTCCACATTGTATTTCAAAATATCAAATCCATCTGATGGATTACCCTGGCCAAGGTTTTGTTAAATTAAAATACAGCGACTCATTCTTCTCCAACTCTTGGAGTGGTCAATCCTATCTCGATCACACTCTAACTTTGCAAGTACTTGACTGTTCCTAGAAGCCTTCCATCACTGAATTAAAAATTTAGTTAGTCCAGTACTAAAGCACAGTGAGTTACTTGCAAGTCACTGAGACGATCTCAGGTCTAAGGGACACTTATATCTATATCTCATCAGAGATATTCTTGATAGCAGAATGCTCTGGAGTTGGTCATGTTTCATGACGATGTACCCTTACATCTCATCTGTATACCATACTAGTGTCTCTATACTCTTTGGTTAAGAGGACAACCAATCCATATGGCCTACAGTGATCTATGCTCGATAGAGGCTATCATCCTTATTAACAACCTATCATTTGATCGTGAACAGTTTTAAGGACTAATCGATAAATCCTCTCTTTATCGAACCTAAATAGTCCTAAAGACTTCATCATAACAATGGAGTTCATTAGAAGATGAAAACTTATGATGAAAATGCCAAAAATATATTTTATTTATTAACAAATCAATTACAATACAAGGTTGCTCAATCGTCAATAGATTGACGATTAGCTTTTGAGACATATTTTTCAACAACTCTCACTTCTCCTAAAGTCACTCGGCACAGTATCTAATACCTATCTTTGACTTGTGGTTGTCGAACTCCTTTATTGCCAGGGCTTTAGTGAAGGGGTCGGCTAGGTTCTCCTTTCCATCGATCTTCTGAAGGTCGACGTCACCTCGATCTATGATCTTCCAGACCAGATGGAAGCAGCATAAAATATGCTTCGTCCGCTGGTGTGCTTTGGGTTCCTTTGCCTGAGCTATGATACCAATGCTGTCACAGTAGAGCAGGACCGGACCATCGAGGGAGGGTGCTACTCCGAGCTCGGTAATGAATTTTCTCAGCCACACAGCTTTCTTCGCGGCATCCGATGCTGCGATGTACTCCACCTCACAAACAGAGTCTGTCATAGTATGCTGCTTGAAATTTTTTCAGCAGATGGCTCCACCATTCAGAATAAAGATATAGCCCGATATGCTTCTACTATCATCATGGTCAGATTGAAAGCTGGAGTCTGTGAACTCCATAAGTTTCAGATTTGACTCACTATAAACCAATCATTGGTCCTTAGTATTTCTCAAATACTTAAGGATGGCTTTAACCACTTTCCAGTAGTTTTCTCCTGGATCAGATTGGTATCTACTCACTACTCCTAGTGAGTATGCCACATCTAGCCTTGTACATGTCATGGCATATATGATAGATCCCACGGTCGAAGCATATGAGACTCTACTCATACACTCTCTCTCTTCAGGAGTTGTCAGATAATCTTTCTTAGAAAGAGAAATTCCATGGCCTATTGGTAGATAGTCCTTCTTGAAATTCTTCATGCTGAACCTCTTCAGCACAGTGTCTATGTACGTGGACTGGGATAGCCCAAGCATCCTTTAGATCTATCCCTATAGATCTTCATCCCTAGGATGTAGAATGCTTCACCCAAGTCCTTCATGGAGAATTGCAATGAAAACCAAACTTTTATTTCCTGTAGTGCGGGGATGCCATTTCCGATTAAGAGAATGTCATCTACGTACAGGATAAAGAATACCACAACTAGACTATTTATCCATTTATAGATGTAGGACTCTTCTTCATTCTTAACGAAGCCATATATTTTGATCACCTTATCAAAACGCATGTTCCAACTCTGAGAAGCTTGCTTCAATCCATAAATGGATCTCTAAAGCTTGCACACCTTGGACTCATCTATGGATGTAAACCTCTCAGGTTGTATCATATACACCTCTTCAGTCAGCTCTCCATTCAAAAAAGTTATCTTTACATCCATCTTTCAGATCTCATAATCTAGATGGGCAGCTATTGCAAGCATTATCCGAATGGATTTGAGTATTGCCACAGGGGAGAATGTCTCGTCATAGTCAATACCATAATATTGATGATACCCCTTGACAGTCAGACAGACTTTATAGGTCTCCACCTTTCCATCTGCGCCCCTCTTCCTTTTGAAGACCCATTTACATCCAATGGGTTTAACCCCTTCAGGTGGGTCAACCAATGTCTATACATCGTTGACCTTCATAGACTCCATTTTGGATTGCATGGCTTCAAGCCATTTCTCAGAATCAGATCTCTGCATTGCATCCATATAGATGATCGGATCCTCATCGTGCTCATCAAGTTCGATGGGATCACTATCTCAGACCAAGAAATCATAGTATCTGTCCGACTAACACTGTACTCTATCGAATTATTTTAATAGTGCAGGTACATTGGGCTCTAGATCTGGTCTAATCAAATCCGACTCAGGTTCAACTATTGGTGTCGGTCCTTCTACCTGTTGAACTTCATCAAGTTCAACCTTAGAGGCAACGGTTCCTTCACCAAGGAACTTCTTTTCTAAAAAGGTTGCCTTAAGGCTGATGAACACCTTTTGTTCATCAGCATGGTAGAAAAAAATATCCTCTGATCTCTTTAGGGTACCCTATGAATGTGCATTTGTCAGACCTAGATCCAAGTTTATCTGTAACTAACCATTTGACATAGATCGGGCACCCCCAGACCCTAAGGTGTGAAAGTACTAGTTTACGTCCTATCCATATCTCATATGGAGTCTTAATTACAGACTTACTTGAAACCCTATTTAACAGATAACAGGCTGATTTGAGTGCATATCCCCAGAAGGATATCGGCAAGCTGGCAAAATCCATCATGGATCGGACCATGTCTAACAGAATCTAATTTTTTTTTTCAGACAAACCATTATGCTGTGGTGTTCCTGGAGGAGTCTATTGGGAGAGAATCTCATTCTCTCCTAGATATGTGAGAAACTCATCAGAAAGGTATTCTCCTCGGTCAGACTGAAGAGTTTTAATACTCTTCCCAATTTATTTTTCTACTTCATTTTGGAATCGTTTGAATATTTCAAATAAATCTGACTTATGTTTCATCAGATAGACATATCCATATTTGAATAGATCATCCGTGAAAGTGATGAAGTAAAAATATCGACCTCTAGCACTTGTGCTCATGGGCCCGCATACATCAGTATGTACTAGGCCTAAGAGCTCAGTAGCTCTCTCACCTTTTTCAGTAAAAGATAACTTGATCATTTTATCAAGAAGACATAATTCATAGGTTGGAAGTGATTCACAATCACTGACTTCGAGGATTTTCTCTTGAGTCAACTTGTTTATCCTATTCTTATTTATATGACTTAGCCTACAATGCCCTAAGTAGATATCTGATACACTATCTAATCTAGGGTGCTTGCCAGTAGAATAGACTACGTTAACAGGTTATGATAACATATACACATCATTGTTCAAATGTCTACAAAAAATAGTAACACCATTCATAATGATATTACAAACTTATTTCTTTATTGAAATTTCATAATCATTTTTGGTCAGAAGGCCTACAGAAATGACATTTTAAAGAAAACTGAGACAGAAATGACAATCATTAAGAACAACAGTATGAGACTCAAATACAAGTTTTAAGATTTTAAATGCTAGAACTGGAACTGATCTTCCATCTCTAACATTCAGGAACCTCTCGCCTTGCTCGAATCTTCTACTAACCTGCAACCCTTGCAATGAATTGCAAATATGGTAAGGGCTATCGGTATCCAATACCCAGTCAGTTATATCACAAATAGAAAAATTATGAGTTATCATATAAATACTTTGTCCAGCAACAGCTTGCTTCTTTCTCTGCCTGTTCGCATCCAGGGAGGCAATATACTGAGGATAATTTCTCTTCTAGTGCCCTTGCTTCTTACAAAAGAAGCATTCAGCTTGACTCTTATCGGGCTTGATCTTTCTGATCTGGCCCTGCACTGATGTCCCAGCCTGAACTTACATCTTCTTCACTTTCTTCTTCTTGCTCTTCTTCGCTTTCTCAAAGGATCAAAAATCAGAAGACGAACCTCCCACTAAGTTCACCGACTCCTTGTAGAGTTGGTGATCCTTCTTAAAGTTTTGAAGCAATCCCAATAACTCGTGGTAGTTTACTTCAGGCTTTGTCATTCTATAATGAGTGAGGAATGGGAGATAAGACTTAGGCAACGAGTTTAGTATTGCATCTTTCCCAAGCTGCTCATGCAAAAAAAAGCTGAGCTTGCTCAAATACTCCATCAGCTCGATCATATACAATACATAATCAGTGACAGAGGCACCATCTCATATTTTGGCGTTGAAGATGGAACAACTAGTCTTGTACCTCTCTACGTCATCGGATGTGCCAAAGACATCCTCCAACACTTGAAGCATGTTCTTTGACTGAGTCATCTCAAATCTATGATCGAACTCATCGCTCATGGCAGCCAGCATGATGCAGCGCATCGTGGTCCTGTCATTGAGCCACTTCTGGTAAGTATCTCTGACTGTTCTACATGCATTGACAGCTGGCTCCTCAGATGTAGGATCCATTATCACATATAGGATCCATTCATGCTCCAAGACTATGTTCAACTTTCGATACCAGCTACCGACGTTGGATCCCACCAACTTATCATTATCCAATAATGATCGGAGCGATAGGAAAGTGACCATATCTGCATAAAAAAAATTATAACCTAATTAGTAATTGATTCATTAAACCTAAAAATTTAGACTTTAATCAAAAAGTTTCTTTCACTATTTTATTCGAATTGGTAGCCTCTACCTCCAATTCGAGGAATTACCCTAATTCTTTAGTGGGTACTAGAATCCACTAAGACTGCACACAAGTCCAACTTTGGTTGGCCAACCCATGTACATCTAAGGATAGGTTCATAACCAATTATTTTTCTAAATAATTTCTAGTAATTTTAATTTTACCCCAGTCCCTAATTAGTAGGCTTTGGCCTCTACTAAAAAGATCTGGTTAGGTCTAACCATTAATATGACCATACTTGGTCCATCTAGTCAATGAATGATTAGACCCAATTTTGGTTGGCTAACCTAACCACCATTTAGAAAGATGCAGTCAGAAAATCATATTATGAATGATAATTACATCAGACGGTAAACACCAGGCCTTTGGGCCTCCAAGGATTATCCAACTGATGGATCCATTATCATCCACTTAATGGGAGGCTATGATCTAGTTATCACCATAACTATTTTATTTTAAGGATCTAATAATTTTAGAAGATTTAATTGATTTAGAAGAGGAGATCAAATGAACCAGCTTATCATGATCCTTCCACTGGCTTCACCAAGTCAGTTTAAGGGAGACCATTAAAAGGGCTGATCTAGGAGTACCTAAATCAGTCACATTAATTTACCTAGCTGACTTGGGTCAGCTCGAATAGTCAAGTGATCCAATCAAAATATAATTCCACCAAGAGGTCAGGTAAGTTCGATCGATGGGAGGATCTGCCAAAGCTTGCCTTAGACACCATCGGAAATGGCCAAGTAAGTGGACTGCCAATTAAAAACCATCAGTCTAGTTTACCTTAGATACCAACTGGTTTAATTAGTTTCGATTAGATCAACCTAACAGTTCATGCTAGACTGCTTAGCCAAGAATCAAGTCCATTTGGTTCTTGTTAAAGATATAGACTTGACCAACTACAACTATTGTAATTGATCTAGAGAATCTTTGACCTAATCTAAGACAATAATTGATTAGATTTAGTCAATTCTCTAATTAAATCCATCTTTAATCTAGCCTTAGGTCTAACCCAATTAATGGACCTAATTCTCACTAACCCATTAACCCAATGTGTTATGGTTTGTGTCTTAGGTTCTTCAATTCACAATCCTAGAACCTAATCAAACAACTTCTTAATTCTCAATTAAGTTTTGGGCTGAGGGTTGGGGTTCGGCTTTTCAAAAATAATTTTTATGTTTGTAAAATATTTTTACAATATAGTTCTACCAATCAAGTTGCATGTTTGATTCATAATCAAAATACAAGCGAAATAAGTATGAAACTACTTTAGATCTAATCTAAACAGATTCATATAATTGAAATAATTTCAACTTTAAACTGTGCAAATTCTTTAGATAAATATATGATGGTTCTTTGCATGAGAATTATTAATAAAGAGATTTTATTTTAGATTTAAATATTTTTTAAATCTAATAAATTATAAATTTAATCTAGATCATATCTAACAAATTTATGATTAAAGATAGATCTACATGAACTAGGACAATCTTTGTACCGTAAGGGGTAAACCTTACAGCAGGACAACCTACAGTTCATGATTGATCTAAAAATTTTAATTTTAGATTTAAAAATTAGATTATAAATTAGATCTAATCTAAAAAATAATCTAAGCATGTATTAACAATCATGTAATAAACAACCTAGGCTCTGATACCAATTGAAGAAACCAGATCTAGAATTTCAGAGTTAGATCTTGAAACTTTTTCAAAATTAGGTAGCGAAAGACTAAAATAAATCAAAATTTATCTTGTAAAATTAAAAAATCCCTAGATCTAAGATCTTATTACATGATTATTACATGATAAATCAAAAATTAAAATATTAAGAGCAAGAACTATATGTTGATCATATCAACTTGTTTCTATACTACATCTAATGTATGTAAAATATAATAGATCAGATCTATTACCTTGCAAGTTAGACATTCTAACTTTACTGATCCGGGCTTAAGAATGATGTTGCGAGCTGCACACATATCCGACCTCTAGGAGTCATCCATACGAGCCCACGAATCATGATCAGAAGTCCTGATTCAGAAAATCAACACAGTATGCTAGTACTGCGCTAATCCTTCTTTGATGATCGATCAGATGCCTCCTTCTTCTTGATTTGGACTCTTCCAAAGATGAGAAGTAGGAGAATAAATTTTAGATGAGACACTCTCAAAAAACTTACAGATGGAGGAAGGGAAGAGATGAACCTAGCAACTCTAGAAGAAGACCCTCTTCTTCTTCTCTTTGCTCTAACCCAGACACCTAGTTTTGTGTCTCTTAGATCTCCACACCCCAAGACTCTTTCTTCTTGATTTTTGGATGCCCCAAAGGTCTCTCAATGCTATATGTTTCACAAAAATTTCATGAAGAAATTTATTTTAAATAAAGATATATGAAGAGTCTTTGTCTAGGTCAAATACCTAGTTAAGGATTATCCAAACAGGGCAAGACAAGGGGCGCCCAACTCTTAGGCGTCTCCTCCTTCTTTTTCTACCATGGACCATTAGTAAAGGATATATATTATGTGTCATAAAAGCCACAAAAATTTTAAAAAAAATTTGGATAAAATTAGTGCCATAAGGAAAGAGTTTTGGTTTCCTAAAACTCTATCTCATAGAATTTGAAATCCAAACTAATTCTTACTTTGACTTGGTCCACAACCACATTTCATGTAAGAAAAAAAAAGAGAAAAGTTTTAGGCATACTTGAAGATCTGGGAGAGAGGGTTTTGTCGCATAAAATAAGAGAGAGTGGGCATGGGATAAGAGAGAGTAGGCGTGGGGGGCTAAGGTGGCGCAATGTGGAATTCTAGTCTTACTAAGATTCAATCTATAACTTGTTCAAATTTGGTTTCTCAAACCAAATCAAATAAAAACTAAATCAATCCAATTAAAATAGATCTTAACCTAATTAAAAGTCTAATTTAATCAAATTAAATTATATTTAAATATAATTTAATTTTTTAATCAAATTAAAAATTAGATTGACCCAAGTCCTATTTGAACTAGGACTAATTTTTTCTTGCACTTGGCTTATCCAATGAACCAATTGGACTTGATCCAATCAAGTCCAAACTAAATTTAATTAAATTATATTTAATTATACTTAATCTCAACCCTTTGGCTTAATCAAATTAAGTCAATTAGCAATCAAATTGCTAATTGATCCTCCTACAACACTTGCACTAGGTTAAATGTCAATCGTATTGATCATTTAACCCTAGAATGATTCTTAATCGTTGATCAACCATCCGATCAGATCATGAACTCTAATGTATGTGATCTCATAGGTTTGAACCTAGGTTGATAGTATAAAAATAAATTTTTATACCAATCGAAGTGACCATCTAGCAATGGTATCCGACGACCAGATAGATCGAATGTGTAGAACAACATCCTTAGAAACCATGCGGATATAGTTTTCATATAATTCATCTTCTTGATCAAAATACTCATAGAACACCTCAGAGTTCAACTGTCAACTCTGATCAGGTTGTCCATATTGTATTTTAAAATATCAAATCCATCTGATGGATTATCCTAGCCAAGGTTTTGCTAAATTGAAATACAATGACTCATTCTTCTCCAACTCTTGGAGTGGTCAATCCCATCTCGATCATACTCTGACTTCGCAAGTACTTGACTATGTCAAGAAGCCTTCCGTCACTGAATTAAAAATTTAGTTAGTCCAGTACCAAAGCACAGTGAGTTGCTTGTAAGTCACTGAGGCGATCTCAAGTCTAAGAGATACTTATATCTATATCTCATTAGAGACATTCTCGATAGCAAATGCTCTAGAGTTGGTCATGTTCAATGATGATGTACCCTTACATCTCATCTATTTGTCATACCAGTGTCTCCACACTCTTTGGTTAAGAGGACAACCAACCCATATGGCCTACAGTGACCTATGCTCGATAGAGGCTGTCGTCCTTATTAATAGTCTATTATTTGGTCGTGAACAGTTTTAAGGACTAATCGATAAATTCTCTCTTTATCGAACCTAAATAGTCTTAAAAACTTCATCATAACAATGGAGTTCATTAGAAGATAAAAACTTATGATGAAAATACCAAAAATATATTTTATTTATTAATAAATTAATTACAATACAAGGTTGCTCAACCGTCAATAGGTTGACGATTGACTTTTGAAACATATTTTTCAATAATTTAAATTTCTAATACAGTGACAGAAGGCCACTGGGTACAGTCAAGTACTTGCGAAGTCTGTGTGTGGATCAAAATGGGATTGACCCCTTCGAATTATTGAAGTTGATGTATCACTATATTTTAATTTAGTAAAGCCTTGGTCAGGGTAATCCATGAGATGGATTTGAAAGGTTGAAATACAATGCGGATGTAGCAATCTTGGTTGACAGTTAACCTGAGACCATCCTAGCGCATTCAAGGTCAAAAGGATGAATTATGTGGTAACCATGTGTATGGATTTTGAAATATTTTTTTATAATAATTCGACCTATCTGAACATCGAGAATCATTGCTAGATGGTATCTCGATTAGTGCAGAAATTGGTTCCTGTGCTATCGACTTAATGTTTGAACGTATGGAGTCACGCACACAAGTCAAATAAAGTAAAAAAAAATTGACCTATATTTATATATTCAATTTAGAAGTACTTGACTTGATTGAACATATAAGCTAACTTAATTGAGAATTAAGTTATGGATTAAACGGGATTGAAGAGTTGACTATGTCTAGCTAGCACTACACTTGAGGTTCAGGTTCGATCCCAGGAATGAACAGCTTCTGATCTATGATCTATGGAGCATATGAAAGATCAAATTTAAATGTTAATTAATTTTAGATTAGATCTAAATTAATTAAAATTAATTGAGTTCAAAATTAAGTTAGACTTGATACAAAAGTCTTAAAGAGTTTAGGATTGACAGTCTTTCGAAATTATTTCGAACCAGCTTCGAATTGGATTCGAATCGGATCCATTTTGATGAGATATGAGAATTTTTACTTGTACTAGGATTCTCCTCTCATGTGGACTGACCAACACTGAGAATGGTGCTGATTTGGGGCATCCTATGTGGATGAGAGAGTGGGTGCAAATTGGTTGTCATATGTGATAGTAATTCTATTTCATGTAGGAATCCTTCTTTCATGAGTATTGGATTGATTCAAATCAGATTTGAGTTAGGACTCCTATACTTATTGGGTCATAAAAATTATCTATAAATAAAGAGAATCTCTACCTATGGATACATAGCAAATAAATCAGATTGAGAGAAGAGAAGAAAGAGAGAGAGAGAGAGGCATGCGAAGAGAGAGAGGTCCCTTCTTCTCTTTGACCCTCTCCTCTTGTGTCTACCCCTCCTTCCTTGGGCATGGATCCATCTTAGGCATCCCATCTACTGGTGTGAAGTGTCATACCAGCATATCTCTTCTCTCATTTTATTAGATTGAGAAGGCAATTGGATTGAAGTTCATACTACTTTCCTGCACGTCTGACGTGCATGCGAAGTAGAGGGTCTGCACATCTAGGCCTCCATGAAAATTTATATAAGATTATTTAAAATTTGATCTTTGCTTCTATTGCTAATCAAGTAAAAATTTGATTCTTAATCATGTAGATGAATAATAAAATTTTTATATGCAACCTGGATCTTTTGAAGAGAAATAATTTTCCTTCCATTCAACTGGTATCAGAGCAGGCCTAAAATATATGTATGCATAAGTAAATTTTTTAAAATAAATTATATAAAATATAATTAAAATTTTATATAAAATATTAAATTTAATTTAAATCTATTTATATAAAATTTTTTATCTAATTTTGATTGGATTAGAGGTCCCTAATCAATGGTTGATTGAGATTGATATAAGTTTGTTATAAGAGAATTCTGTTGTTATTAAATTTTTGATTAAATAATAATATAAATTAAAATTTATTTTAAATTTATTTTTATAGAATTTTAATATTATTATTTTTTTTATGAAGTAGTTTATTTTAAATCTAAATTAAAACTATTTTGATGAATATTTAGATCAGAATTCTATCGAAATTCAGTACTGCGCAAAAATAAATTTTATCAGAAATTTATTCCTTATGTATTTATATTTGCATCTAATTAATTTTTTATGTGATATCATATCTAAAATTGATATTTTATAATCAGTATAAGATATATTTTAGATCTGATATTATGTATATAATGCATCAAATCTAATTAGATTAGATGAAGAACATAATTGATAAGATCAAGAATATATTCATAACATAAAATAGTTTTATCAATAATTGCATGTTAATGTAATTATGTATGAAATTAGATTTTGGATCTTAATAGCCTAGTACTCGAATTGATGAGATCATCAGACCATCCAATCATAGGAGATTGAAGAGATTAATCTCTCTTTTACCTATTCGATGGGTTCTCTTATAACGTGTAGGGGTGTCATTATGATCTGATTTCATGAAGAAGAAAAGTGAATAGATTTTTATGTATTATTTTGATCATAAATATATTTAGATTAGATTTAAAGTGATTTATGATTCATTACAATAGGATAAAATTCAGATATAAAATTATTTTAGATCTGAATTGTATGTTACATAAGATGTAAATGGTATAGATGTAAAAGTTATCAAGATGCATGAGATGTATGTATGAAGTTTAGATCATACCTATGTATGTTTAATTATTAAAATATTATAAAAAATTATTTTTATATATTAAAATATATAGTATGTTTCATTTGAAACCCTTGTAGAATAGTTCTACAGACTGAAATACATATTTTACATACTTAATTATGAATTAAATTTTGAATGATCTAAATTTGAAAATTGAAGATCATTAAGACACCATATAAAATGATGGATAAAGGGTTAGCATGAATCAGATCCTTCTAATGGGTTAGACTTAGGATTAGAAATACATATGGATCAAGTAGAGAAATTGATTAAATCTAATCAAATATTGAATTAGATTAGGTCAGTATTTCTCTAAATCAATCTCAATAGTTGAAGTTTGATTAAGTCCATATATTTGACCCTAATAAATGGACCATGATCATGGCTCCGTGATTGAGCCCGAATCTTTTGGTAGACCAAATCAAAACTAATTAATTAGTTAATGTCTAAGATAAGTTTGATAGATTCGATCAAGTAGTTTTTAATTGAGAGCTATTCACCTAGATGCATCTACGGTGAGTTAAGGGTATATCCCTCCCACTGATCTCACTTACCTGGCTAACATGATAGATTATATTTTGATTAGATCACTAGTCGATTCGTATAGACCCATGCCATTAAGGTGAATCAGTGTGATTGATTTAGGTTTCTTTAGACCAGCTTATGTCTAATCCTTTTCATGACTTGGTGAGGTCAGTGGGAGCATTTACAGCTTGCAGGTCGACTTCTTTTCTTATTCTCAAATCAATGAAATCAAATCTTCTAAATTATTAGATCCATAAAGTAATAAAGTTATAAGATAACTTGGTCATTGCCTCCCATTAAGGTGCATGATAATGAGTCCAATATTTCAAATAAGCATTGGAGGCGCCACACGTCTGGTGTCTATTACGTATTGAAATTGTCATTCATCATATGACTATCATGATGTACCTTCAGATCAATGCTCAGATTGGTCAAGCCACACTTGGGTCTGGACATCCATTTGTTGGATGCACTAGATATGTCATGTTAATGGTTGGACCTAATCGAGATTTTCAGTGGAGGTGCCACATGCTTGTTGAAGGGATGCTTGGGGTAAAACTTATTGCTAGAAGCTGTTTGGAGAAACAATTAGTTATGAACCTACCCATGGATGCACTAGGGTTGGTCGAGCCACACTCAGGCTCGAATATAGTTTGTGTGGATTCTAGTACCTGCTAAAGAATTAGTGTAATTTTTCGAGTTAGAGATAGAGGCTATCAATTCATAAAAATAGTGGAAGGACCTTTAGACTAAAGTCTATATCGTCAGGATTAAAAATAATTTATATACTAATAGGTTAATATTTTTTCTTTCAGTTATGGCTAACACACTATTCCTCTATATGCTGTTGGATGGTGATAAGCTCATCGGATCCAACTTTGATAGTTGGTATCGAAAGTTGAAGATCGTCTTAGAGCACGAGTAGATTTTATATATCCTTACGGATAAGGCACCTGAAGAACCTACAGCCAATGCTTCTCGTGTCGTAAGAGACACGTACATAAAGTGGCTCAATGACCGTATGACTGTACGTTGCATGATGAGGGTAGCTATGAATGACTTACTTAGTCATAAGTTCGAGGATGCACAGCCAGAGGAGATTATTCAAATGTTGAATGAGTCCGTCGGCACCCCTGAGGATGCAGAGAGACACAAAACCTCCTGCACAGTATTTAATGCTCGTATGCGAGAAGAAGCTTCAGTCATCGATCATGTATTGTACATGATTGAGCAGATTGAACATCTTAGCAAACTTGCCTTTCTGTTGCATGAATAGTTAGGCTAAGATGCTATCTTCAATTCGCAACCAAAATTCTACCTATCTTTTCTCAGTCATTATAGAATGACGAAGCCTGTGGTGAACTATTATAGTTTGCTAGGGTTACTACAGACTTTTGAGAAGGATCACTAGCTCTAGAAGGAGCCAGTGAATTTACTGGGAGGTTCATCTGCAGGGTGCCGATCCTCTAGAAGAGAAAAGAAGAAATAGGTGCAAAAATCCTGTGCCGTCGATCCCAAGCAGAGCAAATCATCAAAAGTTGATAATAGCCAGATAGAGTGCTTCTTCTGTAAGAAGCTGGGTCATTAGAAAAAAAATTGTTCTACTTATATAGCCACCTTTGATCCAAATAGGCCTAAGAACAAGAGAAAGAAGCAAGAGGTTGCTTCATAAGGTACTTATATGATAACACCTTATAATTTCTCTGTTTGTGATACTACTATCTGGGTATTGATACCGAAAGTCCTATTAATATATATAATTCATTGCAGAGACTGCAGGTAAGTAGAAAGTTTCAAGATGGTGAGCAGTTTCTTAACGTTGGAGATGGAAGTCTTATTCCAGTTTTGGCCTTGAGAACTTTGCAGCTTGTCTTCAAGTCCAGTAGTGTCATGTTAGATGATTGTCATTTTTGTCCCTTCTTTTTGATGAATATCATCTCTGGAAGCCTTTTGGCCAAACTTGATTACAAGTTTATAATAAAAGATGATTTTTGTGATATCATTATGAATGATACTACAATTATGCATAGACAATTGAAATATAGCATATACATAATATCACGGCCTGTTAGTGTAATGTACACACCCAGTAAATGTCTTAAACTAAATAATATCAGTGAATCCTACCTTTGGCATTGTAGGCTTGGTCATGTGAACAAAAATAGGATTGAGAGGTTGATCAAGGAATGTATCCTTGAGATAGATGATTGTGAATCATTGCCTACCTACGAGTCCTGTCTGCTTGGTAAGATGACTAAATCATCTTTTAAGAGAAAAGATGAAAGAGCCAGCAATGTCTTAGGTCTAATACATGCTGATATATGTGGACCTATAAACATAAGTGCCAGAAGAGGATACTGTTACTTCATTACGTTTACAGACGACCTATCGAGGTATCCATATGTCTATCTCATGAAGCATAAGTCAGAATCATTTAAAATATTTAAACGATTCTATGCTGAAATAGAGAAACAAACTAGAAAGAGTATTAAGATCCTTCAGTCAGATCGAGGAGGTGAATACCTCACCAGTGAGTTTCTGACATATCTGGAAGAGAATGAGATTCTCTCACAGTGGATCCCTCTTGGAATACCACAACATAACGGGATGTCAGAGAGGAGGAATCAAACCTTGTTAGACATGGTCCAATCTATGATGGGTTTTGCGTGTCTGCCAATCTTCTTCTGAGGATATGCTCTAGAAACTACCTGCTATATTTTGAATAAGGTGCCCAACAAGTCTGTCGATAAAACTCCATATGAGATATGTGATAAATACTTAATTTAAGTCATTTAAAGTAGAAAATTATATTTAATTTTTTTTATTTATTAAGAATTTGATGCTTCTTTGTATGTTTTATAGGAAAGGTGATCACTGATACAAAGAGTCCGATTCGCAGATCAAAAAGACTCAAGTTTGAAAAAAATTAAACTTAAAACAAAATTAAAATAAAAGAAGGATGCATACGGTATTATAGAAAATGAAGATACTATGCAAGAAACCCAAAAAGGATAAAGGCATCATTTTAAAGAAAAAAAAGTTTCTTTTTGGTAATCGAAAAAGCCTAACAGTGGGCACGAGCGTGCGATAGTGCGGGCGCGAGCGCGCTGCAGTGAAGGTTTGCAGACGCATGGTAGTGCGAGCGCGGGCACAGTGGCGAATAGACGGATGGTAGATGGATCTAAAAATTAAAGAAAAAAATATAATATTTGGAAATACTTTAAGAGGAAGAATTTGTATTTTCTTTATCTGCTTTTGATCTTTCCATCTCATCCATCCATCTTTTAGTTCTTAGTATTTTCTTTAGTCCCACATCTGAAAACCATATAAAACTCCTTCCTCCTAACACCTATAAAAAGGCTCTTGTACTCCCATTTGAGGATCATCCCAGAGATTCTTCTAGAGCCTTGCATAGAGGAAGAGAAAGGGACTACTTCATGAGCAGCTAGGCTAGTAGTCTCGGGAGTGGAGAAAAAATTTTGTAACGACATAGAGTGAGTTTATTGTTCTCAACTTTCTTGTATTTCTTTATATGCAATAAAGATTATGCTTTTTATTTAAATCATCATGAGTTCTTTATTTACTCTCTTTCATATGCTTTTATTTATACTTTCCTGTTAGATTAATATTAGGAATAATTTTTACTTGTCGGAGATGCACTGTGATCTATGGGTACGGGGTTTATCGAGGAAAGAAGAATTGTTTACCTAGTACTTTTCAGAGACGCACCATGATCTACGGGTACGGGGTGTGCCGAGGAAAGATAGATATTTTTTCTAAGATTAATCGTATCTATTTAATTAAAAAAAGAGATACAACTCTACTAGTGCAAAATTAATTCAAAACTCCCGAGCTCTTTATTTTTTAATTACATCAATTTTAAGATAATTTATTTTTTAAATCAAAATAATACTTCTTTTTTTTTATTTTATAATCTCAACTTAGCCCAAGGTCCCTGAGGATACGATCTCGACTCATCCTACCTATGTAGTGAGTAGAGTTATTTTTAGTGCTATCAACGACTACGCATCAAATTTTGGCACCGTTGCTGGGGACCTTGGCATGGTTGAATTAAAAAAAAAAACCATTGACATTTCATAACACTTAACTAAAATAGCGTAACCTCAAATATAAAATTTTTTAACTTGATTGGACATCTTGTTTCTTTGCATTGCATCTCCATAATTAACTTTAAGAGTGCAATCCAGTAACTAAGATAAGGTAGAGATTTGATCATCCTTCCTTGGCCCACAAATTACTCCCTTGCATTTGTATAACCTAGACCTTAATCTAAAATTAATTAGATGTTGACCCTTAAGGATTTTGAGCTCATTAGGGCAAGTGATCCTGAGAGTTGAACCAGGTTAGACTTGGTCAGCTAGCTGGTGTCTAGGCAAGTGGTTTGCGGGATGACTGGGCCTGAAGGAAGGTGATTTTTAATTGGTTTTGTTCACTGATCTGGCCAATTTAATTGGTGTCTAAGGAAAGCAACTGGGGGACTCCCACCAACCTTACACTTATCTGGCCAGTTGGTTGGTCAAGTTTTGACTTGGAGGGCTTGAAGGCTAACTACAGTTAGGAGCTGTCTAGAACTAGGATAACTTTAGGATAGAGAGTCTACTACGTGCTAACTTGATTGTAATTAAAATCTAACCACAACTAATTCTTCTATTAGTTTTAGGACTTCTTAGGATCTCTTCTTTAGAAATCTTTTCTTTTTTCTCTTCTCCTCTTAATAAAAAAAACATATACTTTAACAGATTAGGATAGTCCTATATAGACCTTTTAGTTGCATGTTGTTGGGATCCAGGTGGTGTGTCCAAGGCCCAGGGGACCAAGGCTAAGGCCAAGGTCTATCATTCATGAGGGCTTCATGGAGGCTCTAGGGCTAGTTGGGCCCTAGGTTGAAAGGCTGTGGGCCTTTCGGGTTCTTGAGGTCTAGGTTATGTGGGCCTCAAAGGACCAACTCTTTATGGGCTAGGTCTGGGCCCAAGATAGGTGAGATTAGGTCAAGTCATGGGTGTACATGGGCTTGAGTTAACCTAATCTCCCATAGAGTTGGTCAAGGGAGTTTTGGGTTTGGGTCACTTAACCCTGTATTTATATATACATGTACTGTATAGGTTTGATTAAGCCAAGAAATATAGAAACCATTTCTCCCAAGTCTCTCTCTCTCTTCTCCCTCTCTCTCCAGCAATTCTCCATGCCCCAGGAGCAAGAAAC
Organism: Elaeis guineensis; assembly: GCF_000442705.2. Lineage (NCBI taxonomy): Eukaryota > Viridiplantae > Streptophyta > Magnoliopsida > Arecales > Arecaceae > Elaeis > Elaeis guineensis. The sequence goes on along the minus strand of NC_025996.2, from coordinate 120,586,073 downwards.
CCTAGGATTTCTTGCCGCCAGGTCCATAAAAGGCAGGAAAACCAAGGGGAGGTGCTACCCCCTCCCCCTTTGTGCCGCCAACCAGATCTGCTCTCCCTCTCTTGTAGCCATCCAAACATCAGGTCCAGGACCTGAAATCTCTTGAGAAGAGGTTGGTACAAGTCCCTCTTAGATCTGAAGTTGATCTGAGGTTGTTTGAGGTACGGGTGAGATCTCTATCAACAGATCTACAGGAAAGGCTGCAGCAAGACAGATCTGTAAGGTCTGTCTCCATCTATCTTCTTCCCTATCTAGAATATTCCAATTTAAGATCTATAAATTGGAAGACCTCGGTTCAGGCCTGATCTAGTTGAGTACCAGATCTTGGATTTTTCAGAGGTGATTTCAGAGACATTCTTCATCTGGAACGAAAGGCTAACGAAGAAGACAGCAACCAGGCTGATTTCGTCAAGGGCCTTCAATCGAGTCCAGAAGTCTCCAGATCTGTTTGTTGCTAGTTCTACTGCACCCAAGGTCCATGGGAGGAGCTAAGATCATGCTCCAATAGTTGGTGTTAGAGCCACGGTGGTGAGAAAGCAGTTCTAAGCACGAGAAGTTGAAGATCCCAAGTGCTGAAAATTTTCAGCAAGGTACCATCAAGGTATATTCTACACTTCTTGATTTTATATTACTTTTTTAGCTTAGATCCAGTCATGGACAGCAATATGAAGGTCGACTTTGAGAAGTTTGATGGCAAAAAAAAATTTTTCATGTGAAAAATTTAGATGGAGGATCTTCTGGTGCAAGCAGATCTGGATCAGGCTTTGGATGAGATGCCTGAGAGAATGACAGATAGATAGTGGGCATCGTTGGAGAAGAAAGCATGCTCGGTGATCAGAGGATGTTTGGGGGATGCGGCATTGTATTCAGTGCTGGAAGAAAAGATCCCAAAGGGCCTTTGGTCAAAGTTGCACACCATGTATATGGGGAAGAATATGTGCAATATGCTAATGCTGAAGAAGAGGTTGTACAGTCTTCGGATGTAGGAGGGATCTGATGTGATTGGCCACATTCAGAGGTTCGACCAGTTGTGCATGGAGTTGATGAATATCGGGGTGAAGCTGGATGAGGAGGATAAGTCCCTGTTGCTTTTGTGTTCACTGCCAGGATCATATGACTCTTTGGTGACTACACTGCTCTACGGCAAGGAGACTCTGGAATATGAGGACATGGTCTCAATGCTGAGGTCTAATGAGCAAAAAAAAAAGTTGACCAGAGATCAGGCTCCCCAGGAGGGTTTGGCATTAGGGGAGAGGACAGGTAGAGGCAGAGGCAGAAGCAAGTCCAGGGGGCGGTCCAAGTCCAGGAAGGGAAAGAAAGAGATGAAATGCTTCAAGTGCAATGAGTTCGGGCACTTCAAGCGAGAATGTCCACTATGGAAGAGCAAGAAGGGAGAAAGAAGTGGCTCAGAATCAGTGAGTGCAGTTGCTGGGCAGCAGGTGGAGGATGATCTACTTGTGGTATCAGATGGTCACAGGCATTACACAGAGGAGTGGATACTAGACTCTGCATGCTCACATCACTACACACCACACAGGTCTTGGTTTGCGACATACACCATGACAGATGAGGGATCAGTGACTCTAGGCGACAATCATCCTTGCGAGGTGGCTGGGATAGGGACAGTCAGGGTGAGGATGTTTGATGGGATTGTGAGGATATTGACAAATGTAAAGCACATCCCGGAGCTGGAAAAGAATATGGTGTCACTAGGCTACTTGGAGCACAGTGGATACAGCTTCAGCAGTAGGGCTAGAAGCGGTGTACTGAACATCTCCAATGGAGCTATGGTAGTGACGAAAGGCAGGAGGTTGGACAATAATCTCTATCACATGGAGGGATCTGTGGTGATCGGAGAGTCTGATGCAGCAGCTGCAGCACAGGACTAGCAGGGGGCTTATAGGATGTGGCACTACTGCCTAGGCCACATGGGTGACAAGGGGCTGAGGGAGTTGAGCAGGAGAGGACTCATTTCTGATCTGGAGGATGGTGCTACAGGGGAGATCTGTGAGCCTTGCCAGATGGGAAAGCGGAGGAGAGTTCAGTTCAACATCAGTACAACCCGCAGTGCAGCCCCTCTAGAGTTAGTACACACGGATGTGTGGGGACCAGCCTCAGTTTTAGCTAGGAATGGGGCCAGATACTTCATGACCCTGATTGATGATTTCTCAAGAAAATTCTAGATTTACTTCATGCGAGAGAAGTCAGAGGTCTTCACCAAGTTTAAGATCTGGAGAGCTGAGGTGGAGAAGGAGCAGGGGAGGAGCGTGAAGTGTCTGAGGTCAGACAATGGTGGAGAGTACACCAGCAGAGAGTTCCAGGACTATTGTGAGGAGTGTGGGATCATGAGACACTTCTCAGTTAAGGGGACTCCACAGCAGAATGGGATGGCCGAGAGGATGAACAGAACACTTCTGAAAAAGGCACGATGCATGAGGCTGCAGGCAGGGCTTCCAAAGGTATTCTGGGTTGACACAGTTGACGCAGCAGGTTACTTGGTCAATCGATCACCTCACACCAGGTTGGATGGCAGGCTTTCAGAGGAGGTGTGGTCTGGGAGGACAGTTGGGCTGGGCCATCTACGGGTATTTGGGTGCACGGCCTATGTGCACATTGGAGCTGGTGAGTGGAGCAAGCTAGATGCCAGATCACGCAAGACGGTGTTTCTAGGCTATCTGCGAGGAGTTAAGGGATACAGGCTGTGGGATCCCTTGAAAAAGAAGGTCATCATTAGTCAGGATGTGACTTTTGATGAGGAGTCAGTCCTACGGAGGCAAGCAGGCATAGAGGAGCAGTAGGAGCAGGAGGAGGTCCAGCAGGGCGCTACTGGATAGCTTACCTCTTTGATTTTGCCTATTGCAGGTACTACGGGAGGACATGACATTCAGGTGGAGAACCTACCTAAGGTGTCTCCATAGGTGGAGAGGAGTCGGATGGATGATCGAGGTGGAGAGGTCCAGCAAGAGCGAGCTGGATCGATGACTGATATCGGTGTTGCCCTATATAAGCCCAAGAGGACTATCAGGCAATCGGACCGATATGGCTTCGAGAAGATGCTGTCATATACCCTGATGATAGCGAATGGAGACCCATATACGTATCAAGAGGCTATTGAGAGCCAGGACAGAGAGCGGTGGGTTCAGGCGATGTCCAAGGAGATGCAGTCTCTCCACCAGAACCAGATGTGGCGATTGGTGCAGTTGCCACAGGGGAAGAGATCCATTGGCTGTAAATGGGTCTAGAGTCGCAAGGAAGGACCTTCAGAGCAGGGAGGTATCAGATTCAAGGCGAGGTTAGTGGCCAAGGGATACTTCCAGAAGGAAGGCATCGACTTCAGCGAGGTCTTCTCTCCCGTCGTCAGACATACTTCCATCAGAGTGTTGCTGAGCACTGTAGCAGCTTAGGATTTAGAGCTGGAGCAGATGGATGTCAAGACGGCGTTCCTCCATGGAAATTTGGAGGAGAGGATTTACATGGAGCAGCCACCCGATTTCAGAGATCCAGGATCAGAGGGAAAGGTTTGTTTGTTACAGAAGTCGCTGTACGGGCTGAAGCAGTCGCCGAGGTAATGGTACAAGCAGTTCGACTCCTATGTGCGCAGCATTGGACTTTTCAAGTGCGAGTTTGATCCCTGTGTTTATGTTCAGTCTCTTGAGGATGGTTCTAGGGTGTTCTTACTCTTGTATGTGGATGACATGCTTATAGCATGCAAGAGTAGGAAGGTTGTACAGGATCTGAAGGCATCCTTATCTCGGGAGTTTGAGATAAAGGATTTGGGCCCTGCAAGGAAGATCCTAGGCATGGAGATTTTCAGAGACCAAGCCCGGAGGATGCTGCATCTATCTCAGGGGGGCTACATACAGAAGGTCTTAGAGAGGTTCGGGATGAAGGGAGCAAAGCCGATAGAGCTGCCACTTGCCGGTCACTTCAGACTCTTGAAGACCATGGCACCACAGACTGAGGTGGAGGCTCAGGAGATGGAGACGGTTTCTTATGCTTCAGGAGTTGGGAGCTTGATGTATGCGATGGTCTGTTGTAGGCCGGACATCGCTCATGCAGTGAGTCAGGTTAGCAGGTTCATAGCGCAGCCTGGCAGGGAGCACTGGAGAGCTCTGAAGTGGATATTCAGATACCTGACGGGTTCAGTTGGAGTTGGCATCTGCTACGGACAGCAAGGAGGTGCAGTGGGATACTTTGACATGTCCAAGGAGGCTCAGGAGCTGATTGGCGGTTATGTAAATGCAGACTTCGGTGGAGATGTGGATACCCGGAGGTCTACGACAGGCTTCATCTTTAGCCTGTATGGAGGTCCTATTTCTTGGAGATCGATTCTGCAGCCTATCACGGCCCTATCCACTACAGAGGTGGAATACATTGGGCTGACAGAAGTAGCTAAAGAGGTAATTTGGCTGAAGGATTTGTTGACGGAGATAGACCTTACTCAGGAGGCCATTAGAGTGCACTGTGACAGCCAGAGTGCACTTCTATTAGCATAAAACTTAGTCTATCATGCAAGGACAAAGCACATCGACATTCGATATCATCGGATCAGGGAGCTTGTGGAGGATGGCGAGGTGGAGCTGGTAAAAGTACACACCAAGAAGAACCCAGTTGATGCACTTACGAAGGTACTTCCATGGGATAGCTTTCAGAGATGTGTTGAGCTGATGCGGTTGATGGACAGAGTGGAGCTGGTTGAGACCTTGGGACACCAAGGTGGAGATTGTTGGGATCCAGGTGGTGTGCCCAAGGCCCAGGGGATCAAGGCTAAGGCCAAGGTCCATCATTCATGAGGGCTTCATGGAGGCTCTAGGGCTAGTTGGGCCCTAGGTTGAAAGGTTGTGGGCCTTTTGGGTTCTTAAGGTCTAGGTTATATGGGCCTCAAGGGACCAACTCTTTATGGGCCAGGTCTGGGCCCAGGATAGGTGAGATTAGGTCGAGTCATGGGTGTACATGGGCTTGGATTAACCTAATCTCCCATAGAGTTGGTCAAGGGAGTTTTGGGTTTGGATCACTTGACCCTGTGTTTATATATACATGCACTGTATAGGTTTGATTAAGCCAAGGAATATAGAAACCATTTCTCCCAAGTCTCTCTCTCTCTTCTCCCTCTCTCTCCAGCAATTCTCCATGCCCCAGGAGCAAGAAACCCTAGGGTTTCTTGCTGCCAGGTCCATAAAAGGCAGGAAAACCAAGGGGAGGCGCTACCCCCTCCCCCTTTGTGCCGCCAACCAGATCTGCTCTCCCTCTCTTGCAGCCACCCAAACATCAGGTTCAGGATCTAAAATCTCTTGAGAAGAGGTTGGTACAAGTCTCTCTCAAATTTGGAGTTGATCTGAGGTCGTTTGAGGCGCGGGTGAGATCTCCATTAACAGATCTACAGGAAAGGCTGCAGCAGGACAGATCTGCAAGGTCTGTCTCCATCTATCTTCTTCCCTATCTAGAATGCCCTGATTCAAGATCTATGAATTGAAAGACCTCGGTCCAGGCCTAATCTAGTTGGGTATCAGATCTTATATTTTTCAGAAGTGATTTCAGAGGCGTTCTTCATCTGGAATGAAAGGCTGACGAAGAAGACAGCAACCAGGCTGATTTCGTCAAGGGCCTTCAATCGAGTCCAAAAGTCTCTAGATCTGTTCATTGCTGGTTCCACTGCACCCAAAGTCCGTGGGAGGAGCCAGGATCGTGCTCCAACACATGTTAGGACGACGATCACTAAAACCCAACTTGCAACCATTAGACGAAGAATTAGAAAAGACTCTTAGGACTATCCGAGTTAGAAACATGGCTGCACCTAGTGAGGCTAATCCTCCATGCTCATTGAGAGAATATTTCACTCCATCCTCATATACCTACTCTCCATGCATTCAAGCACCTCCAATAGAAGCTACCCAATATGAGATTAAGTCTAGCATTATTCAAATGTTGCTATCATTCTATGGACTTAGTAACGAAGACCCATATAAACACTTGGATGAATTTCTTGAAATTTGTTCCACAGTAAAAATTCAAAACTTCTCCGATGATGCCCTTAGGTTGAAACTGTTTCCTTTCTCACTTAAGGACAAAGCCAAGCATTGGTTAAACTCCTTAGACTCTATAACCATTCAACTTGAGAACATCTTCAGAGAGAATTTCTCAAGAAATACTTTCCAATTAGAAAAACAAATCAAATTAGAAAAGCTATCACTAGTTTTTTCCAATTGGAGGGTGAACTTTTTCATGAGACATGGGAAAGGTTAAGGGACCTCATTCGTAAATATCCACACCATGCTGTCCCTAAATGGCAACTTTGTCAGTATTTTTATGATGGTCTATCGGAGAAACACTGATAAATGATTGATGCATCATGTGGTGGGACATTCATGCTAAAGAGTGAGGATGAAGCCTAACAGTGGGTGCGAGCGTGCGGCAGCACAGCGTGCGGCATGGCAGGTTCGCGGACGCGCGGCAGTGCGGGTGCGGGCACAGTAGTGAACAGACAGACGGCGATGGATCTGAAAATTAAAGGAAAAAATATAATATTTGAAAATACTTCAAGAGGAAGAATTTGTATTTTCTTTATCTGCTTGTGATCTTTCCATCTCATCCATCCATCTTTTAGTCCTTAGTATTTTTTTTAGTCCCACATCTGAAAACCATGTAAAATTCCTCCCTCCTAACACCTATAAAAAGGCTCTTGTACTTCCATTTGAGGATCATCCCAGAGATGCTTCTAGAGCCTTGCATAGAGGAAGAGAAAGGGACTACTCCATGAGCAGCTAGGCTAGCAGTCTCGGAGTGGAGAAAAAATTTTGTAACGACATAGAGTGGGTTTATTATTCTAAACTTTCTTGTATTTCTTTATATGCAATAAAGATTATACTTTTTATTTAAATCATCATGAGTTTTTTATTTGCTCTCTTTCATATGCTTTGATTTATGCTTTCCTATTAGATTAATATTAGAAATAACTTTTACTTTCTGAAGACGCACCATGATCTACGGGTACGGAACATGCCAAAGAAAGAAGAGTTATTTACCTAGTACTTTTTGGAGATGCACCGTGATCTACGGGTACGGGGTGTGTCTAGAAAAGATAGGTATTTTTTTTAAGATTAATTACATCTATTTAATTAAAAAAAGAGATACAACTCTACTAGTGCAAAATTAATTCAAAACTCCCGAGCTCTTTATTTTTTAATTACATCAATTTTAAGATAATTTATTTTCTAAATCAAAATAATGCTTCTTTCTTTTATTTTACAATCTCAACTTAGCCCAAGGTCTTTGAGAATACGATCTCGACTCATCCTACCTACGTAGTGAGTAGAGTTATTTTTAGTGCTATCAACGACTACACATCAAATTTTGGCACCGTTGATGCATCATGTGGTGGGACATTCATGCTAAAGAGTGAAGATGAAGCCTGGCAGCTCTTTGAAATACTTAGTGAGAATTTCCTACATCATATGTCTGCCACCTCTAGAGAACAACCCATGCTTCAACAAAAAAGAAGTGGAATTTATCAGATTGGAAACGTCATGGATATCCATAGTAAGGTAGATGAACTATCTCAAAAATTAGACCATCTTCTAAATACTGGACAATCCCTGATTCCACCTAACCCAATCTAAGAAGTTTGTGCATTGTGTGCAAATCCGAACCATTTCGTTAGTGAATGCCCAACCGTACCTCAATTTCTTGAGTTTGTACACGAGTAGGTTCAGCAAACTCAAGTCCAACAAGCTCGCAGATCAGGAAACGATCCATATTCGAACACTTATAACCCCGGCTAGAGAAACCATCCAAATTTTTCCTGGAGACCACAACCAGTGGTTGGCCCTGCCGCACCTCGACCTCAATATCAGGACCCAACATATAGGCATGGACCATACCATCAATTTTAAAATGCTCCTCAACCGTCTACTACTGGTCACAGCTCAGCTTTTAAGGAAAAAGTTCTAAAAGTACTAGAATGATTAGAAGTCAACACTCAGACCCTTAACTCCCACACACAATCTATTGCTAAGCTAGAGATCCAAATAGGTCAACTAGCGACTGCATTCAGTAGGAGGGAAGGAGAAAAATTATCTAGCCAACCCGAGAGCAACCCAAGAGGGCAATTTGTGATTGAGAGCTCTAATACCTCAGAAGTTGTTTCTGAACACGCCAAATCAATCATGACTCTGAGAAGTAGGAAGGTCATTGAACATACTAGTAAAACCAAGAGACCGACCCTAAACCTCTAACCGAAGCCAAATCACCCAAGAACAAGGAGGATCTTAAAATAGAGAATGAACCAACTGCACCAGAATCATCTTACTTGCCTAAAGCCCCATTTTTGGATGTCCTGAAAGCCCCTATTCCTGCAGATAAGAAGGGAGGAAGACTCGACGAGATGTTGGAATTATTTAAGCAAGTCCAAATTAATCTTCTCCTTCTAGATGCAATTAAACAGGTCCCTACTTATGCCAAATTTTTGAAAAATTTGTGCATCCAAAAATATAAATCTAGATCACAAATCTCAAAGAAAGTACGCCTCACTGAATAGGCTAGTTCTGTCTTCTAACATACCACTCCTCCAAAGCTTAAGGACCCAGGAGCCCCCATCATTTCCTGTGTTATAGGAGATTATCACATTGAAAAAGCTCTTCTGGACTTAGGGGCAAGTGTGAATCTTTTACCTAGTTCGGTATATGAACTTTTTAGATTCAAAGAACTGAAACCCACATCAGTCACACTGCAATTAGCCGACAGATCAATTAAGGAACCACGTAGAATGCTTGAGGATGTCTTGGTCAAGGTAGATGAGTTTTACTTTCCAGTTGATTTTCTAGTTCTCGACATGGAACTAAGTGGCAACCCAAGACAAATTTCCATTATCTTAGGACGACCCTTCCTAGCTACGGCAAATGCATGCATTAATTGTAGGACAGGAGTCATGGACGTATTGTTTGGGAATAAGAAACTGAGACTGAATATGTTTGGTGCTTCCCAAGGACCATCAATGGATAGTTGCTTCGAAGTAGATACACTAGAAGACATTATAGAAGATGCAACACCCACAATTCTAGCACCAAACCCCTTAGATACTTGCTTGGCTCACTTTGGAGTGTATGACTTTGAGGGATATATGAAAGAAGTTAACACCTTGTTGGATACACCATACGATAAAATCATTCCTCCATAGACAATCAAGTATAAGCCATTGCCCACATTAGCCAGTACACCAATAGTCCCATCTTTAGAATCACCACCTATATTAGAATTGAAACCCCTTCCTGCTATGCTCAAGTATGTATTTCTAAGACCCAATGACACCCTCCCGACAATCATTGCATCAGACTTGACCCCTAATCAGGAAGCACAATTGGTTGGTATTCTGAAAGAACACAAAGAGGCTATCGGTTGGTCCATTGCCGATTTAAAAGGAATTGACCCCTCCATTTGCATGCACCATATTCATTTTGAGGCAAATACCAAACCCCATCGAGATATGCAGAGGAGATTGAACCCAAACATGCGTGAAGTGGTAAAGAAAGAGGTGGTAAAGTGGTTAGATGCTGGGATCATCTACCCCATATCCGATAGTAAATGGGTCAGTCCCACTCAAGTAGTACATAAGAAATCAGGTATTACTGTGGTTGAGAACGAAGAAGGTGAACTACTTCCCATTCGCATATCATCTGGATGGCGAGTATGCATAGATTATAGAAAACTAAATGCCGTTACTAGGAAGGACCATTTTCTATTGCCCTTCATCGACCAAATCTTAGAACGATTAGCAGGACAAAGTTTCTTCTATTTTCTTGATGGTTATTTAGGGTATAATCAAGTACCTGTATTTTCGGATGACCAAGAAAAGACTACCTTCACCTGCCCCTATGGCACCTTCGCTTTTCGGCGTATGCCATTCGGGCTCTGCAATGCATCCGCTACATTTCAACGGTATATACTGGCTATTTTTTCGGATATGGTGGACAAATATCTTGAAGTTTTTATGGATAATTTTTTTGTGTTTGGAACCACCTTTGAGGATTGTCTCCATAATCTTTTCAAAGTTCTTAAACGGTGTATGGAGACAAATCTCATCCTAAGTTGGGAAAAGAGTCATTTCATGGTGCGGAAAGGAATTGTATTAGGATATATTATTTCTGAAAGAGGGATCGAGGTAGATAAAGCCAAAGTTGAGGTCATTTCAAAACTATCACCCCCTACTTCGGTTCGACAAATACGATCCTTCTTAGGTCATGCCGGATTTTATAGACGCTTCATCAAAGACTTTAGCAAGATTTCAAGACCCCTGTGCAATCTGTTGGCCAAGGATACACCATTTGTCTTTGACGAAGACTGTTTGAAAGCATTCAACACATTACGAATAGCCCTGACAACAGCACCCATAATAAAACCCCCTGACTGGTCCATTCCATTTGAGATTATGTGTGATGCCTCTGACTTTGCAATAGGTACCGTCTTAGGCCAAAAAATCAATAAGGAGCCATATGTGATCTATTATGCTAGCAAGACTCTTTCTGATGCCCAATTAAAATACACCACACCAGAAAAAGAGCTACTAGCAGTAGTGTTCGTCCTTAAAAAATTTTGCTCATATCTGTTAGGGTCCAAGGTTCTAGTTTACTCTAATCATGCAGCTCTGAAATATCTCCTCTCAAAGAAAGATACTAAATTGCATTTGATCAGATGGATCCTTCTTTTACAAGAATTTGATTTGAAAATCTGAGATAAGAATGGTTCTGAGAATGTGATAGCTGATCACATCTCCAGGATCTTAGTTGAACACACGATAGGCATAGATGAGGTCAAAGAGAAATTTTCTGACGAACAACTTTTCGCAATCTCCTCTAGCCGTCCTCCATGGTTTGCCCATATTGTCAATTACTTGTCAACAGGACAAGTACCTTCTCACTGGACAAAATAAGAAAAGGATCGATTTTTCTCATAAATTAAATATTATTTCTGGGAGGAACCTGAATTATTCAAATACTGTCCAGACCAAGTTATTCACCGTTGTGTCCTCGAGAGTGAATTCCAAAGCATTCTCACTTTTTGCCATTCTTCGGCATGTGGGGGACATTTTAGTGAAAGAAAAACTGTAGCAAAAGTACTGCAGAGTGGGTTTTATTGGCCAATGCTTTTCAAGGATGCACATGAATTTGGCCGAAGTTGTCTGCAATATCAGCAAACAGAAAATTTATCCAAGAAGGATATGATGCCGCTGACCCCTATTTTAGTAGTAAAAATCTTCGATGTTTGGGGGATTGATTTCATGGGACCTTTTTCAGTCTCATTTGGATTCAAATATATTCTGGTGGCAGTTGATTATGTGTCAAAATGGGTGGAGGTAATAGCTACACGGACTAATGATAATAAAGTTGTAACTAGTTTTATCCAACGAAACATCATTAGTCGATTTGGCTTCCCAAGGGTGATCATTAGTGATGGGGGGACTCATTTTATGAATAAACATTTTGAAGCACTTATGAAAAAAGTATAATATTACACATAAAGTGGCCACACCATATCACCCCCAAACTAATGGTCAGGTAGAGGTTTCAAATAGGGAGATTAAACATATCCTAGAAAAGACGGTTAGGCCCGATAGAAAGGATTGGTCTCTTCACTTAGATGATGCATTATGGACTTACCATATAGCTTTTGAAACCCCTATCGGTATGTCATCCTACCGACTAGTTTATGGCAAAGCTTGCCATCTGCCGGTTGAATTAGAACATCATGCACTCTGGGCCATACGAATGTTTAATTTTAACATGAAGAATGCAGGTTGTAATCTAAGGTTGCAAATCAATGAACTGGAAGAACTTCGCAATAATGCATACGAGAGTTTATGAATTTACAAGGCTCGAACCAAAGTATTTCATGACAAATATATCTCTAGAAAATTATTTGAGCTAAATAAAAAGGTATGACTTTTCAATTCCAAGTTACGCCTTTTTTTCGGTAAACTTCGATCCCGATGGGATGGACCTTTCATTGTCACACAAATATTCTCACATGGAGCAATTGAAATTCATGACCCCCAAAATGGCAATACATTTAAGGTAAACGGCCAACGTCTGAAGCCATATGTAGATGAAATTGCACATAAAGAATGAATCGACACCATCTACCTGTGTGATCCACTTTATAATGAATAATAAACTTGATGTTTGGCTGAGAACGTAAAACTTAGCGCTTGTTGGGAGGCAACCCAATGATTTCATATTTTTTTTACTTTACTACAGCTACAGAAATTTAGAACAAGAGCCTATTAATCAATGAAGCTATCTTCAACTTTCGAAGCAAAATTATCCCAGGTGCACTCTCTCCTTTTATTTTCTTTGCTTTCTTACTCCATTGAGGACAATGTAGATTAAGTTGGGGGGGAAGAAAATTAATCAAATCTTCGAGTATGGTCAAAAATAATTAATTTTATGTATCTAAATTTTATTTTGATTAAGAGCCAATTAGGCATCCTAATCAATGAATGATTAACGGTCAAGATAATTTTAGAGATACTGAGGAATAAATTATTAAGAAAATCCAATGAATGGTAGGGTTTAGACTAGACTAAATTTTAAGAGTGATTCTATAATCCTTTTCTTACTGATCTCAATAAAGAATCTGCTTCATGAGAGATTAAGTGGAAAGGTCGAGGTATGCAAAAAGCCTCCTTAAAATTTACTTTAAAAAAAAAAAGAAAAAAAAAATACATTGGTTTTCTACTGAGTAACCGGGCCCCTTCACCTAAGTAAGCGTTGTAGTTCGCGTAAAAAGGTGGGCAATGTTAAAAAAAAAAAATAGTGGATAATAAGGAGACTAAATTGCAAGAAGATAATAAATCTCTCTCATATTAAGTTAGAGAATTTAAAGAGTAAAGTGGGGAGTTGGTGAAAGAAAAGCTTTTGAAATTTTTTTAGTTAATACTCAGCCACTAATTGGGTCAAATTGATAATCCAATGAAGTATCTCTTTAATGGTCTGACTAGGTATCATCTACCTTTTAGGATGCCTAACCTAATTTTTTATTCAAGATCGAGTTGGTACACAATGCTGATATATCTATTTTACTCGAGGACGAGCAAAATTCAAGTTGGAGGGTGTGATAAACACTTAATTTAAGTCATTTAAAGTAAAAAATTATATTTAATTTATTTTATTTGTTAAGAATTTGATGCTTCTTTGTATGTTTTACAGGAAAGGTGATCGTCGATACAAAGAGTCTGATTCGCAGATCAAAAAGACTCAAGTTTGAAGAAAATTAGACTTAAAATAAAATTAAAATAAAAAAAAGATGCATACGGTATTATAAAAAATGAAGATACTATGCAAGAAACCCAAAAAAGATATAGGCATCATTTTAAAGAAACAAAAGTTTCTTTTTGGTAATCGAAAAAGCCTAACAGCAGGCACGACTGCACGGTAGTGTGGGCACGAGCGCGCGGCAGCGCAGCGCGCGGCATGGTGGTTCGCAGATGTGCGACAGTGCGGGCGCGGGCACAGTGGCGAATAGATGAACGGCAGATGGATCTGAAAATTAAAAGAAAAAAATATAACATTTGGAAATACTTCAAGAGGAAGAATTTGTATTTTTTTTATCTGCTTGTGATCTTTCCATCTCATCCATCCATCTTTTAGTCCTTAGTATTTTCTTTAGCCCACATCTGAAAATCATGTAAAACTCCTCTCTCCTAACACCTATAAAAAGGCTCTTGTACTCCTATTTGAGGATCATCCCAGAGATTCTTCTAGAGCCTTGCATAGAGGAAGAGAAAGGGACTACTCCATGAGCAGCTAGGCTAGCAGTCTCGGGAGTGGAGAAGAAATTTTGTAACGACATAGAGCGGGTTTATTGTTCTAAATTTTCTTGTATTTCTTTATATGCAATAAAGATTATGCTTTTTATTTAAATCATCATGAGTTCTTTATTTACTCTCTTTCATATACTTTTATTTATGCTTTCCTATTAGATTAATATTAGGAACAACTTTTACTTTCCGAAGATACGCCGTGATCTACGGGTATGGGGCGTGCCGAGAAAAGAAGAGTTATTTACTTAGGACTTTTCGGAGATGCACCGTGATCTACGGGTATGGGGTGTGTCGAGGAAAGATAGATATTTTTCTTAAGATTAATCGCATCTATTTAATTAAAGAAAGAGATACAACTCTACTAGTGCAAAATTAATTCAAAACATCCGAGCTCTTTATTTTTTAATTATATCAATTTTAAGATAATTTATTTTTTAAATCAAAACAATACTTCTTTCTTTTATTTTGCAATATCAACTTAGCCCAAGGTCCCTGAGGATACGATCTCGACTCATCCTACCTACATAGTGAGTAGAGTTATTTTTGGTGCTATCAACGACTATGCATCAATATGGACTGAGCGTAAGTCGGTGCTCTCACACCTTAGAATCTGAAAGTGTTCAACATATGTCAAGCATTTAAAGATAGATAAGTCTGAACCAAAGTCCGACAAATACTTATTTATAAGGTATCCAAAGAAAACTAAAGAGTACTACTTCTATCTCACTGCAGAATAAAAAATATTTGTTAGCAGTCAGGCAGTCTTTTTGAAATTTTTTTTTTTGAAGGAGCTAATGCCTGTAAAATTGAAGTTGATGAAGTTTATGACCGATACACATAGAATTGGATTTGATTGATGAATCAAATTCAGAGCTAGTAGATACGTCATTGAGGAGATCCGATAGAGTACCGCATCAGTTGGACAGATACTATGATTTTTTGGTTCGAGACGGTGACCCCATCAAACTTGATGAGAATGATGAGGATCCGATTACCTATATGGAGGCTATGCAAAGGTCCGACTCTCAAAAATGGCTTGAGGCTATGAAGTCCGAGATGGAGTCCATGAAGATCAATGATGTATGGACACTAGTTGATCCACCCGAAGGGATAAAATTTATAGGGTATAAATAAATTTTTAAGAAGAAAAATGAAGCAGATGGGAAGGTAGAGACCTATAAAGCCGTCTACTTGCCAAGAGATACCGTCAGCATTATGGTATTGACTATGATGAGACATTCTCTCCTGTGGCAATGCTTAAGTCTATCCGGATTATGCTTGCTATCGTTGCACACTTAGATTATGAGATCTGACAGATGGATGTCAAAATCATTTTTTTTAATGGAGAGCTGAAAGAAGAGGTGTATATAATACAACCTGAAGGATTCACATCTATAGATGAGTCGAAAGTGTGCAAGCTGAAAAGATCTATTTATGGACTTAAGTAGGCATCTAGGAGTTGGAACATGCATTTTGATAAGGTGATCAAAATGTATGATTTCATTAGGAATGAAGAAGAGCTTTGTGTCAACAACTGGCTTTTCGATTCTGTAGTCATATTTTTTGTGCTGTATATGGATGACATACTGTTACTAAAAAATGATATCCTGACTTTGTAGAGTGTAAAACTGTGGTTATCATCACAGTTCTCCATAAAAGATTTGAGAGAAGCATCCTACATTCTTGGGATGAAGATCTATAGGGATAAATCTAGAAGGTTGCTTGGATTGTCCCAAATCACGTACATCGATACCTTATTGAAGTGGTTCAACATGAATAATTCTAAGAAAGGCTATCTTCTAATAGGCCTTGGGATTACTCTTTTCAAGAAGGCTTGTTTGACAACTTTTGAGGAGAGAGAGCATATAAGTAGAATACCATATATCTCGACAATGGGATCTATCATAAATTCTATGATATGTACGAGACTAGATGTGGCCTATTCACTAGGGGTAGTGAGTAGGTACCAATCTGATTCGGGTGAGAAATATTGAAAGATTGCGAAAGTAATTTTTAAGTATTTGAGAAATACTAAAGACCAATGGCTTATCTATAGAGACACTGACCTAAAACTTGTGGGATATGCTGATTTCAGTTTCTAATCAGATTGTAATGACAGCAGAAGCGTGTCGGGCTATGTATTTACTCTGAATGGAGGAGTTGTTTGCTAAAAGAGTTTTAAGTAACATATTATGGCCGATTCTGTATGCGAAGCGAAATATATTGCTACATCGGATGCTGCAAAGGAGATGGTGTAGTTGGGAAAGTTCATCAATGAGCTGGGAGTTACACCTTCTATTGATGGTCCTGTTTTGCTATACTGTAACAGTCCCAGTGCCATAGCTCAGCCAAAAGAACCCAAGTCGCACCATCGCATCAAGCATGTTCTGCATCACTATCACTTGGTGTGAGAGATCGTGAATTGAGGTGATGTCGAACTTTAGAAGATCGATGGAAAGGAGAACTTAGCCGACCCCTTCACTAAAACTCTTGGAATCAAAGAGTTCGATGACTTCAAATAGAAGATGGATATAACATACTGTCTCGATTGGCTTTAGTCCAAGTGAGAGTTGTTGAGAATTGTGTCCTAAAATTAATCATGTGACGATTGAGTTTCTTTTTGTATATAAGTTATTGATTATTGAATAAAAATTATTCAAATATTTTTCATCATAAAGTTACATCTTTCTTGAACCCTTATGCTGTGATGAAGTCCTTAGAACTATGCTAGTATACGATAAAGAGAGAATTTATCATATAGTTCTTAAATATGTTCGCGACCAAATGATACGTCATTACAGGATGATGTCATTTATCAAGTGGAGGTCGTTGTGTGCTATATGGGTTGGTTGTCTTCTTAACCAAAGAGTGTGGTGATACTGGTATGGCATACAGATGAGATGTAGGAGTACATCATCACTAAATAAGAGACTCACCTATTGAGCATTCTACTGTCAAGAGTTGTTCATGAAATATATGGGTATTAGTGTCCTTCAGACTTGAGATCACCATAGTGACTTGCAAGTAACTCACTATGCTTTGGTGCCGAACTATCTGAATTTTTAATGTAGTGACGGAAGGATATTGGGTATAGTCAAGTACTTGCGAAGTCTGTGTGTGGATCAAGATGGGATTGACCCCTCCAAATTATTGGAGTTGATGTATCGCTTGTTGGGAATAGTGTCCCAAAGCCAATCGTCAGCCTGTTGACAGTTGTGCTCATTTTTATATTTGTACATGAATTATGAATTAATAAAAATTATTTTAGTTTTTTTCATCACAAAATGTTGCATCTTCTAATGAACTCCTATGTTGTGGTGAAGTCCTTAGGACTATTTAGACTCGACAAAGGAGGATTTATCGTTTAATCCTTAAATCTGTTCGTGACCAAATGATACGTTGTTACCAAGGATGATAATGTTTATCAAACATAGGTCGTTGTGTGCCATATAGGTTGGTTGTCCTCTTAACCAATGAGTGTAGAGACACTGGTATGGCATACAGGTGAGATGTAAGGGTACATCTGCACTGAATGTGACCGACTTCGGAGCTATTTCTGCTGTCAAGATTTGCTCTGATGGAATATGGGTATAAATATCTCTTTGATCTGAGACCGCCACGGTGACTTGCAAGCAACTCACTGTACTTAGGCACTGGACTATCTGAATTTTTAATTCAGTGACGGAAGGCTGCTGGGTGTAGTCAAGTACTTGACTTGTCGGTGCGTGTGTCAAGATGGGATTGATCACTCCAGTTTAGGAGCTATGTATAGTTGTATTTTAATTTAGCAAAATCTTGGCCAGGGTAGTCCTTGTGAGGAGTCACAGGACTGTTTGAGTTGAGCATGATTCGGATGATCTGATCAGGGTTGACAGTTTAACCCTGAGTCATCCTAAACACAGAGGTCAAAAGGATGAATTATACAGTAACCATATTCACATAGGTTCTGAGTATTGTGATTATGACCATTCGACCTATCTGATCATCGGGTACCATTGCTAGATGGTCACTTCGATTAGTACAGGAATTGGTTCCTGTGCTACCGGCTTAGGTTCGAACCGTGGGGTCACACACATTAGAGGTTCCTATCTGATCTGATGGCTGATGAAGAGTCTTAATGCTCGTGGACTATGAGTCCTATGTGTCTGAGACTCTGTGATCGAGAATCAAAATTCTCTGATCACGAGTCCCACACATTTTGGGTATCGGGGTCAAGAGTCCCACTGGTTTGAGACTCTTTGATCAGGGTTACATATCGATAAATTTTGATATCCGATTACCCATCGAATTTGGACTCAATATTTATGAGAGATTTAATTAGTAATTTGATCACTAATTAACTCAATTTGATTGAGTAATTATTTTTGGATCAAGTCCAATTGAATTGGATTCAGTTGGGTTTGACCCGATTAGGTTAAGAGTTGACCTAATCGTCGAGATGATTTGGTCTCTGATTTGATCAGGGGTTGGGCTTAGTCAATTCTTGATTTGATTAGGATTTTATTGAGCCTAATTTAGCCTAATTAAGTTAGATTTAAATTAGTATAATTGGACCTAACTTATTTGGTTCAATTAGGTTGGTTTAAATAATTAAACCACCTTGACCCAATCTCCATGCGCCACCTCACTTCCATTGCACCCATTTGGATTCATGAGAAGAAACTTCTCATGAATTTTTCCTCACACCAAGCCCTCTCCATGCCCCACTTTAATGTGCCAAATGGATGGATAAGGATGATTGGTTGGTCATTCAAATTCAAAATAAAGTTTGAATTTGAATGGGCAATCAATCTTTGCACCTTATCCCTTTTTTTACGTCCTATTTATTACATGAGAAAAGATTTCTCATGAAATTACTCCATGCATAATTTAAGCCATGCCTCATGCCTTTAGTAGATAAGGGATGAGTTGGTGTCCATTTGAATTCAAAATTCAAATGTGCAATTACTCATCTTTATCCTTTCTTTTGGATAAGACGTTTGACGTTGTTATAAAAGGAAGAGAAGAGTGGGGCGTGTAAGAAGAAGTTTTTTGGAAAAAAATTTTGGGGTGTGAGAAGTCTTGTGTATGAGAAGGAAGTCCATATCCTTCCAAGAGAAAAAGAAAGAAAAGAAAGAAAAGTGGGTGCAAGGTTTCCAGTGAGTTTCCTAGAGTTTTAGCCTGGGGTTCGGGAAGTGAGAAAGTGAGCTACGAGTATCATGAGCCCACAAAATCTCAGAGAGATCTTCAACATTCTCTCAAGAATGTCTGTTGATGATCTGGAGCATCCAAAGAATCGACAGACATCGATCGAAGAAGTTCGATCAGCATCCACCGTCAAAAGGGCTCTACAATAAGCTAGCACTCGTGAGGAGTCGATCAGATCGAAAGCTTCATGTGGATGATCCACAGAGGCCAGACACACTGTGTGACTGTATCATGACAATCAGACTCTTCCGACGGTGATCAGATTGTGGCGATCTACTATCCGCACAAAGGTATTGTGTTCTGAACACATTACAGTAAAGTGTTTACTGTTTGAATTTGAATTTCAAATTTAAATGAATGCATGCTATATATCATATTTAGATCCTAGTGTAGGATAAATTTATGTTAATTAATTAGATTAATTAATATCTTTCTGCTGTAAAATCGTAATTTTGAAAAAATTTTAAAATTACCATTTTACCCCTGCACTGATTTTTTCCCATAAATTATATTTTAATTTAGCAAAATCTTGATCAAAATAGTCCATGAGATGGATTTGAAAGGTTGAAATATAATGCGGATGAAGCAATCTCGATTGATAGTTAATCTGAGACCATCCTAAAGTATTTTGGATCAAAAGAATGAATTATACACTAACTATATGTATAGGTTCTAAAATATTCTTTTGTAATAATTCGATCTATCTAGACGTCGGAAATCATTGCTAGATGAAATCTCGATTAGTACAGAAATGGTTCCTGTGCTATCGACTTAGTGTTTGAACCTATGGACTCACGCACACCAATCAGACAAAGTAGAAAGAAATTGACCTATATTTATATATCCAATTTAGAAGTATTTGATTTGATTGAACATATAAACTAACTTAATTAAGAATTAAGTTATAGGTCAAATGAGATTGAAGAGTTGACTGTGTCTAGCTAGCACTACACATGAGGTTCAGGTTCGATCTTGGGGATGAACAGTTTCTGATTTATGATACATAGAGCATATGAAAGATTGAATTTAAGTGTTAATTAATTTTAGATTAGATTGAATTAATTAGACTTAATTGGATCTAAAATTCAAGTTAGACTTGATACAAAAGTCCTAAAAAATTTGAGATTGATAGCCTTTTGAAATTATTTCGAACCAGCTTCGAATCAGATTCGAATCAGATCGATTTTGATGAGATATGAGAATTCCTACCTACACTGAAATTTTTCTCTCATGTGGGCTGACCAACACCTAGAATAGTGCTGGTTTGGGATGTCCCATGTGGGTGAGGGAGTAGGTGCAAATTGATTGTCATATGTGATGGCAATTTTATCTCATGTAGGAATCCTTCTTTCATGAGTATTAGACTAATTCAAATTAAATTTGAGTTAGAACTCATATACTTATTGGGTCATAAAAATTATCTAAAAATAGAGAGGATCTCTACCTATGGATGTATAGCAAACAAATCAGATTGAAAAAAGAGAAGAAAGAGAGAGAGAGAGGCATGAGAAGAGAGAGAGGTCCCTTCTTCTCCTTGACCCTCTCCTCTTGTGTCTGCCCCTCTTTCCTTGAGCATGGATCCATTTTGGGCATCTCACCTATTGGTATGATGTGTCATGCTAATAAATCTCCTCTCTCATTTGATTGGATTGTGAAGGCAATTGGATTGAAGTTCATCCTACTTTTCTGCAGCATCTGACATGCATACGAAGTAGGAGATCTGCACATCCAGGCCTCCGTGAAAGTTTATATCAGACTATTTGAGATTTGATCTCTAGTTTCACTGCTAATCAGGTAAAGATTTGCTCTTTAATCATGTAGATGAATAGAAAAATTTTTAGATGCAACCTGAGACTTCTGAAGAGAACCAGTTTTCCTTCCCTTCACTGTGGAGTAGACTTTCTCCAAAAGAAAGTTTTCTTTCAAGAAAAAGAAGAAGTCCGCAAAGAAGCAGAAAAATGAGACCAAGCCAAAAAAGTAGGTTCCAAAGAAGGCTGATGATAAGAAAAAATATTTTCATTCCAACATCAAAGGCTACTGGAGGAGGAACTGTCCGACCTACCTAGCGACTGTCAAGAGCAGGAAGAAAGATGGGCTTTTTGAAGGTACGTCTGATATGCTCGTTATTAAAACTAATCTAATGATTTTTTCTTTTGTTAGTTGGGTTCTAGATTCTAAATCAAGTGCTCATTTGTACACTTCGATGCAGGATCTTGAAGAAGTGAGAGGGCTGAGGGAAGGCGAGATCACTCTCCAGATCGACAATGGAGCAAGGATTGCTACTGTGGCCGTTGGGACCTACCTTTTGTGGTTACTGTTAGGATTTAGTTTAATTTTTAAAGGCTACTATTATATATCTATAGCTAGTAAAAATTTGATTTCTATCTTTGTGCTAGCATAGGATAATTATAATTTTTATTTCAATAAAGACATATATTCAATTTATTTTGAAAATAAAATTATTGCATGTGCTTTCTTGATTGACAGTCATTATCATTTGCATATGGATGCAAGTGTAAATATTGATGAGTAAATTATGAATGCCATAGGGTCTAAGAGACTTAGAGATAGGATTAGCCAAAAGTATCAATGGCACCTTAGGCTAGGCCATATTGGAGAAGACAGACACAACAAAATGAAGAAAGATGATCTTCTCAGACCATTAACTTTTGAGCTTATCTAGTTTGTGAATCATGTCTTCAAGAAAAAATGACCAAGCTGCCCTTTATGGGACAAAAAGAAAGGGCCACTGAGATATTAGCCCTGGTACACATTGATGTGTGTGGTTCATTTGACGTACAAGCCTGGGGTGGCTATGTCTACTTCATAACTTTTATCGATGATTAGTCATGGTATGGATTTATATATTTGATGCATCGAAAGTCTGAAGCTTTTGAAAAGTTTATAGAGTTCAGACATGAAGTAGAAAGACAGATCAAAAAATGCATAAAGATTCTTCGATCAGATCGAGAAAGAAAATACCTTAGTGGAGAATTTTAGACCTATCTCAAGGATAAATGGCATAGTCTCACAGTGGACACCTCTAGGGACACCTCAGCTCAACAGGATATCCGAAAAGAGAAATCAGATCCTATTAGATATGGTTCGGTCCATGATGAGCTTCACAAATCTTTCTGTCCTTCTCTTAAGACATGCATTGCTTTCTGTGATTCATCTTTTGAATCAAATTCTCTCTAAATCCGTTCCTACCATATGATAATGAGTTATGGTATGGTAAGAATCCAACTCTTCGATACCTCAAGATTTGAGAATGTCCAGCTCATGTCAAGCGACAGCAGGTAGACAAGTTAGAGGTTAGGTCCTTTAGGGCTTACTTTATAAGGTATCCTAAGAAAATCATAGAATACTATTTCTATCTTTCTAAGGATCACAATGTGACTGTGAGCCATCATGCCATCTTTTCAGAAAAAGAGTTTATCCAAGATGGAGGCAGTGGGAGGAAAATTGAGCTCGAAAAGAAAATCTCTAAAAAGCATCAAATCCAAAAATCTGAACTCAATAATGAGCCAGTAGATGTGATACCTCCTCCACCTCATAGATCAAGTAGGATTTTTCGTCTTCCTGAAAGGTACTTAAGTATTCTTACAGAGAATTTAGAGGAAGCATTTCTTGTAGGAGATAGAGACATTTGGAATGACCCCAAGACCTACGATGAGGCAATGTTACATATAGACTCTGAGAAATAGATGAAAGCAATGAAGTCAGAAATTGACTCCATGCATTCTAATTAGGTTTGGTCCTTAATAGATCCACCTGAAGATATTATACCTATTGGATGTAAATAGATTTATAAAAAAAAATTAGATCGGATGGTAAAGTAGAGATCTATAAGGCAAGGCTAGTTATGAAAAGTTATAGTTAATGTGAAGGTATTGACTATCATGAAATTTTTTTACCCGTGGCCATGATGAAATCTATCCATACTTTGCTTGTGATAGTAGCCTTTCATGATTATAAAATTTGACAGATGGATGTGAAAACTGTCTTTCTAAATTGATATCTTGAAGAAGATATCTATATGGAGCAGTCTTTAGATTTCACATCCAGCGATATGATCACAAGGTCTGCAAGCTACAAAAGTCTATATATGGACTCAAGCAAGCATCTCAGAGTTGGAACACTCACTTTAATGAGCGAACAAAATATTTGATTTCATCAAAATGAGGAGTCGTGTGTGTAAAAAGGTCAGTGAGAGCACTGTCACATTTTTCATATTGTACGTGGATGACATCCTCCTGATTGAGAATGATATTTTCATGCTGACATCGATCAAAGTATGGTTGTCAAAAGAGTTTACCATGAAAGACCTAGGAGAAGCCTCCTACATTCTTGGTATAAAAGTCTATAGGGATAGATCTAAGAGGTTGATAGGACTCTCACAGTGAATGTACATAGAGGAGGTGCTGAAAAGGTTTAGTATAGAAAACTTCAAATAGGGTCTTTTGCCCCTTAGACATGGTATTCATCTCTCCAAGAAGATGTGTCCTGACACACTTGAGGAGATCCAGTGCATGAGCAAGATTCTTTATACTTCAACAATAGAGAACTTCATATATGAGAGGGGCCCACCCCCTCTTGTGGATGGGCGTGGAAGGAGAGAGAGAGGGGCCACGCCCCCTCTCTTGAATGAAAACCCTAAAATAGGGTGCTAAGGGTTGGCGCCCCAACCACCTACCCTATATTCCATGGGGTGCCCCATATGCTTACCAAAAGAAGATGATAACATACCAATTAAGTCTGATTTTATTGTAAAAAAATTAGATTAAAAAGGTAGAGTTTCTTATGAGATAAAGATGTTCCTTTTTAAGTTAATTAGATTCCTGTTTTGAATCAAGGTAGAGTCTATTTAAAGAGAAGGTCTCTTAGGGTTTGAAGTTAGTAGAATTTTGTGAAACCAAAACACCCTCTCTCCTTCTCCATGCCTCCCCTTCTCCTTCTTCTCTTTTCTATGCCCAAAGGTCGGGTGTCCCACCTTTTCACACGCCAAGAGTTAAGGAGTTGTTCATCTATAGTGAGGAATGAAGAGAAAAGGCTGCAGATCAAAGAATTGATTCCACAGTTTAGATCAAAGAGTTGATCAAGGTTCTAAAGGGGTGAGATCCTACTTGGAGAAGAAGGATCTTCGACGAGAAGAAAGATTCAAGGTTGATCCCGATGGTATCTGTAGAGGCCGGACATGTGTGTAGCTCGAAGACCTTCGAATCAGTGATCATCAGTAGTGGTGAATTTCTATCTGTGCTAAGGTATTGAGATTTGATCTCATACTTATTTTGTTTCAGATTATATGTATGTCTTTTCTCCTATGCTTGGATAGGATTAGATAAGATCTAATGCATATAGGGTTCAAAGGTTTAATCCGATTGTTTTTCCACTACGATTGTAAAGATTTGTGAAATCTACACATGCACCCTACCCGATTTTCTAACACTGGTAACACAAGGATATCTTGGTCGAGAACATCGTTTAATTTTTTAAAAACTAAGATGATTTTTAGGTTTTTGAGTTAGTCTATGAAATTGGTTTTGATTAAATGGTTAATATCTAGAATTTGAGCTAGAGGGTTGGAAACTAACATAATCAACCGTAGAGAGTAAAGATTCTAGTTAGATATTTATACTTAATTTTATTTTTTTTTTAAAAAAAATTTAGAAGCAAACAGGCTTCCATTATTTTTTCAGATCTTTCACACTCTTCAAGTGGAGAAAAAAAAATTCTAATGTGATAATTGAATTTTTGGTGGGTACTACAGTCCCATCGATACTGTGCATCTCATTTAACAGTTATTGATAATACGTACCTCGATGTATAGACAACTCTTTACTCATATATTTTTCTAAGCATATTGTAGTGACTTGGTCTCTAAGTCATGTGGGCTCACCTAATAGTTATTGACTATACTCCTTAGTTAAGTCAGACCCACCATTCACAAGTAGGTGTAAAGTCGTCATTGAGTCCCTCACTTAACAATTATTGGATCCAACCCCATCTTTATCCTGGAACAACTATTTACTAATAGAGTGGTTGTGTATTCCTGATGCAATTAAACCACCATGACCAGTCAAGAACAATCAAGGAGACTTTCCCTTGACAATTCAAGGGTTCCAACTAAGTAACCACCATCTAGCACTTACCTTAGATACCAATTGGTCAATTGGTTTTAAATATGTTAGCTTAAGTGATTGAGGTTCGAGCCATTGAGCTGAATTAAATCCTTG
The DNA here is from genome assembly GCF_000442705.2 of Elaeis guineensis. Classification (NCBI taxonomy): domain Eukaryota; kingdom Viridiplantae; phylum Streptophyta; class Magnoliopsida; order Arecales; family Arecaceae; genus Elaeis; species Elaeis guineensis. The sequence goes on along the minus strand of NC_025996.2, from coordinate 120,560,801 downwards.
GAACAATCAAATAAATAAATAGATTTCAATCGACTCGACCAACTACAATTATTGATTTAATCTTGAGCACTCTTGATATAATCTTAATCAACTCTTGAATGGGTTCGATCAACTGCTTAAATTGATTGGGCTCCATTAAGTTTAAATCAATTACCCTAGGTGTAATTCAATTACATAACCTAATTTGATTTACCCATGATTAATCCTTCATGCACAAGCACAAATTTTAGATCTTAAATCTAAATTTTTATATCTAAATTATTTACATTAAAAATAAATTTTAGATCTTAAAATAATTTTCAGATCATGCATATAATTATATATCACATATATGAATTAAATTTAAGTTACAAAAACTAATTTTAGATCTAAACATGCAATCACATATCATATATACGAACAAAATTCAGATCATGGAGACTAATTTCAGACCTAAGCATGCTTTCATATATCATATATACAAATCAAATTCAGATCTCAAAACTCTTTTCAGATCTACACATAAAAACATACATCTCATGTATGAAAAAAATTAGATTTTGAAAACTCTTTTGAAATCATACATATTATGGTATCGAAACTAGTTTTCGATTTTTAGATGTATGAAATAATTTCAGATCTAAGTCACTACTCATATATCTCATATATGATAAATAATCAGATCTAAAAACTAATTTCTTAGATCTAAATTGATGATCATATATCTCATACATGATTTAAAATCAGATCTAAAATCGTTCAACATTGATATAGGACAACCTTTTCACCATAAGGGGTAAACCTTATGCCAGGACAACTTTATTTTATATCAATGTTGAAAAAATTTTGATATATCAGATCTAAAAATATTCATACATCTCATACATGAACAAAAATTAGATCTAAAATTTTAAAAATACTTTTCAAAGTATCCAACATCGATATAGGATAATCCTTTCAACATAAGAGGTAAACCTTATGCCAAGACAACCTTGTTTCATATCGATGTCGGTTCTATTTTAGATTAATTTTAGATCTGATTTAGAAATCAGATCTCATCTTATTCTCATGCATATGAACTTGTAACTCTGATACTACTATTAAATTTTAGGTAGTTTGCATGCAGATTTCAAAATAATTTTGAATTTAAGCAGTGGAAGTCAAGATTAAAATAGTTTTAATCATATACATGCATAGATCAAAATCTTATACCTATTGATCTAGTTCATATGATGATAAATAAGATATAAAGTATCTAATTTTAGAGACTAAAAATTTATTTATAATTGAATCACATATCTGAATCACAGAACTCCTTGAATCTGGATCTGTGGATGCCTTCTGGTTCAGTTGTAACCGCATATGTGTCCAGGTTCTACGAATATCCATATGAGGTCTGATCTGATCAGAGGCTCTATATTTTCTCTGAAGTGCTAGCTTCCTTACAGAGAATACTTCATTGATAGTTAAATAGGATCTCCTTCAATCTCTAAGACTTTCTTAGGAAGGAAGAAGACAAGGTGAGGAGGAAGAAGACTTGGAGAGGAGAGAACCTTTCTCTCTTTCTCCCTAAAATTTTTCCACACCCTCAAAGAGAATCTATGCCCAAAAGCCACACCCAAGAGGAGTTTTCAGATGCACTCCCATGTCCATAAGTCCCTTTATTTATAGATGGGGTCCAAGGGTTTCAAGGAGTTAGAGTTTAGCTAGGTTTGTTAAGATGCCACCTAATCAAACTGGGAGTCCTGTTTTGATCCAATCAAAATTAGATCAAATCAGATTTGATCTTAATCAAAAATAGATATAAGAGAGGTGGTGTGGAGGTGCTTGGGCTGGTTCAACCACATACCAAATTAGATTTGGCATTGGGCTTAAGTGGTGCAAAAAGAGAGATGGCACCAAGGAGAAATCCTAGTCCAACTTGGATTCATTTGTTTGCTAATTTAAATTTAATTTAAATTTGATTTAATTCTAATCAATTTAAGATTAGTTAGTGATCAAATTAAGTTAATTTCTAGTTTAATTAAGAACTCAATTAAATTTAGATTAAATCTTAATCTAATTAGAAAATTGATTCAATCAAGTCCTGCTCAAAGTGGGAATTATTCTCCTTATGCAATTGGGTTATCTCATAAATCAATTAAGCTTGATCTAATCAAATCTAAATCAATCTAAATTAAATTTAATTTAATTAGATCTAATTTGAATCCCATAGCTCAATCAAATTGAGCCAGACAGCAATTTAATTACTAATTAATCCTCCTACAATTCACTAACATTTAGTGAATCTTTCAATTACAACTTTTGCATTAGATTAATCATCAAAAATATTGATAATTAAATTTTATTATGATTCATAATCATAACATAATCATCTGATCAGTCAGAAATCTCTATTATGTGTGACCCCATAGGTTCTATTCTATCTGATAGTGAAATATACTATGATCTCTATCATAGTATCATTGAAACTCTTTTTAATAGGTCAGAATGATTCTACTCTCACTCAATAAAGATTGTCAATCCAGAATAATCCTAGTGAGCTCTCACAATTCATCAGTGACAGCTAGTAGTATGTAGTGGCAATCTAGTAGAATAAAAATGATAAACCTCTAGATCTAATTATCATGTAATTCAATCCCTCTATCATGAGTCCTGACTAGATGATAAAATATGGATAAATTATCAAATCTTAATATTGATCATATGATAGATTCAATTAGCTCAAGTTTGACTATGATTCTCATGAAAATTTTTTTTCATCAATCATATTGCTATGGCCATAGACTTAAGGACTCAGCCTCTTAAATCTCTCAGGACTACTCCCTTCTGCTAAGGTTGATAGATCCCATCTAGTTATGCAATCTACTCCTACAGTGGATCAACTATCATCAACATCTACTATAAGAACTCATTAAGTCAATATTTTTATGTAATCAAACTCCAACGCCTCACTACGAGCAGCTGTGGCACTACAGGTCAAAAGACTATTTGCACAACTACAGTATCGACAAAGTCACTAATGACACTACAAGAAATTTGATTTTTTGCGATGAAATTTTAGTGATGAAATATATTTTATCATAAAAAATTAAACTTTTGCAACAAAATTTAAATTTCATCCCAAAAAATTAGGTATTTGCGACGAAAAAAATTGTGTTGCAAAAAGTTATATCTTTTGCAACGAAATTTTTATTTTTGTTGCTAGAAGTTGATTTTTAGCGACGAAAATTTTTTTCGTTGCAAAAAATAATTTTTTTGGCGATGAAATATTTTTTTTTCATATATTTTTAACTATGAAAAAAAAAATTATATTTATATTGAAAAAGAAAGGCTTTTGCAATCAATTTTATTTATATTTAGCGACGAAACTATTGCGTTGCTAAATTTTATTTTATTGAAAAATTTTTGAATATTTTGCGATGAAAATTTAAATTTTGTTGCTAGAATTGATGTTTAGCGACGAAAGTTTTTTCATCGCAAAAAATTATTTTTTTTGGCGATGGAAAAATTTTTTGTTGCTAATTTTTTTTTTTGCGATGAAAATAATTACGTCGCAAAAAATTTGATTTTATGCGATGAAATATTTGTTTCGTTGCGAGAAACTTGATTTTACGATCATTTGCGACGAAATTAAATTTTTGTTGCCAAAAATTAATCATTTGCGATGAAAATATTTTTGTTGCAAAAAATATATTTTTTTGCAACAGAATATTTATTTTTAGCAACGAATGTATTTCGTTGCTAAATATTTTTTAATTAAAAAAAACCTTTGATATTCTGCCCTAATTGAAAATAACCTTGTTGATTTCTCCCTCCCCGATCTCCGCCGCGGTCATCCAAATTTTCTCTCTCCTCGATCACCGACGACAGTCCTCCTTCCCCGGTCACCGGTCATCCTTCCCGGTAAGTCCTCTCCCTCCCCGCCACCATCCTCTCTCTCTCTTCCTCCCCACCACCGTCGAGCCCTCCCTCCCCGCCCCCGTCGTCGCTCGAGCCCATCCCCCGTCGCTGATCGAGCCCACCTCCCTGCGCGCCGGCCATCTCCCTCCCGCCTCGCCACCCTCTCCTCCGCGCACCGAATCCTCCCTCTTCTCTGCCTCCTTCCCTCCGGTTCCCTCCAATCCCTCGAAACCCTAACCCTCCAATCCATAAAACGAAGGTGGTGGCCACCTCTCCTCCCTCCCTTTCCTCCTCCTTCCATACTTTCCTCCTATTCTTCCTCACCGGCCGCCATCGAAATGACTACCTCCTCCTCTTCTCCTCTACCCTTCATGGTGGAGTACCTGATGGATCGTCTGGGCTACTCCAAGGATAAGGCCCTCGTCGCCTCCAAATCCCTCCTCCACATCACCACCCCCGACAAGCCTGACGCCGTCCTCGCCTTCCTCCGTCGCCACGCCGGCCTCTCCCCCCGCCAGTTCCACGCCTTCATCCGCCGCCGTCCTACTGTCCTCGCCACCAACGTCCCCTCCAATCTCCTCCCCAAGCTCAAGCTCCTCGAGCGCCTCCTACCCTCTCCCGTCCCCCGCCGCCGCCTGTCGCTTCGGCCTCCCGTCCCCCGCCGCTGCCTACCGCTTCGGCCTCCTGTCCCCCACCGCCGCAGCGTCTGCAAGGCAGTCGCTGCTGGTCGACCCATCCATCCGTTGTCTCTCTCCCTCATTTTCTTTCTCAGTCTCTTACCTGAGAAAGAGTTGAAGGTCGATCCCTTACCTGGCTTGTCTGGTTTTGTAGGGCCGCCGTCGCGCCACCGTCGGGCCACCACCACCGCGCCGCCGCCGGGCCGCCACCGCTGGTTGCCGTCACTGTCACCATCACTGCTCACGGAAGAGTTGAAGGTGAGAACCATTTTTTTAATTTATATATTTTTTTTAATTTTTTTTCTTAATAAATTTTAGCCATTAAAAATAATTATTTATTATTTTAGTAATTAGATATAATGTTAGATATAATTATTTGTTTGATATAATTAATTTTAATCATGATTTAAAAATATTTTAAAAATATTTTTTTTAATAATAATATATTAATTGTAGCATAACAAATTTATAAGCCTTAGAATTTTTGTTCGAGGATAGCGTGCATAAACCAATATTTTTTTTTATGAAAAAAATATTGGTGCTTTACACAGTATTCTCGAATTGTCCTCATGGACAGTTTGGGCACGTGAATGAATTTAATATTGCAACACATGTGCTTCTATATCGCAGAGTTTTATCGGTATTTTTGATCATGTTCTCTAGATACATAGCACAATTTTAATGCTTGTGTATCTGGAGAACTGCGTCGAAATACTGCTGAAATTTTTTTGGTATACAAGACATGTATTGCAATATTAAATTCTTACGTTCCTGAATAGAATAGGACCATCACCCTATAGGTAGGAGATATAAGGTGTTAGTCAACTATTATTACATAAAATTGATTGTATAGTTTGCATCATAAATATGTAGGTATGGATCGTGGTTGGATGTCTTTGCGTGATAAGTTATGTTCTGAGTAAATTACGGGTGTGATAACTTTTATGAATGTGGCGTCCAATCATACTAGAGAAGATGGGAAAGCTCGTTGTCCATATCGTCGATGTAGGAATTTATTTTGGTGTACCTTATCGGACATTCAGAATCATTTATACGAACACGGTATAGATGTCACTTACAAGAGATGGACTTGTCATGGTGAAGATTTGCCGACTAGCTCAAACATGTTGTCCAGGAGTCCCATAAATCCGTCGTCAGTCGGTGGATCATGCAGTCGTGAAAGACAAACACTTGGTGAAGAAGATAGAGAAATTTTAGAGGATCTTCATCCAAAATTATTTGAAGTAAATGTAGAAGCGAGAGCAGAACATCAGCATTCCATTCTGAGACAAGAAGCTGAAGAGGACAGTAATATATCTATAAATGATAGATTCGAGCGTCTATTAAGAGATGCACAAAGTGATGTTTATCTTGGTTGTAAGAAGTACTCTCTATTGTCCGTCGTAATAAAGTTATTACACATGAAGACACTTGGTAAGTGGTCAAACAACTCGTTTAATTGGTTGCTCAAATTTTTGAAGGACTTACTGCCAGAGGGAGAGTTACTTCCGTCAAGTCATTATGAAGCCAAAAAATTATTGAAAGGACTCGGTTTGGGAGTCGATGACTTGGGCCTACACTGTGAAAAGATACATGCATGTCCGAATGATTGTGTTCTGTTTTGAAAGGATAAACAAGATCTACAAGCATGTCCAATTTGTCATTCAAGCAGATGGAAAGAAAGTCGTGGTAAGGATAAGAAGAAAAAGAAAATACCATGCAAGATTTTGCGGTACTTTTGATTACACCACAATTGCGTCGATTGTTCATGTCGAGGCATACTGCTTGTGACATGCGATGGCATAAGGAGGTAAATAATATGGACGATGATGTCATGAGACATCCATCAGATGGAGATGCATGAAAATATTTTGATCGTGAACATCCATGGTTTGCAGCTGATTCACGAAATGTCAGGCTAGGGTTGGCAACAGATGGATTTAATCCATATGGTAATCTTAGTACTGCTTATAGTATGTGGCCTGTTATGGTATTTCTTTATAATTTACCACCATGGAAGTGCATGAAATCACCTTTTAATCTATTGGCCTTGTTGATCCCGGGTCTCCGTGCCCTTGGAAGAGATATAGACATATTTTTAGAGCCATTGATCGAAGAGTTACAATATTTGTGGGAAGAAGGATGCGAAACATATGATCATGTTGTAGGAGGCATCTTTTGTATGCATGCAGCATTGCTTTGGACAGTTAACGATTTTCCTGCATATGGCGATATTTCTGGATGGTGTACAAAAGGGTATAAAGCATGCCCAACTTGTAACGATGATATTACATCGGACCGTATTCGTGGAAAGATTTGTTTTACCGGCCATCGACGTTTCTTGCCAGATGATCATAGATGGAGGAGAAGTCTTAAGTTCAATGGCAAGCATAAACGACGTGCGCAGCCAAGATTCTGGTCTACGGACAATATTTTAAATCAGTTATCCAACCCACAGGATGTCATATTTGGTAAGGGTCTGGCCAGCCAATTAGGGGTGCGAACAAGTATCGAAAATTGGAGAAAAAAGAGCAAGTTGTTTGATCTTCCATATTGGAAAATGCTTCTTCTTCGACATAATCTTGACATCATGTATATTGAAAAGAATATATTTGATAATGTATTTTATACCATTCTCAATATCGAAGGAATAACGAAGGATACCGTGAAGGCTCATCTTGACTTAGAGGATATGCGGATTAGAAAGGAATTACATTTGATTCGACGAGGGGATAGGCTGGTGAAGCCATTGGCATGTTATACACTGAATCGAAGAGAGAGAAATCAATTTCTTTCATATTTGAGATTAGTGAGGTTTCCTGATGGATACGCCTCAAACTTGAAATGGTGCATCAAGTCGAAAGATGGAAAGATCGTTGGGATGAAAAGTCATGATTGTCATGTACTTCTACAGCATGTGCTCCCAGTTGGTTTGCACGGATTGTTGTCGGATAATGTGTGTGATGCGTTACTTGATTTGGAAACTTATTTTCGGGACTTATGTGCGAAGACATTGAGATGAAGTCAATCGACATATTGGAGAAGAAGATTATCATTACTCTCTGTAAGCTCGAGATGATATTCCCTCCCGCCTTCTTTGATATCATGGTGCATCTTTCTATTCATCTTCCACATGAGGCTAGATTGGATGGGCCAGTACATACAAGATGGATGTACCCAATTGAAAGGTAATTGCATGATATTATAATATTTATTATTCATTATTGTATTCTTATTATATGTGATATCAATTGATAATTTATTGAATAGGGAGATGCGTGAATACAAGAGTGCCGTCACTAACAAAGCACGGCCTGAAGGTTCAATAGCAGAGGCATATGTTATGAATGAATGTCTGACGTTCTGCTCTATGTACCTTCGATGAGTGGAGACCAAATTTACAAGGCCACAACGGAATATCGATGTTGACAAGATTCTGACCGATGGATTGTTCGTGTTCTCCAATGTTACCCGACCATATGGTAAAAAAGATTTTCGAATGTTGACACCACAATAAACGGATGACATGCATTGGTATGTGCTAAACAATTGCGAGGAGGTAGAAGCGTACATGATGTGAGTATATACATTTAATTTTTATTTGTTGATATATCAATGAATGTATGTGGACTCTAAATTAAAATATACATGGTATTACTGTATCACTTCAGAGAACATGAAAGTGAGCTCAGAAGAAGTAATCCTACATTAGCAGTGGCACAACATAGGAATCAATTCGCATCATGGTTTGACGAACGGGTAAGTTATGTTCATGTTCATCCATAATTAAAAGTTTGTTTATATAGTATTTTTTTTTGTCAAATTTAACCTACTTATTGTTCTTTTAATTGTAGATAGCTCAGCTACGTATAGACAATCCTAACTGTATCAGTAATGACTTAGCTGCACTTGCACGAAAACCTGACAGACGTGTATCAGTATATTCAGCATGCATAGTCAATGGTGTGCGATTCTTAACGGAAGATCGCGATTGCGATCGAACCACACAGAATTGTGGAATAAGCGTGGAGGGCGAGCACAAGGGTAAAATAATAGATTTTTTTGGTGTTCTGCATGAGGTTATAGAGTTGAGATATAGTGGTCTTCGATGGATTGTGTTATTCAAGTGTCGATGGTATGACTTAGGATGACACAGGCCAATTGTTATAAATCCTCAACTCGTCAGTGTCCACACTGGTCATGTATGGTATGAAAGTGATCCTTATATTTTTGCAAAGCAAGTAAGACTAGTGTGGTATATTGATGATAACAAAATGAAAGAGCCTTGGCGAGTTGCAATAAGGGCTCAGCATAGGCATTTGTTTGATCCTGCACTTTTCACATGCCCGAACGATGAACATCTTGAGAATGAAGTCTGTGCAATTATTGAAAACGAAGTATATCAAATGCAAGCACCAGATAACATATTAGTGCCAGATGATATGATTGACATAGGACAATTACAAAGAGACGACTATGAACCTGAGGATGTTTTTATTGTTGGATCGTCGATAAGGGCACGGACATGAGCACGATCCAATAATGACTTCATTAACGACGATGATGATAGCACTTCAGGGTCGAAGTCTTCTATGACTCCCGTCGAAGATGACTATATGGACACGAGTTCAGAATCTGAGAACAATAATTAATATGAATAAGTAATTCAATTTATTTTTTTTTGTTATATCATGTAATACTTGAGTTTTTTTGATTACGTACTGATTTAAATTATTTTAATCATTGCAGCATCATGACTGGTCCTGGACGTAGACATTCACGGGGTAGGCAGCAGGCTCCGCTTGATATACACATCCTCACTTTAGCATTTTGCATGATGAGTCAGAGGATTTAGATGAGACTCAGTTGCCCGAGTCCACAGAGCAGACTAGTGCTCAGCCAGAGCTTGCCTAGCCGGAGGCCATGGTACCACAGCATCATCTCCTTACAGGTACATCTCTATCAATTTATAAACCATATATATTTTTTTGTTATATGCATTTAGTGATACATGATATATGTTCATTTCACCAATTTTTACATGTAGGAACACAGCATCGACGTGCAGTGCGTGGTCCTAGTAGGGGTCTTGTTTTGAAAAAATATGTGCATACACACAATGAAAAACCAAAGGTACAGATATTTCGAGATCATCTGATTGGCACAGAGGCTAGTATCGTCGCAAATGAGATCAATTTGTATATGTGGAATCATTTTTCGTGGGCTGCTGAAAGTTTCAAGCATGTAGCTCCTCGATATCGTGATGCTCTAGTCTCTCACATCAAGGTAAGAATTAAATTTGGATGTCTTGCATATCATTACATGATCCATATTATTTTTGATTATATAAATAAATTTTTTATTATATGAATAATTTCATGTATTTGCTTTTTGGTATGATTACTGTGTAGGATAATATTGACTTCGAGGATTGCACTGACGAAGAAGTGACGGCATGTATTCTCAAAATGGCTGCAAATAGATACAGAGATCGGTGATGTAGGCTTCATAAATACTGCAATGAGCTGCAAGCGAAGGGGATTGATCCTGTGACCCAGCCATACAGAAATTGGGCTGGGTCTAGTGACGATTGGCGGTGATTATGTGAGCATTTTGGAAGTGAGGCATTTCAGGTATGTCTAGTATTTCAAGTTTTTTTAATTTTGTTATGTCCTTTATTGGTTATAATTGTATGTATTTTGTAGCGACGATCGGAGGTGAATAAGGTGAATAGGAGCAAGATTGATTCTATTCACACGCAAGGAAGTGCCTCTTTTGCACAGGGAATGAAGAGGATGGTATGTAACTACATTTGCAATCATACTTTGTAACTTTTTATTAAATATTTATATTATTTTGATATCTTTTTTTTCTTTTTTTTTGTTTGAACAGAGACTATCCGGAGTCGACGCCTATGCTAAATTCTATCAAAACAAGAGTGGCGAGTTCGTGACTGAAGAGGCGAGGCAGCGTCATGTAAGTATCATTACTCTACATTTTGAATACTTTTAAAGAGTTTGAAAAAAATTTATGATTTTATTTGGTTTATTGTGAAGGAAAAAATGTTAGAATTGAGAGAGCAGGCGACGAGGGAGGTGGGATCTGACGGTGATACTGGATCGCAGCAGGTTTGTTTGATGACAGATGATACGATTTTGGATACCGTCCTCGGGCGGCAGCTAGAATCTGGTCATAGCATGCGGTCCAAAAAATCACGCAGTTCATCATCCGGCCGGTCTGATGATGCATCGGTGCCAGAGGCAGTTAGGACATCCATGAGCATGATGCAAGATCAGATTAGTTACTGGATGAATCGTAGTCAGACGCTCGAGAGGATCGTAGCTGCGGTGGCGGGACGGCTCGGTATTGATGCTTCTGAGTTAGCACCTCTACAGTCACATGATGCCGCCTCTGCACCACCATCGCGACACATATCGGGTCAGGGATCGATGCCTGGAGAAGGGAACGAGGCCAACGAGTCAGATCATACTTAGTTTGTACTTATTTTAAATTTAAAATGGTGTATGGACTTATATTTTTGTATATGACAAAGATGGTTATGAAACTTTTTGATACTTGAAATTGGTCTTTTGACTTAGAATATTTTTATTGTGTTAACATACTGTTTATTTAAAATATGTTTGATCAGATAATTTGTATTTGAGCAGGTTTTTTTGGAAAATAAATAAAAATTTTATTTTTTATCCAAAATTTATTTTAGCGATGAAATATTAATTTCATCGCAAAAAAATTTATGAACCCAAAAAAAGTAAAACTTTTATTATTCATTGCAACAAAATTTTTTATTTTGTTGCCATTTTTGCGATGAAAAAATAGTTTCATCGCTAAAAATTATAACTTTTTGCGATGAAATTTTTATTTCATCACAATTATGGCGATGAATTTTTTTATTTGTCGCCCTTCTAGCGATGAAATTATTATTTCATCACCATTATAGCGACAAAATTTTTTTTTCATAGTAATTATAGCAACGAATATTTTTTTCATCGCAATTATTGCGATGAAATTATGTTGTTGCTATTTTTGCGATGAAAAAATAGTTTCGTCGCTAAAAATTTTACCTTTTTGTGACAAAATTTTTATTTCATCACAATTATGGCGATGCATTTTTTATTTCATCGCAATTATGGCAACAAATTTTTTTATTTTGTCGCCCTTCTAGCGATGAAATTTTTATTTCGTCGCTATTATAGCGATGAATTTTTTTTTTCATCGCAATTATAGCAACGAACATTTTTTTCATCACAATTATTGTGATAAAATTTTTGCGACAAATTTTTTTGCGATGAAATCCATCGCTAAGTTTTGCGACGAATTTCATTTTCATCATAAAAAATAAGAAAATATTTTTTTTAATCAAAATATTTAACGATGAAATTATTTTTTATTATAATTTTAGCGATGAAAATTTAAGCTCTTGCGATAAAATATTTTCATCACTAATACAGCACATAACTTCATCGTCTGGGTTTACTATTTTTTGCGATGAAATAAAATATTTTCATCGCTAAGGTCTTTTGCTACAAGGCTTTCTCTACCAATTTTTAGCGACGATATATTTCGTCGCAAATACGTTTAGCGATAAAAATATGATTTTTAGCGATGAAAAAATTTCGTCGTAAAAAATCAAATTTCTTGTAGTGTGAGTGAGCAGACATCTATGTGACTTTTCATATTGATCACGTTTAGTATCAATTATTCTCTAACAACCACGTGCACTCTTACTTTAGTGTCCCTAGACTGCAAACTCAAGACTTATCTATTCGAAAAAAATGATCTATGCACTAGTCTATTCGGATCAATCATCATCTCCATAATGATCCTATAATTGAAAGTAATTTAAAAATTAATCATCAATGACACATACCTCAAATTTTTAATTTTTTGAGAATATGTGTCATCATCTTATTAATCTCTTGAACAATTCATATACATATACAACATGAATGAAAATAAACTACCTATCAAGCATAAAAATATATCCTAGAAATATGATATGCATTAGTCAAGATTGATTTCTAGGGTATACATCTAACACTTGCATCAAACTTTAATAAATTTTAATATAAAATAAAGATATTTAATTTTATTTTTAACTTTTGTCCTACGATAAATCTCTAAATCAAGTTACTCATCTTGTTGCCCAGCTATGCAACCCAAGAGGGGGGGGTGAATTGGGTTTCTAAAAAATTTTAAGCTTAACTTATGTCTTATGAAAAATATTTGACAATAGCTAAATAAATAGGGAGAGTAAAGTTAATTCAAGGCTAATGGCTAAATGCAAGAATGCAAGAGAATAATGAAGAGTTAAAGAAGAGCAATTAGGCACAACACAAACAAAAAGATTTATAGTGGTTCGGTGCCAACCTTGCACCTACATCCACTCCCCAAGCTCCTACTTGGGAATTCCAATCCACTAACTTGTATTCAACCCAAATACAAACGTCAAAAACTCTGACTCTAGCTATCCCAAGCTAGTCTACTTATTTTCCGGGTACAAGCCAATCCAATACACTCCGATTCAAGGTTCGGATCAACCTTCTCTTATTTTGGAACCCTTCCAAAATAAAAATAATAACTCAAACAGATTATAACAATGAATAGCACAGAAAATACAAAGAAAGCTCCTTTAATGAGCAAATGAGGCTTTAAATATACTTTACTCAAAGAGAAGAAGACTTTTTTTTATTTTCTCAAGGTGGTTGGAGACTTGAATATGCACTTGAGGAGTTGGTGAGCTTGGATTAAAGGCTTTTTGAATGCTTTGAGTGAGCTTTTGCTTAGGGCTGAAAAGTTTGCTTGAAATCTTCTTTTTTAAAATCTCTCTTCTTGATTCTACTTCATGATTCCTACCTTTTTGTCCCTTTTATAGCTTCAAGAAATAGTGAAAAATATTCTGGGCTGAAATAGAGCCGTTAGACCATATTAAATGAGCATTAAAAGTACTTAAAATGAGTTAAAAACTAGCCATTGCGGAACAATCCCATCACAGGGGTCGACTCATGGGTTGACTCATGCCTGGGGGTCGACTCATGGGTCGACCTCTGTGAAAAAACATCAGAAAATGAGAGGGGAAGCACGGTTCTGTAAAATTGGCCTAAAACCCACAGAGGTCGACTCATGGGTCGACTCATGCCTTGGGGGTCGACTCATGGGTCGACTCACTGGGTGTGCCAAGTTTGTGCTATCCAAAAATTTAGCGTGCCAATCATCTCATATGCCATGAGTCGACTCATGGGTCGACTCATATTTTTCAAACATGAATATCTTTTAAAATACAAGTCCAAAAATAATAAAATTTTCACCAATGGATCATAAATCTTTTGTTCTATCATTTGATGCTTTCAAATCAGGGTTTGATAAAATTATAATTTTGCCCCTGAAGAGCAATAAGTCTTTTTCAAGTAAAAATTATTAGTACCCCTTCAAATGCTTTGTAATCATCAAAATCAATCCAAGGAGCAACAATCTCCCCCTTTTTGATGATGACAAAACACTTGAACAAAAGCATATATATGAATCAATGAGCGTGAATTTCAAAGGAATGAAATGCATTATAGGTAGTTTGAAGATAAATAAGAAATTTACTACCAACTTGAAAATTACTTATAAGTGCATTTACTTGAAAAGAAAATTGATTCTTTTGGCATGTGATACATGTGCCCATTTGCTTGTGTTGCTCATTTGCATAAATAATTTGCCTATTGCTTAATAATTTAAAAATTTTCTCATTTGATTATGTGATTTTGGTATCAGAGCAAAATTTATTTTTGTTATTAGAGCAAAGCAGAATTTGCCTAAAGATTTTGAAAACTGCTCATTTGAAAATATCTCATTGCTCATTTGCTTGTTTTTCAAATTACTTAGCATCTTGAAAATTTGCTCATTCTCATTTAATTATTTAATTTTGGTACCAGAGCATGTCTAAGAATTAATTTTAAAGTTTGCTCATTTGCTTTTACTTAACAATTTACTCAATTTGCTTTTGATTCTTTTATCAATTTGCTTTTGATTGTTTAATTTCTCCCCCTTTTTGACATCATCAACAAAAATTGTTTACTCCCCCTTTTTCTTTGAATACATTTTCTCTTTTTCTTTCTTTTGATGGAAATAATTTTACTAATGTTACTTCTTGAGCTTCTTTTACTAACATTAATTTTACTAATATTAATGTTTACTCCCCCTGAATACAGCAATCATAAAAAAAAAAAACATACCATTGGATATCATAGATATGAAATAGCAATTCATAGTATTTTAAGTATGCACTCAATTTGAAGGTCATACATTAAAAGTCAAGGAGTAGATATATAATCAAAAAGTGACTGATACCATAGTTGTTCCAATACATATACCAAAATATAAAAATCAATTAGTCAACATCATTACATGGCTCAAAAGATAGATCCTAGAAGGAAACAAAAGTCAAGACTAACAATAAGGATCTAGTAGAGCTCATGACTGGATGGATCAAAGTCAGATGTATCGGAGATGGGGTGGAGAGATGAAGGATCACGACCAAGGACTCGTCCTCTACCCCGTCTGCCTCTGCCATGAGTGGAGGTGCTGGCACGAGTAGGTGGGTGAGATGATCCTGAAGGCTGAGAAGCAATAGACTAATTGCAAGAGAGAGCCTGATGGTGTCTAGAAGGTTCAGAGCTCTCAAAACAGACTGTAGTAGTGTAGTGAACTGGGTGGATGCATGCTCACTAGAGCCTCTGATCTCTCTCCTCAGGAAATCAAATCCACTCTCCAATACTCCTCTAAGTCTGGCTGCCTCCGTAGATAGGTCTGAGACCTCAGTAGTGCATTCCTGTGGCTGTGGATGTGCCAGAGCTAACACTTGCCCCTGTAAGTCAAGTACCCTCCCAATCATCTCAAAATGTAACCCTCGAGCTGCTGAATCCGAACAGACTGATCTGAGATCATCTGAAATATAGTGGAGATGTGGGGGGATCAAAGTCTGATCAGATGCAGCTAATGATGTGGATCCTGGTGCAAAAGCTGAAGTGCCCCACTGTCGAGAAAGTAAGGAAGCCACACGCTGAGAGATCATCTCAATCTGGTCATCAGCCAATCTGATCTCTGAGGGAAATGCTCTGCTGTCTGGCTGCTGGACTGGGGTGTGCCTCCTAGTGGACTTTGAAGGGCCAGCCTCTGGATCTGAAATAAATTGGATGTCTGGAGATGCTGCCCTGATGTCATGGAGAGGTGATGAAGGACCTTCTTCCTCAGCTCTATCCTCAACTCTCTCTTCTGCACCCTTAATCCAACCACCATCAGTCCTAGTAAATCCCATGCGGTGCAAAGTATGTTGGTTGATGGTGTCAGAGTGAGAGAGCCTAGCTGATGCCTCCTCCTCAAAACTAACTCCAAACCTCCTGAATACCAATGTGAGGGCCATACCAAAAGGCAGATGAGCCTTGGATCTATTCAGGGTTTCCCTCATGGCTTCTATCATTAATGCAGGGAGGTTTAGGAGGGTTTAGGTGATCACATGAAACATGATGCAGATGTCTCGGCTTGAAAGGAGGTCATGTCTACCACTTCTTGGAAAAAAAAGCTTTGTTACCAATTGATGTAGAATCCTCATTTCAATGGACAGGATCTTGGCTTCTAGTTTATTTAGGCTTCCCGAGTAGGTTCCTCCTAAAATCACATTAATTCCTTCTTCTTTCACTGGGAGTTTCATGTTTGAATATCCCTCACAGGGCAAATGAAGAATCTCTCCCAAAATAACAAGATCTAAACAGATATCAATACCCTTAACAGTGGATGTTACTGTTCCATTGCCATAGCATAGATTCATATAAAACTCTCTAACCAAATCTACATATGTAACTTCTTTAAGTGAACAGTAAAATCTCCAACCTTGGTTTTTGATCTTTGAACCAATGGAGAACCCCTCTTTTTCAAAAAATCTAAAGTCAACATTTTTCTCGGGTTCTACCTTTCTGACAGATAGAGAAATTTTACTAGGGCTTAGAGGAGACTGAGAGGAACCTGGAGCAGATGCTGAAGCAGGAATGGAAGCAGAAGAGGTCTGAGAAGCTTGTCTTTTCTTGCGCACACCCTCTTCCAACTCACGGATCAATTTTCTTCTTTGAGAGAGTTTCATTTTTGGAGCCATTCTCACCATAAGAGCAAGCAAGGAGACTTGGAAGATCAAATGTGTGAGGAGATAGAGGGTTATTAGGGGATGGAAAAAGGATTTTTGGAGGAGAGAAACCCCGATTTGGAGGAGAATGGTGGAAGCTAGGGCACGCTCCAACCGCTCCAATCAAGGGAGAAAAATGGGAATAGCTCCTTTCCCAAGAGGTGATTTGAGGTGGAGAGGTGATGGGAGAAAGATCTTGGGCTTAGACCTTGGATTTGGAGAGGAAGAAGAAGAGGACTATGGGTTTTGGAGGGAGAAAGACGAAGATGGAGAGGGTCGGCTCATGAACGGGATTTTTAATCAAAAAGAGATGAACCCGTGGGATGTTGGCCAAAAATTGCAAGTATGCCATTGGGTCGACCCTAGAGGGTCGACTCATGATTCAAAAAATTTCAAAAAAATTATGAATAAATTTTGAAAAAATTTAAAACTCTGGGAGAAGAATTTTTGCTCTATAAAAATTATGAGAATGATAATCTTGAGCTTTTAGGTCCAAGAGAAATGATGGAAATTGAGCTCAAAGAATTTTTGACATTGATTCCTTGAAATTAGAGAGATATTTAAGCAGATGGATCAAGAATTCCTAGTTCTCTCCTAATTTCACAGAATCTGTCTTCACTTAGGGCCTTTGTAAAGATGTCGGCTAATTATTTTTCAGTACAAATATAGTCAAGAATTATATCTTTATTTTGAACATGTTCTCTTATAAAATGATGTCTGATTTCAATATGTTTAGACCTAGAATGCTGAATTGAATTTTTAGTAAGATTTATGGCACTAGTGTTATCACATCTTATGGGTGTTTCATTAAGTTTGATACCAAAATCTTTGAGTTGTTGCTTAATCCACAAGATTTGAGCACAACAACTTCTGGCTGCAATGTATTCGGCCTTGGCCGTAGACAGTGCTATCGAATTTTATTTCTTGCTAAACCAGGAGATTAGGTTAACTCCAAGAAATTGGCAAGTTCCACTAGTGCTTTTTTTATCTAATCTACATCCAGCAAAATCAGCATCTGAATATCCTAATAAATTAATTAGTGAGTCCTTAGAGTACTATAATCCTAGAGTTTGAGTACCATTTAAATATCTAAGGATTCTTTTAACAGCATTCAAGTGAGATTCTTTAGGATTAGATTAAAATCTAGCACACAGACAAACACTAAACATGATATCAGGTCTACTTGCAGTTAAATATAATAGAGAGCCAATCATACCTCTATAATATTTTAAGTCTACACTTTTACCTTCTTCATCCTTGTCAAGGTTACATGAAGGGCTCATGGGTGTGCCAATTGTTTTGGAGTTCTCCATTCCAAATCTTTTGAGTAATTCCTTGGTGTACTTGCTTTGGGTGATGGAGATTCCTTTCTTTGTTTGTTTGATTTGGAGTCCGAGGAAGAATGTAAGTTCTCCCATCATGCTCATCTCGAACTCCCCCTGCATGAGCTTAGCAAAGTCTTGACAAAGAGATTCATTAGTAGACCCAAAAATAATGTCATCAACATATATTTGTATAATTGATATATCATTTCGATTTCTTTTAATGAAAAGGGTTGTGTCTACATTACCTCTTGAAAAATTATTATTTAGTAAAAATTTGCTTAGCCTATCATACCAAGCCTTAGGTGCTTGTTTCAAACCATATAGAGCTTTATTAATTTAAAAATATGATTAGGAAAAGCATGATTTTCAAAATCTGAGAGTTGTTCTATATAAACTTCTTCAGCAATATATCTATTCAAAAATGCACTTTTGACATCCATTTAAAATAATTTAAATTTTATAAAGCAAGCATATGCAAGTAGAAGTCTAATGGCCTCTAATCTAGCAACAGGTGCAAAGGTCTCATCAAAATCAATTCCTTCTTCTTGATTATAACCTTTAGCAACCAATCTTGCTTTATTTCTTATTACATTTCCATGTTCATCTAATTTGTTCCTAAAGACTCATTTTGTGTCAATTATTGAATAATTTTTAGATCTTGATACTAAAGTCCATACATTATTTCTTTCAAATTGATTAAGTTCCTCTTGCATTGCATTAATCCAATTATAATCATTTTCAGCTTCTTCAATAGTTTTTGGTTCAAGATGAGAGATAAAAGCACAATAATTAAATACATCTTTAAGTGAAGAACGAGTTCTTACCCCATACATAGGATCACCAATAATTAGCTCCTTAGGGTGATTGTGAACATACCTCCATTCTTTAGATAGATCATTTGTACCTTGAGATTGTTCTTGATGTTCTTCACCTTCCTCATCCTGTTTGTCTTCATGTTCCTCATCATCTTGAATTGTTGAATCCTTTAGAGTGATCTCCTTCATTTTTTCTATAAGAGGATCTGCATTATCAACACCTTCATTCTTTCTTGAAGGAAGATTGTTAGATTCATCAAAGACAACATGTATTGACTCTTCTACTACTAAGGTTCTTTTGTTAAAAACTCTAAAAGCTTTACTAGTGGAGGAGTAACCAAGAAAGATTGCTTCATCTGATTTTGCATCAAATTTTCCAAGTCTTTCTTTACCATTATTTAATACAAAACATTGGCAACCAAAAA
>NC_025996.2:120482736-120541399 GCF_000442705.2 Elaeis guineensis | reverse complement strand
TCCCCCTGCATGAGCTTAGCAAAGTCTTGACAAAGAGATTCATTAGTAGACCCAAAAATAATGTCATCAACATATATTTGTATAATTGATATATCATTTCGATTTCTTTTAATGAAAAGGGTTGTGTCTACATTACCTCTTGAAAAATTATTATTTAGTAAAAATTTGCTTAGCCTATCATACCAAGCCTTAGGTGCTTGTTTCAAACCATATAGAGCTTTATTTAATTTAAAAATATGATTAGGAAAAGCATGATTTTCAAAATCTGAGGGTTGTTCTATATAAACTTCTTCAGCAATATATCTATTCAAAAATGCACTTTTGACATCCATTTAAAATAATTTAAATTTTATAAAGCAAGCATATGCAAGTAGAAGTCTAATGGCCTCTAATCTAGCAACAGGTGCAAAGGTCTCATCAAAATCAATTCCTTCTTCTTGATTATAACCTTTAGCAACCAATCTTGCTTTATTTCTTATTACATTTCCATGTTCATCTAATTTGTTCCTAAAGACTCATTTTGTGTCAATTATTGAATAATTTTTAGATCTTGATACTAAAGTCCATACATTATTTCTTTCAAATTGATTAAGTTCCTCTTGCATTGCATTAATCCAATTATAATCATTTTCAGCTTCTTCAATAGTTTTTGGTTCAAGATGAGAGATAAAAGCACAATAATTAAATACATCTTTAAGTGAAGAACGAGTTCTTACCCCATACATAGGATCACCAATAATTAGCTCCTTAGGGTGATTGTGAACATACCTCCATTCTTTAGATAGATCATTTGTACCTTGAGATTGTTCTTGATGTTCTTCACCTTCCTCATCCTGTTTGTCTTCATGTTCCTCATCATCTTGAATTGTTGAATCCTTTAGAGTGATCTCCTTCATTTTTTCTATAAGAGGATCTGCATTATCAACACCTTCATTCTTTCTTGAAGGAAGATTGTTAGATTCATCAAAGACAACATGTATTGACTCTTCTACTACTAAGGTTCTTTTGTTAAAAACTCTAAAAGCTTTACTAGTGGAGGAGTAACCAAGAAAGATTGCTTCATCTGATTTTGCATCAAATTTTCCAAGTCTTTCTTTACCATTATTTAATACAAAACATTGGCAACCAAAAATATGAAAATATGCAATATTAGGTTTTCTTCCTTTCCAAAGCTCATAGGGGGTTTTCTTTAAAATTTGTCTAATCAAAGCACGATTTAAGATGTAACATGCTGTGTTAATTGCTTTCGTCCAAAAATATCTTGGAAGGTTACTTTCACATAGCATGGTACGGGCCATTTCTTCTAAGATTCTGTTTTTCCTTTCTACTACCCCATTTTGTTGAGGTGTCCTAGGTGTAGAAAAATTATGGCCTATTCTTTTTTCATCACAAAATTTTTCAAAGTCTTGATTTTCAAATTCAGTTCCATGATCACTTCGAATATTTTGAATTGAAAACCCTTTCTCATTAGTGACTTTTCGATAAAATTTAGTGAAAACTTGAAAAATTTTATCTTTGTGTGCTAAAAAGAAAACCCAAGTAAAATGAGAGTAATCATTTATAATTACAAAACCATATCGTTTTCCTCCTAGACTAGTAGTTCTAGTAGGTCCAAATAAGTCCATGTGCAATAGCTCTAAAGGTCTAGAAGTTGAAATAATATTTTTAGATTTAAATAAAACTTTTATTTGTTTACCTAGTTGGCATGCATCACAAATTCTATCCTTTTCAAAATTCAATTTCAGCAAACTAAGAACCAATTCTTTCTTAATTAATTTTGAAAGTGAATGCATGCTAATATGAGCAAGCCTACGATGCCAAAGCCAACTAGTCTCATTAATTTTGGCATTCAAAGATACTAGGCATTGCATGTTTATTTTGGATAGATCATTTAAATCTACCATATAAATATTACCATGTCTATGTCCAATAATTTTAATACCATCATTAATAGGACTAGTTACAATGCAAACAAAAGATTCAAAAATAACTTTATATCCTTTATCACAAAATTAACTAATGCTTAGTAAATTATGCTTTAAACCATCTACTAACAAAATATTTTCAATGTATTTGGAGGGAGTGATACCAATGTTACCTATACCGATGATCTTTCCTTTGCCATTATCTCCAAAGGTGACCATCCCTCCATTCTTAGCATCAAGAGTGATGAATTGGGATTCATCACCAGTCATGTGTCTCGAGCATCTGCTGTCAAGATACTATTTTCTATTTCTTCCTTGGGATGCTAGACACACCTGCAAGCAAAAGTTAAGTTTTTGTCTTAGGTACCCAAGTTTTCTTAGGTCCTTTTTGGTTAGTCATAATGGTTCCTTTTGGAACCCATATTTTTTTTATATTTGAGTTTGCAGATTTGTTAGAGAAGCAAGTGTATGACTTATGTCCTACTCTACCATATTTGAAGCAAGAAATATTAGAAGACTTGTTACTTAAAGAGTTTACATAGATATTTTTCAGATACTTTTATTTCTTCAAGGGGTTATAGCCAAGTCCAGCCTTATCATACATGGCCTTTTGATTTTCAAGAATCATATTAAGTTTATTTGAACTCAAGATAAATTTTTTAACTAATGGTTTTAACTTGGCAATTTTATTCTTTAAACTTTGATTTTTTTGAAGCAGGGTGGATTTTTTAATTGAAATGCTTTCATTTTGTTTCAATAAAGATTGATTTTTTGATTTTAGATCTTTATTCTTTATCCCTAGTTTTTTTAGTTCATCAACTAAATCACAAAAAGCTTCATGCAGTTCTTCAAATATAAAGTCACTAGGAGTTTCAAAAATTACCTCATTTTTATGTGCCATAAGGCACAGGTTGGCTTGTTCAGTCGAGTCTTCCTCTTCGGAGCTTGAGTCATCACTCGCACTCTAAGTGGCCATCATGGCCTTCTTCTTGTACTTCTTGGGACCCTTCTTCAGTTGTGGGCATTCGGACTTGAAGTGTCCCAGTTTCTTACATTCGTTGCAGATAAGGGGTTGGTCTTTCTCCTTTTCTTTGCTCTATTCTCCTTTTGTGAATGGCCTCTTCCTCATCCCTTGTTTCTTTTTTTTCAAAAATTTCTTGAATCTTTGGGTAATGAGTGCCATCTCTTCATCCTGCTCTTCATCTTTAGTGTCATCAGTTTCTTCATCTGGTGGAGTTATGGATTTGAGGGCGATTATTTTTTTCTTTTTGACTTCTTCCTCTTGATGTTGTTTCATGCTCAGCTCATGTGTCATCAATGATCCAAAAAGCTCTTCCAAGGGTAGAATGTTCAAGTCCTTGGCTTCTTGGATGGCGGTCACTTTGGCTTCCCAAGTTCTTGGTAAGGACCTGAGAATCTTTCTTACAAGCTCACTATTAGTATAGGACTTACCAAGACTCTTTAAACTATTTATAATATCAGTAAAGCGAGTAAACATTTCAGTTATGGACTCATCATGCTCCATTTTAAATAATTCATATTTATGCACGAGCATGTTAATTTTGGACTCCTTTACTTGATTAGTTCCTTCATGGGTTACTTCTAACCTATCCCATATTTCTTTAGCAGACAAGCAAGTAGAAATGCGATTAAATTCGTTAGCATCAAGAGCATAATATAGAACATTCATAGCTTTAGCATTTAATTAGGCCATTTTCTTATCAAGCTCATCCCACTCTTTCTCGGGTTTGGCTGATTCCATACCATCTATAATTTTAGTGGGTATGTGAGGGCCGTTCACTATGATACTCCACATATCATAGTCGAGTGCTTGAATGAATATTTTCATCCGAGCTTTTCAATAGGTGTAATTAGACCCATTGAAAAGTGGAGGTCGGTTAGTGGATTGCCCCTCGGCTAGAGAAGTGCCGACTTGAGTTGCCATAGATCTTTGGCTCTTTGATTGATTAGATCAAAGTAGAGTTAGAGCATCGGGCTCTGATACCACTTGTTGCCCAGCTATGCAACCCAAGAAGGGGGGTGAATTGGGTTTCTAAAAAATTTTAAGCTTAACTTATGTCTTATGAAAAATATTTGACAATAGCTAAATAAATAGAAAGAGTAAAGTTAATTCAAGGCTAATGGCTAAATGCAAGAATGCAAGAGAATAATGAAGAGTTAAAGAAGAGCAATTAGGCACAACACAAACAAAAAAATTTATAGTGGTTCGGTGCTAACCTTGCACCTACATCCACTCTCCAAGCTCCTACTTGGAAATTCTAATCCACTAACTAGTATTCAACTCAAATACAAACATCAAAAACTCTGACTCTAGCTATCCTAAGCTAGTCCACTTATTTTTCGGGTATAAGCCAATCCAATACACTTCGATTCAAGGTTCGGATCAACCTTCCCTTATTTTGAAACCCTTTCAAAATAAAAACAATAACTCAAACAGATTATAACAATGAATAGCACAGAAAATATAAAGAAAGCTCCTTTAATGAGCAAATGAGGCTTTAAATATATTTTACTCAAAGAGAAGAAGACTTTTTTTGATTTTTTCAAGGTGGTTGAAGACTTGAATGTATACTTGAGGAGTTGGTGAGCTTGGATTAAAGGCTTCTTGAATGCTTTGAGTGAGCTTTTGCTTAGGGCTGAAAAGTTTGCTTAAAATCTCCTTTTTTAAAATCTTTCTTCTTGATTCTACTTCATGATTCCCACCTTTTTATCCCTTTTATAGCTTCAAAAAATAGTGAAAAATATTTTGGGCTGAAATAGAGCCATTAGACCACATTAAATGAGCATTAAAAGCACCTAAAATGGGTTAAAAACTAGCCGTTGCAGAATATCCCGTCACAGGGGTTGACTCATGGGTCGACTCATGCCTGGGGGTCGACTCATAGGTCGACCTCTGTGGAAAAATATCAGAAAATGAGAGGGGAAGCACGGTTCTGTAAAATTGGCCTAAAACCCATAGAGGTCGACTCATGGGTCGACTCACAGGGTGTGCCAAGTTTGTGCCATCCAAAAATTCAGCATGCCAATCATCTCATATGCCATGAGTCGACTCATAGGTCGACTCATATTTTTCAAACATGAATATCTTTCAAAATATAAGTCCAAAAATAATAAAATTTTTATCAATGGATCACAAATCTTTTGTTCTATCATTTGATGCTTTCAAATCAGGGTTTGGTAAAATTATAATTTTGCCTCTGAAGAGCAATAAGTCTTTTTCAAGTGAAAATCATTAGTACCCCTTCAAATGCTTTGTAATCATCAAAATCAATCCAAGGAGCAACACATCTAAATCTATAAAAATGATAAAAATATAGAGTAATGAGCTAGACAATATAATAGATCATAAATACTTTAGCTAGATAAATCAAATAGGATATCAAAGTGCCAACATATAACCCTTACTTATAGAATATCAAACTATCAGAACATAACCCCAACTAGTAGTATATTAAGGTATTAATATATAATTTTCATTGATAGGATATCGAAATACCAATATACAACTTTCACTGGAAGGATATCGAAGTATCAGTACATAACCTCCACTAGCAAGATATTGAAATACCAATATACAATCTCCATTAGCAGATTATTAATTTACTAATACATAATCTCTACTAATAGGATATTGAAATACCAGCACATAATCTTCACTAATAGAGTATTCAAATACCAATGCACAACTCCCACTACAGGATATCAAAATACCAGCATATAATCCCCACTAGAAGGATATCGAAACATAATCTAATTATGAGTAAACATCTATCTCAAATCAAAATAATTTTCTCAAAGTATATTTCATATCCTAAATTGAACAACTTGTAAAAATCATGCGATATCAAAATCAATCAAATACAATCCATATCAAATTCAATATGTTCAAGCATTAATCATTTAATATTCTAGAAAAAAATATATTCAATAATTAAAAATATAATACATTAATTTTAAAAATTTCTTTTCAAATTTTTTAATTAATAGATCATATTGTAGTATCCCATTGTTGAACATCTTCTTGTCAAAACAACTACACCTCTATGCAAGATCAAGACCAATAATTAGAATGCGTAGGGATACTTAAAAAGATAGGATTGACAGACAAACACATCCAATGATCCAAATTAGTCCATTTATAATAACTTTATTTGATCAAGATCAGATGAGGATATAATTAGCTTTATAGATATCAAATGCAATCAAATCTAGTCATATTTGATAAGGGCTAAGTGTTAGTGCTCAACATCTCAACTAGTCCAATCAACGACATCCAATTGATCAACTACAAATCTACTGGGATACAATTGATAGTGAAATATAGTGGTGTTCGATCTGGCTTGGGTGTGGGTCAGCACATTATCTCATGATCATGGTTCAGGATCCTTTCACAACGATTGATCAAAGTTATCAAAAGAAGGTCTTTCTCTAAATCTAGAAAACCCTAGTAGGAGAGAGAAACCATATATATAAAGAGATCTAGAGAGAATGTAGATATAGAAATTGGAGAGAAGAGCTTTCTAAAGACAAAAAGAGAGAGAGAAGACAACTCTTTCTTTCTTCCTAATCTTTTTCTTTATCTTTTTTTCATTCTTTTTTCTTCTCTTTTTTCTTCTCTTTTTCTTCTTGGTGGATTAGGGACTCATGTTTGCCCATTGTTTCCCTTGAACAAACAGCATGACCGACATGACTGTGGTTAATAATGGTCGGGGCCATAGCAGTGCCGTCGGCGATCATTCATCCAACCGTCAGCAATGATGACCAGCACTAGCAAAATAAAAAATAATAGGTGGGTAAACAATGAAAAATAGGGGTCCTTGTTCCATCTAAAAAGTCAATAATGTCTAGCCAAAAATCATGATCCAATTGTTAAGATGTAGAGGAAGGATTAGAAGGATCAACCTACATTCAAACAATGATTGGAATGTGAATCTAGTGAACTCGATGAAGGATTTCTTTGAAGAACAAGAAGAAGAAAAGAGATTTTTTTTCAATGAGGGCTAACAGCTAGCATTGATGGGGTTCGAAGAGGCTTGGTCCCTTTAAATAAAGCTAGAGGGGAGGAGTCCAACTCCTCATCGCTTATTTTTATGAGTACTTTAAAATTCATACTGATCCTTTTGGCCATTTTTTTGTGTTTGATTCTATTACCTAGGCTGATCAAATAAATCAAGCTCAGATTTTGTTAAGCTTATAGGGCTTGTTTATTACATTCCTCCTCTGCCCCCCCAAAAAATTTCATCCTCAAAATTTTTGATCCAAATCTTCAAAAATTTAATATTACTTCTACCTCAGATCATCCTCTAATTTTGTGATCAAGTCTTTCATCATAACATCTTTCGAATCAAATTATTGTTCTAATCAACTAAAAAAATAATTCAGACTATTACACTTCTATTATGCACTTTGATTTAAATCTATCTATACATTTATGTCAAATCTAGATTTTTAAGAGATATCATAATCAACATAAATTATCATCCCAATGTCCTCAGTGTCTATCCACATCCATGCATCTTATGTCTGATTTTATATTTATATTTTATCCACTTATGCTTCAACACCATATTAATTATCATATCCTCGATCCAAGATTATGAGTTAGGAGTCACATCAACTACCACATACTCATAAAAAACTATTTCTACATGCATATAAGAAATCTCATCATGATATCATAAAAGAAGAACAAAATAAATAATCAATAAATTAACATTCAAACATAATTTAAAGAACTAAATCAAATATTTTACAAACTAATATTCCATAGTCTTGAATCAAACTTTAATAAATCCTAATCTAAAATAAAGATTTCCTATTTTATTTCTAACCACTCTCTCGTAATAAATTCTTAAGTCAAGCTAATCTTCTGAATTTATCAAAATAACAAAAATATAGAGTAATAAGCTAGATAGCCTAATAAGCAATGAATATTTTAGCTAGATAAATCAAGTAATAATAATATATTGAAAATAAGTATGTAGAATACATTAATTTAAAATTTAATTCAAAATATACAGTTATATCAAAATAAAATATATGCAAATTTAGTCTTTTCAAAATTCATAAGTTATTCATAAATCAATTTCTTTCATAACATAATATTCATCTCAATAGCCATGAACCATGTCCATATTTATACCCCATGACTGGGTCAGAATATGAGTTTAATCAAAGTAGGATCCTATAACCCCCAATAGTAGGATATCAAAGTACCAACATCTAATCTTTACTAGCAAAAAATCAAAATACCAATGCATAACCCCAACTAGTGGGGTATTAAAGTACTAATACATAACTTTCACTAGTAGGGCATAGAAAAATCAGTGCACATACAATCTCCATTGATAGTGTATCAGAGTACTAGCCCACAATCCCCATTGATATTGATATTAGCATATAACTTTCACTGGCATGATATCCAAATACCAACATATAACCTCTATACTGGTAGGATACCAAAGTATTGATGCATAACCTCTAGTAGTAGGATATCGAGACATAGTCTAGTTATGAGTCAAAAATCCATTGCAAATCAAAATACTTTTCTCGAAGATATATTTCATATTTCAAATCGAACAAGCCATAGAACCATGTGACATCGAGATTAATTGGATATAATTCATATCAAATTCAACATATTTGATCATAAATCATTTAATATTTTATAAAAAAGTCTATTCAATAATTAAAATATAATATATCAATTTTATAAATTATAAATATTTTAATATATAAAATATTTTATAATTTATCAATAAATCTAAAAAAGTGAAGCATTACTTACCTCATATGTACTCCCATAAATTCAAATAATTTTAATTTTTTTTAAAAATCTTCAATTAATAGATCATATTGTAGTATCCCACTACCGAACATCTTCTTGTCAAAATAACTTTACCTTTATACAAGATCAAGATCAATAATTAGAATAGATGGGGATACTTGAGAAAGATAGGATTGAGGGATAGTCACATCCAATGATCCAGATTGGTTTGGTTATAATAAATTTATTCGATCAATATTAGACTAGGATATAATTAGCTTCATAGAGATCCAAGGCAATCAAAGCTAGTGGTATCTAATAAGGGCCAAATGGTAGTGCTCAACATCCCAACAAGTCCTATCAAGGGCATTCAATTGATCAACTACAAATCTATTGGGGTACAATTGATAGTGAAATCTAGTGGTGCTCGATCTGGCTGGGGTGTGGGCTGGCACATGGTCTAGCGACCATGGTTTAGCATCCTTTCACCAAGATTGATCAAGGTTATCGAATGAAAGTCTTTCTCTAAGATCTAGAAACCCTGGTAAGGGAGAGAAACCATATATAGAGAGAGATCTAGAGAGAGCAAGTGGATATAGAAACTAGAGAGAAAAGCTTTCTAAAGAGAGAAAGAGAGGGAAAAGAGAAGAGAGAGAGAAGACAACTCTCTCTTTCTTCCTCTTTCTTACTTTATCTTTTTTTTTTTTTTCATTCCTTTTTTCTTCTCTTTCTTCTTCCTCTTTTCTTCATCTCTTTTTCTTCTTGGTGGAGCAAGGACTCATGTTCCCCCATTCTTTCCCTTGAACAAAGGGCACGACCGGCATGGCTGTGATTAGCAATGGCTGGGGCCATGGTGGTGCTGTTGTGATCATTCATCCAATGGTTGGCAATGATGAGCAGCATCAACAAAATCAAAAATAACAGATGGAGAAACAAGGTAAAATATGGGTCCTTTTCCCATCCCAAAATTCAATAATGACTGATTGAAAATCATGATCCAATGGTTAAGGATTATGTGGAGGAAGCATTAGAAGGATCTAACCTACATTTCGATAATGATTAGAATGCAAATCTGGCAAACTCAATGAAGGATTTCTTGAAAGAAGAAGAAGAAGAAGAAGAAGAAAAGAGAGATTTTTCTTCGGTGAGGGCTAGCAGCCAACATTGATGGGGTTCAAAAGGGCTTGGTCCCTTTAAATAAAGCTGGAGGAAAGGAGTCCAACTCCCCAGCTTTGACTTCCATCAGAAAATTGGGAGGAAGATGGGAGTCTTCTTCTTCGCTTATTTTTTTTAGTACTTTAAAAGTGGTGTTGTATCCTTTTGATCATTTTCTAGTGTTTGGTTCTGTGACCTAGGCTGGTCAAATAAACCAAGCCCAAACTTTGTTAAGCTTGTAGGCATGGGATATTACAATCTTCTCTCCTAAAAATAATTTCATCCTCAAAATTTCTAGCCCAAGTCTTCAAAAATTTAATGTTACTTCTACCTAAAGTCATTGTCTAATTTTATGATTAAGTCTTTCATCATAACATCTTTCAAATCAAATTATTATTCTTATTAGCTAGAAAAATAATTCAGACCATTCCACTTCTACTGTGCACTCTAATTTAAATCTATTTACACATTCATGTCAAATCTACATTTCTAAGAGATATCATAATCAACATAAATTATCATCCAATGTCCTTAGTGTCTATCCACAAAAATATATTTTATGTCTAATTCTATATTTACAATTTATCCACTTATGCTTTGATATCATATTAATTATCATATCTCCGATCTAAGATTATGAGCTGGGGTCACATCAACTACCACATACTCATGGAGAACTATTTTTATAAGCATATAAGGCATCTCATCATGATATCATAAAATAATAGAAAAATGAATAATCAATAAATTAACATTTAAATTTAATTTAAATAACTAAATAAAATATCCTACAAACTAATATTCCCAAGTCTTGAATCAAATATCAATAAATCTTAATCTAAAATAAAGATTTTTAATTTTGTTTCTAACCATTCTTCCATAATAAATCCTTAAGTCAAGCTCATCCTTTGAATATATTATTTTAATTTAAAAATGATAACTAAAATTATCAAAGATTCTATCATGATGAATACTCTATAATCACAAAATAAAATTAATTCCTTCAATGAGAAAATATACCTATTTGCAATAACCTCAAACTTATTTTCCTCTCTTACATGCTAATTTCATGCATAATCCAGGTACAAGTTTAAACCTTGAGAATATTCTAATAAGATATCATAAATATATATTTTATGAACCTAAATCTTAATCTACTTCTTATGAATGAATCGTAGTTTGCCACTAGATAATTATTTTAAAAAATAAGCAATATCTCAATGCACTAGCAAACTCACATATAAATAATCGCATTGCACAATAAGATCCCATTGGAAATCCTCTTACACTTAATTTACATCAAAATCTACCTAATAGATTGGGTATTTGGAAATGGAAGAAGTTTATCTTTTGCTGCTCGTATCACTTTAGTTCAATATGTTCTCTCCATTATTCCTTTGTATATGTTATCTTCAGTACATATCCCTCTTTTTATAATCAATCAGCTTGAAAAAGAATTTAGGGCTCTTTAGTGGGGGCACACTAGTGATCAACATGATTTCCATTGAATGGCTTGGGATCAGATGTGTTTGTCGAAAGATGAGGGAGCTTTAGGCATTGTTCTATTGCATTTACATAGGTCTCATTGTTTATATAAGCTACTTAACTTATTTTGCAACCACATACTTTGTGGAGTTAGTTAGTAAGAGCCAAGTGTCATTTCTTGGGCTCCTAGTTTATATATCCTAAACCTAGAAATTGCTTACTCATTTGGGGAAAAATTTGTGGGGTTGTAGGTTGCATTCAATTTCAATTTTAATGGCTAGCTAGGATGGGTGAAAAGATTGATGTCTACATGGATCCTTGGATTTCTGCTCAGCTATTTATTAGATCACCTGCTTCTCTTAGTATTGATGGTCCATCCTTGGGGTTTAAGGTGTTGGACTGATCTCTCGATCTCCTCACTGGAATGTTGATTGGTTGCATCAATTATTTTTGGAAGACATAGTAAATCAGATTATGTCTCTTCCAATTGCAATTACAGTTGGACACTAGGCTGATCAATTAGTTTGTGAAAGAAGTTGCTTGATGTTTTCTTACATAATATGTCTGCTTTACCTCAACAAATTCATTGACCACCTTGGATTCCTACAAATTATTTTTGATGGGTATGGAAGTTGCAATTTATGCAAAGAGTTAGATTATTATGGTAGAAACTAGCCTAGGATCATTTGCCTAATAAAGCTTGTCTTATTCATTATGGCATTCTCATATTAACTAATCTGCATTGTGACTTATGTCCTACTTATTAAATAGGTGCCCTAGAAGCTAATTATTAGCTAATACATTATAATTCCAAAGCTTATTCTTATACTTATAAAATTTTATTATTAATAAAAGATATTTTTATTTTCAATCATGTTTATGTGTCCATAATTTATCTTAAAAATTAACAAAGATGATATTATATATTTTTAAGGTATTTGACAAATTTAAGACATACATTATTAGTGGTTAGTTTCTAAATACTCTTGATTATAGGATCGTCACGGAGGATAGTGATCAATTCATTTAAGATCAGTGCACAGATCACCTTCTTTTCAAATAGATGAGTCTTAAGTCTATGGTATAGGGACACTAGGGTGAGAGTGCAAGTGGTTGTTAGAGATCAACTTACACTAAGTGTGAGCAACATAAAAAATCATTTGGATGTCTACTCACTCATCAGTGGTCTTCTCGATGCTACAATGATGTGACTGACCATTTGACCTGTGGTGTGTTGGCTATTCATAGTGAAGCTACTTAATTTGACTGCATATTTTTTTGATGCCTAGCCATTTGAATCCTTGCTGTATATGTTCGCTATAGTAGGCTCAAGTTTGCTGTTAGAAAAGAATGTATCTAGATGGAATCTATTGATCTTGATAGAAAAGGAGGTCCTATGCGATTAGCAAGACTGAGTTTTGGAGTCTTCGATTGAAGTAAGTGTGAATACTAATTTTTTTTAAAAAAAAATTATAAATAAATTTGAGTCGAGTCAATTTGATATATGACTGACGATGAGATTTGACGAGTTCTCTATGACCTCTGTCAAGTCAAAACTCACGATAGAGGGATTGAATCACATAATAACTATACCTAGGGATTTAAATTTTTTTATTCTACTGGATTGCCACTACATGCTATTAGACATTACTGGTGGATTGTGAGAACTCAGTAGAATTATTTTTAGATCAATAATCTTTATTGGGTTGAGCTAGAATTATTCTATTCCATCGAAAAAAGTTTCGATGATATTATGATGGAGATCATGATATGTCTCACTACCAGATAGAATAGAATTTGAAGGATCACACACAAAAAGAGTTTGATCCAATTAATGGCTTGGATCAAATTTAAATTATCAATTTGATTGATAGTTTGAATTTGAAAACTACTAATTTGTAAGTGTTATAGATTCAGCAACTGTTAATTGTTAGCATAGAGACTTAATTGCTAATTTTATAATTTAATTGAGACTGATTAAATTATAGATCAAGTTCTAACTAATTTAAATTAAATTTAATTAGATTTGATTTTTTTTAATACTAATTAGGTTGAATTATGCAAATCAAATTTGAATTTTAATCCTGATTGGATCAAGTTTGACAGCCTTTCAAATTCGATTCGATTTAAGCTCAATTTGAACTCAATTTGGACCCAGTTTAAACTAAATTGACTCTGACCCTTTGAGCTCAGGTTTCCTAGGCCTTCCTCTCCACTTGGCTGACTAGAAGAAGGAAGGATGATGATTTTTCTCACTATTTTTCTTTAGCATGCGTGAAGGGCTATGGAGAGGTTGTTACATGGTTTCTTGATTAGTTAGGACTCTTATCTAGACAAGAAATAAAGCCCAACTAATCTAACTAATCCCTATCTAATTTTTGGCATGGAATATTAGAAGTTTTGTGCAACAAAAAATATTTAAAGAGGGTGTGAAGGCGTGAGGGATTTAGTCCTTGTGTGCGTGCGCTAATAACCACCTTGTCGCCCTTCCTCCTTCACACCAACTTCCTCTCTCTTTCATCTTCCACTCCCCACTTCTTCTAGATCAGATCTAGAGAGAGGCCTTAAAGAGAGAGAAAGAAAATTAAGAAGGAGTTCTTGATATTTTTTGATAATTAGGAACAATCCCCAGGATCCTATACAGGATTGTTTCAAGTGATATTAAGTAAAGGGTCCTAATCTAAGCCAAAGAATGAAGCCTGCAAGGGAGCTAGCACCTCGAGAATTTTAGAATTTTGATCGAAATATCTCTGTATAGATTCCAACAGAGATTAGGTGCTTGTGTAGCTACAACAAGAATCCTAGATATCCGTAGGATCTGATCTGAAGGAGGAAAAAATGTCAGGTATAACTTCTTCCTTTATCGTTTATCATTTCAAATCTATGCAATTAATTTATCTATACATGTTAGATGATCCCAAGATTGATTAAGATTAGGAATCTATATATTTAGATCATATTAGAAATTTTAAAATCTTCTTCTACTGTGGTTAGTGTAACCACATCGATCTATACATATGAATCAACCTACTTTTTAATAGTGGTATCACAGCCACATCGTTCTAGTATGTTTTAAATAATTTTAAATCTGAAATTATATTTATATGATCTGATTTATAGTTTATATATCTAATATGTGAAAGAAAATCTAATTTGAATTAATTAGATTACATCTTAGATATGTTAGATTAAATTTTTATTAGCCTAGCACTTGGATTGGGTGAATCACCATGGCCGTTCGGTCATAAGAGGAAGCACGGGTTAAAGCCCCTCACTTGCCCAATTGATTGGTTCTCTTTTGACATGTAGGAGTATCGCTTGTGGTGATCTCCTATGAAGAAAAATCATGAACGGAAGATCCTAGATGTATGTGATACAAGTTTTAAATCTAGATTTTGTTTTTATACATATATTATATATATGTTTTGATTAATTTTAGATAATAAAGTTATATATGTGATATATACTTTATTGTTACATGATCTAAAATTTAATTTCTATAAAATCCTAGATCTAAAACCCTAGGATCTAATTTGCATAAACCCTGAAATTATGGTTGGCTTGCCTGTCGAGTCGACTCGGATTCAGTTCGAGTCAACTCGAGTTCTTGGTGAGGTGACTCATCCTTGTTGGAGTCAACTTGAGATCCTGGTGAGTTGGCTCATTTGCATATGAGTCAACTCAATCCTGTAAGTGTGGGCTTATAGTTTCTGTTCATCACAGATAAGTCAATTTGAGTTTAAGGGTGAGTCGACTTGAGTTTGTTGATAGCAAAATTGCATGTGATGCAATCTAAATTAGTTTAGATTAAAAATTGATTGGACATCTAAACTAAATTCATATTCATAATGTACTTAATTAATAATTAAGATTTGAAATTAAAAGATCTAAACTTATGAATTTAAGATCTAAATTTCATCGCATAAAACTTGGAGCTTTGGGTATGGATAGCTCAATTAGGTTTAGCTTGAGCGGTTGATCAAATCGAATCAAATGTTGATAGGATTAAATTAAATATGCTCATGACCAATCTAATTAGTTGTAGTTTGGTCAGATCGATTAACAGCCATATATTATCGATCAACTTAAGACCTAATTAATTTGGCTCAGTAGTCTGAGCCCGGATCAATAAGCTAACTTAATTGATTTTAATCAATCAATTTGGTATCTAAGATAAGTACATAGATGGTGGTTATTTAATTAATTCTATTATCTGATCTGGTCGATTCATTAGTGTCTAAGTAAAGCAATGGCGGGATCCCTATATATCTTAACTTATCTGATCATTTTTGAAGATTATGTTTCGTATTAGGTTACTTGTTGACTCGAGCTAGCCCATGCCACTAGGTTAGTCATAACTATATGACTAATTAAGGATGAGATTTGAACTTAAATCTCCTCAATCAAATATTAAGTTTAGCGATCTTCCATCATTATAGAGATGCGGGTGTCTTTCTGACGTTGATCGTTCTTGACTAGTTATAGTGTTTTGATTGCATCAGAAAGGCATAACCACTCTATGAGATTGGATGCCCTAGGGTAGAGATGGAGTTGGGTCTAATAACTATTAGGTGAGGGATCCAATGATGACTTTGCATCTGCTGGTGCACGATGAGTCTGACTTAACTAAGAAATATGCCAATAACTATTAGATGAAGCCACAGGACTTAAAGACCGAATCTACTGCATCTTGCTTAGTGAAGCAATAGACAAGGTGTTGTCTACTCATTGGTCTACATGTTATCAATAACTGTTAGGTGAGGTGAGTGTGGATCAGTGGGAGCATAGTATCCACTAAAAATTGATCGCGTATAAGTTTTTATTTCTCCACCCGAGGAGTGTGGGAGATTTATAGAAATAGTGAGAGCCTTGTTTATTTATTAAAGTCTCTATAATAAATATTTACAAGTATAAATATCTAATTAAAAAATATTTCTCTCTGCAGTTAATTAACCATGTCGAGTTCAAACCCTCTGGCCTGAATCCTCAATACCAATTGGTTGACCAGATTAAACTACAAAGATTGGCTCCAAAACTTGAGAATTATTTTTAGCTCTAAGAAATTGACCCATATCCTAGACCAGGAGATGCCTGTATTACCGACTCATCCATCCCCTGATGAACGAACTGCACTTGAGATGTGGATGGACGAAGACAATAGGGCTAGGTGCTACATTCTTGCATCTATGTCCAATTATCTTCAGCGCTAGTATGAAGACATGAGAACTACCAAAGACATACTGACTCATCTGCAAGAGTTGTACGGTGAGCAGAGTCGCATGGCTCACTTTGAAGTTACAAGAAGACTTTTCAGAGCAAAGATATATGATAGACAGTCCATTAATGATCATTGTTTGATAATGATCAAGGACATTGAAGAGCTTGAGAAGCTCAAAATGATGATGGTCAAGGAATTGCAATTGGATCTAATCTTGCAGTCCCTGCCTGATTTGTGTGGGCAGTTCATTATGAACTATCATATGAATAAGATTGATTGCACATTGTCTGAGTTGTTGAATATATTAATGATAGCAGAGGGTACCTTGAAAGGTTCAAGGGGAACAATTTTTACTGTGAAGTAGGTTGCTTTCAAGAGAAAGGATACTGAAAAGAGGAAGAATAAAAAGCCTATAAAGAAGCAAAAGATCGAGAGTAGAAAGAAGAAGAAAGCTCCAAAGAAAGCCAACAATAAAGAAAAATATTTTCACTATAACGTCGAAGGCCACTGGAGAAGAAATTATCCTGCATACTTGGCCACACTGAAGAATAAGAAGAAGGAAGTGCCTTCTGAAGGTACATTTGAATTGCTCGTAATTGAAACTAATCTAACAATTTTTTTTTTCTATTTGAATTTTAGATTTTGATTTGAGTGCTCACTTGTGTACTTCTATGCAGGATCCAGAAGAAGTTAGAGGATCGAGAGAAGGTGAGATCACTCTTTGGGTTGGCAATGGGGCAAAAGTTATTGCTGTGGCTGTCGGGACCTACTCTTTGAAGCTATCGTTAGGATTAAGTTTACTTTTAAAAAATTATTATTTTATACATGTAGTTAGTAGGAATTTAATTTTTATTTTTGTGCTGGTATAGGATAATTATAATTTTTATTTTAATAAATATCTATGTTCAATTTATTTTAAAAATAAAATTATTGCACGTACATATTCGATAGATGGTCTTTATCATTTGCATGTGGATGCGAGTATTAATGTTAACGAGTAAATTGTGAGTGCCATAGGATCTAAGAGACTTAGAGATAAGATTTGTCAAAAGTATCTATGGCATCTTAAGCTAGACCATATTGGAGAGGATAAACTAAATAAATTGAAGAAAGATGACCTTCTAGGGCCATTAACTTTCGAGTCTTATCCAGTTTATGAGTCATGTCTTTAAGAAAAGATGACTAAGTTGTCCTTTATAGAATAAAGAGAAAGGGCCACTGATATACACTACAAGAAAAATCTTCATTTTCTGTAGATTTTCTTGCAAATTTTAACTAAAAATCTACAGGAAATGGTATTTCCTACGAATTTTCCTAGAAAAAATAATCCATAGGAAATACACTCGTGGATAATATTTCATATAGATTTTAGAAATTTGTAGGAACTTTCCTATAGATTTTTTTGTAGATAATGGATAAAATTCATAAAAAAATTTTACGAGGAAGAGAGCTGAGAAAAATTTTTTCTAAGGATTTGTCTATGAAAAAATCCACAAGAAGCTTCTTGTGACTTTTTTACCAGCAAAATTCTTAGATAAAGTCCCAAAAAAATCCATAGAAAATAAGTCATAGAAAAATCTCCAAGAAATTTTTACAGAAAATTCTGCAGGGAATAAGTCACAGAAAAATCTTCAAGAAATTTTTGTAAGAAAATCTACAGGAATATAATTCATAAAAAAATTTTTAAAACAATTTCATCAAAAAATCTATAGAAAAATAATTTGCAGGCAAATATATAAGAAATATCCATAGAAAACTCCATAGAAAAATTATTTGTAAGAAAATCTATAGGAAATATGTGCAAGAAATTCCACAGCAACTAAAAATTATAGAAAAATCTGCAAGTATTGGGCACCGCAAGAGCAAAAGCTTTCGCAAAAAAATCTACAAAAAAATTATTTGCAAAAAAATCCAAAGACAATGTTTGCAGAAAAATCTTTAAGAAATGTTAGTCATAAAAAATTCTATAGAAAAAAAATTGTTAAGTTGCTTGATTTGCATAGGAAATTCTCAATGAAAATCTGCAGCTAATGAAATTCCATAGAAAAATGCCCATGAAATTTTTTCAGTATTCAGTTATAATTAACAATATTTTGTCTTTTGAATTGCTCTGGAAAATAACTTTTAATATGTATAATAAAAGTCTAAAATATTTTAATCAATATAAAATCGATAAATATAAAAAATTTTTGATCACATACGTTCAAAATATGCTAAAAATTTATTAACTAAGTAGTTCTAATTCATAAACAAAGATTACAAAAAATTTTTGATGTAAGAGTCCATAAGTTTTAATTCATGTATATTCATGCTATATGTGATCATAATCATTATCACTATCATCATCATACTAATCATCATCGTCGTCGTCGTCATCATCTTCAACATGTTAAGATGGAGTTGATGCATGAGAAGAACATCCTCCAAGATGTTCCATCAAGTATTTTAATTTCTTATTAGTGTCAGCCAGTTGAGTTTTGATTTTCTGTTTCTCACATTGCTCTTATTGTAATGATGCAGTTAAGACATGAACTTGGCTCTTTATCTCAACATAATCCTCGAGCATAATGGTTGATGATTGTTTGGAAGAGGAGGACTATTTTAAACTCCTAGCTACAGAATCAAGTCCAAAGACTCTCCCCTTCTTCTTTCCCTCAAATGCATCCTCCTAGATATCCCAATCATGTGGAATAGGGTGTGTTTGCTCACTACCATCAGCAGTTTCTCCACCCTCAGTAGATGCGGTTTGACTAGCTAAGTCTGACTTTTTATTTTCAAAAGTTTGATGCGTTGAAATCATACAAATCAAAACTTTATCAAGATAATAAAAAGAACAATCAACAGATTATAAGCAAGTTGATTGATAGTATAACCTACTACTACTATATATGACTTCCTATCAGATGACTTTCTGTAAATATATATGACTTTTTGTGAATATATATAATTTTTTATGAATATATATTACTTCTTGTAAATATATATGATTTTTTATGAATAATATATAATTTTTTATGAATATATATGACTTTCTGTGAATATATATAACTTTCTGTGAATATATAGACTTCCTGTAAATATATATAACTTTCTGTTTTATGACTTTCTGTGAATATATATGACTTCTTGTCATATGATTTTTTGTGAACATATATGACTTTCTATGAATATATATGACTTCCTATGAACATATATGACTTCTTATGAACACCCACAATAACTGAAACTATAAAACTATTAATGCTATATTTCAACCACAAAACTATCACATAAAAATAAAAGGTACAAAATAGTATGTGATTACTATTAAGCTAGCTAGCAATTAATTCTTTGTGCACCGCATGCGGTGCAATACTGGCACACTATCTAATAATATTGGGGCACGTAGCACATTCAGATGGGATAGATATTTAATGTTGTCTAGCTTTTTTCTTTCTCTAATTTTTCAATAAAAAAAATATCTTTTATGACTTTCTAATACCTTATATGACTTTCTGTGAGTATATTGTTAGATGTGTGCCCTAGATGCCAGATTGGCTGACACATTCCTGTACAAATCTAAGGGCAAATTTATAATTTTGACTGTAAATCAATAAATGGGTTATTCTTCTATCACATTGTGTACATTATGTCTGTGATACATTTTTTGAGTTAGTGAGAATGTCAATTCATATTTTTAAGAGTTAAAAATTTAAGGCATGAATTTACATAACTAACTCATAAACAGCTCCTGACTATAGGATCATCACGAGGATGGTGATCGATCCAGAAGGTTGGTGTACGATCGCTTTCTTAGGGTAAATGTGTCTTGAGTCTATGGTGTGGAAACACTAAAGCGAGAGTACAGGTATTCGTTGAGAATGAGAGTACTGAACGTGACCACCTCGAGCAGTCATAAGGAAGTCTACCTTCTCGTCAATGACTAGCTCGATGCTGCAGTTGTGTGTCTAGTTCTTTGACCTGAGGTGCATCGACAGTTCACCTTGAGTGTGTTATAGTTTGACTACACCATAACTCGATCTCCTAGCCATTCAAAATCTTGAGATGCATGTTAGCTGTAGCATATTCATTGTAGGAACTAGGTCGCACCAAGATGGGATCTATCAACCTCGGTAGATGAGAGTAGTCCTATGGTGATCGAAAGATCGAGTACTTAAGCCCATGGCTATGGTAGAGTAAAATAATGAAAAAAAGTTTTTCATTGGAGTTTCACATCAGACTCGGATCAATCGATTAACTCATATGACTGATGTTGGGTTTGACAAGTTCACCTTAACCCTAATTCAGTCGGGACTCATGGTAGAGGAACTCAATCACACAGGTAGCTGCATCGAGAGGTTCATCTTCAGTTCTGATGGGTTGCCACCATATACTGCTAGATATCACTGGTGGATTTTGGGAGCAATTAGAGTGATCTTGATGATCGATCATTCTAATTGTCTGAATCAGAAGAGTTCTGGTCCATCGAAAGGAGTTTCGATGATGTCGATGATGAGATCACGACATGTCTCATTACCATACAGAATTGAACCTAACTGGGTCACACTAACAAGGGTTAGGATCTGGATGTCATCAATTGGGCTAGCCTAATTGATTTGGATTAGATCCAATTGGTTCAAGGAAATTGTGCTAGCACACGATTGAGCCTAACTTTCTCCTCGTGTAATCTTTTTTATCTCAACTGAGCCAAATGTGATTTGACTCACCCAGAGAATCTTGAGAAAATTTTTTTCAGTCTAAATGAAGCTTGTCCAGCTCAAAAAAATCTTATCTTAATTCATGAGATGAATTTAAGACAACACCTGCTAATTCCTGACACCTGCCATTTTTATTGTAGGACATCTGTCAAATGTTGACATATGGATCTTAAACTGAAGGCCACTTGGCAAGAGCTCATTGAAGGATTTTTGTGGAGTGTCCACATACCAAATTCATATTAAATTGGACACCATAATCAGATTATGGCGTGAGCCCAATTGGATTAAATGGGGGCCCCAAGTGGATAAGGATGGAGAGACTTGATCAACATGGACTCTTTGGCGCCAACATGATTGTGCTTATCCAATGTTGGCACCAACTCTTGGAGAGAAGTGGGGTTCTTATCTAATATGATCAGATGATATGACTCTACCAATCAAAATTTTTTTTGATTAAATAGAATTTTTTGATTGCTCGAATGATGTGGCACTGTGCCTAGGGTTTCATGTGATTGTACCAAACCCATCAAAGCTGCCACCCCCCTTCCTCTTCTCTATATCCCATCTATAGCTCTCCC
Organism: Elaeis guineensis; assembly: GCF_000442705.2. Lineage (NCBI taxonomy): Eukaryota > Viridiplantae > Streptophyta > Magnoliopsida > Arecales > Arecaceae > Elaeis > Elaeis guineensis. The sequence continues at coordinate 120,519,554 of NC_025996.2, read as the reverse complement.
TCTCCTCTTCATGTCCAAGGAGTTGGACATCAATCTGACAAAGGTCTAAGGTGTGGTGACGCCTTGAATAGGAAGGCTGTAGGACTTCTTCGACAGGCTGTTGCTCCAACTTCAGGAAGACTTTTGAAGATCTTCCTAATCAGATTTAGTTCTAATTTTTAGAACAGAGATTTGTGAGGAGAAGATGATCAAAATTCTACCTGAGTGGATACTGGTAGAGGCCAAGCGATTGCGTGGCTAAATCAGAACCTCAGGCTTGCTGCGATCATCTATAGGATAATCAGATTACCCTTGAGGTATTTTATGTTTCCTCATGCTTTTAGATTTATTTTTGAATTAATATTAGATAATAAAATTAGATCTAGAGATTTAGATCTAAAATAAATATAGAATAATTTTTTTTTAAATTATTCCATCCTAGATTTGATAAAATCTGGAAGATCCTACAAGAAAAAAGGTAGTTTTTCCTTCATATACAGGATATTTTATGAATATATATGACTTTCTGTGAATATATATGACTTCCTGTTATATGACTTCTTATGAATATATATGACTTTATGTGAATATATATGATATTTTGTAAATATATATGATTTTTTGTGAATATATATAATTTTTTGTGAATATATATTGACTTTCTATAAATATATATGACTTTCAGTCATATGACTTTTTGTGAATATATATGACTTCCTATTATATGACTTTCTATGAATATATATATGACTTCTTATAAATATATATGACTTCTTGTGAACAGATGACTTTTTGTGAACACCCATAGCAAACTCTTGCTTAGCAGCTAAAATTATAATAGAAATAGATATAAATTTAAAAACTTACATAAGCACTTTAAGCTTTTGCACCCACCCAACTTTGATCCTTCTTTCTCCAATGAGTGCGAAAATAAAATTCTGAAAGTAAAGAAGCTGTCCCACTTTGAGCCTTCTATAATTGATTAAAGACAGAGAAATGTTATTAAGGTTTGATATAATATAATAGTAAAGTCAACAAAAAAAGAAAAAAAATAACAATACCATTCTCTTCCATTGGATACGATGAGGTATGGATCCACTAGTGTGAAAGGAGGTACTTGCACAAGAATCTCGATTCTTCTTATTTTGTATTGACTTAGCTAGGAATTAGGGGACTGTCAATAAGCCTTCATTTCTCTCCATATGGTATCTCCTATCAAGTACGTCGTCCTCCCTTTAGGCCTTCCTCTTCTTCCCCTTCTACTTGTCAACGGCTAGCGCTGCACCATCGCTCACCAGCGCTTGCTGCCTCCATGCCTTCTCCTTCTTGATCAATGAAGTATCGGCCTCGATTATTTAGATGGAAGCGATCAGGTCGTCGAAGGTGCCAGACAGCATTGCAGGGATAGGGGCGGGTGTCGAGGCGATGGCTGATGGTAAGCACTCGGGGCACTGACAATTGATGATGGTGTTGAGGGTCTCTAGTGGGTGGGTGAGGCAAAGGATGTGCCATGAGGTGGTGCAGTTCGGCAGACAACCACCTCCACCTCTGGCGGTGCTGTCTTGTAGACCATGCAGACACCATCACCATCGCAAGGGAGATCACCGTCATATATGACTTCCTGTCATATGACTTTTTGTGAATATATATGACTTTCTGTAAATATAAATGACTTCTTATGAATATATATGACTTCCTATAAATATATATGACTTTATAAATATATATGACTTTCTATAAATATATATGATTTCTTATAAATATATATGACTTTCTGTCATATAACTTCTTGTGAATATATATGACTTCTTATCATATAATTTTCTGTGAATATATATAACTCTGTGAATATATATAACTTCCTGTGAATATATATGACTTCCTATGAATACCCACAGCAACTGAAACTATAAAACTACTAACGCTATGCTTCAACCACAAAACTATCACACAAAAATAAAGAATACAGAATAGTATGTTATTACTATTAAGCTAACTAGTGATTTATTCTTTATGCACTGCATGCGATGCAATACGAGCACACCACCCAATAACATTGAGGCATGTAGCCTATTCAAATGAGATGGACATTTAATGCTACCCAATTTTTTTTCTTTCTCCAATTTTTCAATGAAGAAAATATCTTTTATAACTTTGTGATATCTTGTATGACTTTTTGTGAATATATATATTTTTTTATGAATATATATGACTTTCTGTGAATATATATGACTTCCTATCATATGATTTCTTATGAATATATATTGACTTTCGATAAATATATTTGACTTTCAGTCATATGACTTCCTATGAATATATACGACTTCTTGTCATATGATTTTTTTGAGAATATATATGACTTTCTGTGAATATATATGACTTCTTGTGAACATCCACAGTAGCTTCAAAGAATGAAGTACTCTTGCTTAGTAGCTGAAACTATAGCAGAAATAGATACAAATTTAAAAACTTACATAAGCACTTTTAGCTTTTGCACCCATCCAAATCTGATCCTTCTTTCTCCAATTCTAAAAGTGAAGGAGCTATCCCACTCTGAGCCTTCTATAATTGATTAAAGATCGAGAAATGTTACAAAGATTTGATATAATATATAATATATAAACAATTCATATTTTGTTAGCTATATTAGTAGATAAAATAGAACAATTAAAGTACATACAGAATAAGAATTCTAGATCATTGTAAAACTAACCATTATGGCTGTCAGAACTTCAGAAGTCGACTCGGCTCAGCTGGCCCATGAGTCTACTTGGCTTGGTTTCAAGTTGGCTTGATGTCGTGCCATACGTGCATGCCATGTTTCAAACATGCTAGAGCCGACTCTATTCCTTCTTGAGTCAACTCAAACACTTCAGATAACCTTCTCCAATGGCATTTGACTCCAACCTTTTATCTTATTGGCTCAACATTATTTACACTTGGCTTTTACCTCTTCTTTCATGAAACTTTCTTTCTACAAGACAATCTCAAGTAAAGCTTTAAAAATATTAGTAAATATATGCTCTAACATTTGATCATCATCAAAATCACTCTTAGGATCAACATAATATAATTATAAAAAAAATCAATCAAATATTATACATCTTCATCTTCATCTTTATCTCACTGAGCATGACCTACTGCGGAATACTCTGTTATCAAGAGTAGCCTGCGAAGGATATGGGTATAAGTATCCCTCCGACTTGAGATCACCAAGGTGACTTACAAGCAACTCACTGTACTTTGGTACTGGACTACATAATTTTCTAATTCAGTGATGAAAAATTTTTGGACACAGTCAAGTACTTGTGAAATCGATGTGTGAGTCAAGACAGAATTGACCCCTCTGAATAAGTAGGAGTTAATGTATCACCATATTTCAATTCAGTAAAATCTCAATCAAGATAAATCATGTGATGAATTTGAAAAGTTGAAATACAATGTAGATACCCTTTTTTGGATTGACAATTAAATCTTAGGTCACCTTGAGCATTAGGATCAAAAAGATAAATTATATGGTAACCACATGTCAATGGATTCTTGAATGTTGCTTAGTATTTTTTCAACCTATTTGGACGTCGGGTACCATTGCTACATGGTCACTCTGATTCATATAAAAAAATTATTTCTATGCTACTGGCTTAAGTTTGAACCTATAGGGTCATACTCAAAAGAAGTTTCTGACTGATCATGTGGTTGATCAATAATTGAGAATCATTCTAGGATGTTGGGTTTCGGTGACGTAACAAAATTTAATTTTCAAAATTTTTACATGCATTCAACTATTGAAAATAAGTTTTAACAATTAAAATATGACTATCGAAACATAAAACCCTAAGAACTCCTTGATGATTACAATCAAATAATTTTAGTATGCATATTAACTAGGGATCAGAAGTCATATATCAAATATGAAGATGAAGATCTGGTAATAAAAAGATCTCCACAAGAGTCCAAGATAGAATCCCTCCAATGATGATCTACATGGGACAGATCAGGGTTCTTCCCAAATCGACGTAGTGATACAACCATCTTTGTAAGTTCACTGTCGATCGTCCTTTTCAAGAACGAGTTGCACCACTGCCTGTATGCCTTCAAAACCTCTACTAGGACCATACTAGGAATCATTCCTTATAAAAACTCATCACATCAAATCAGATTAGATGTTCAACACTTGAACAATCTAAATTTTAGGACAAAAATCACATACTTTCCAATTTCCTCTTGCCTTTTGATATGATCGCGATGTTGTCGTTAGGACACTGTGATATCAATCAAATTCAAATTTTAATAAAAATAAAAAATACATAGAAAGTAGTGAGTCGGGTCGAATTCACAGAGAAGGTAGGATTTTATTTTGAAATCTTTGATTTTACAAAAAAAAAAATTTAGAGAAAATAATTTAAGTTAGAAAATAAAAATTAAAAGTGTAAAAAATAAATTGGATACTAAGATCTACTAACTAGATTCTAGCATCTACTTACAATAAAAATAAATAATAAGAATTTAAAAAATATAAAATAAATTAGGTACTAAGATCTACTAATTAGATCCTAGTATGTACTTGAAAAAAATAAAAGATAGAAATTTAAAGTGCAAAAAAATAAATTTTGCATTAATTGAAATTAAAATTTAAGTATAAAAAATTTAAAAAAAATAATAAAATAAAATAAAAATAAAATTATAATAAAGATCTGAAGTTGATCAGTCCAGTCTCGTTAGAAAGATGGTTGATGATCTCTCTATCTTCTGTCGCACTCCGTAGAGCGAACCGACTTCTCTCTTTCTTTTTCTTGGGTCTCTAAAGCTATTTTATTTATTTTTTTATTTTTTTATACTTTCTACTCAATTTTTTTATTTTAAAAGTTTATTTTCAAACCACCTATTTATAGATAAATTTTTCATAATTTTTTGATTGAAAAAAGAGTCCTAAAATCCTTAGAAATCATATTAATCTCCTTAGAAATATTTCTGACCATCGGATGGAGCTTGGACAGCTTAGATCTAATCAAAAATCAACTATTTTAATCCTTATCAAAGTCGGATCGAACCACAGCCATTTGATTGTGCTTGGGATTGGTTCTGGGCTATCAGATCACGTAGTTTAACTCATCAAAGTTGGAAGCAATAACAGCCATTGGATCACGTGATGGATCACTTTTAGATCGTTGGATCATGCAAAAATCTTTTTTATAAACTGGCAATAAACAACAGCCATTGGATCGATCTTCAAATTAAATCTCAACTATTGGATCGCACCCAAGATCTTTCTCTCATTGTGAGCCGAGCTTGTGGACCACGTAACTATTCCTATGGACCGCACCCTGACTCTGTGGACTGAGCGGTCGGTCCACCGTGCATCGGAGGTAATATTTTTTATTTTTTTAGGATATTTTGGTTTTATTTTTTGCTCTAATTTTTTGCTTGAAAAATAAAAAAAATATGCATTAAATTTTTAAAATTTTTTTCATCATTTTGGTGCTTAAATTACTCAATTAAATTAATATCTATTTTTCATAAATATGCTCTAATTTTATTTTTTTTCAAAATTATTTATTTTTATAAAAAAATTAATTTATTCATAAAATTAGGTTTTTAAGAAGATGTTAGCATCATAAATTATCAAAAATATCTTCAATAAATATAAAAATATACCACTTATCACACCCTCCAACTTGAACTTTGCTCATCCTCGAGTAAATAAAGAATTTAGAATTAAATACTATTTAACTTAAAGTTTCGAATTTCATCAAATAATTTTTAAAAGACCATTGATATTCAGTAGAGCGTGAGTGAAGTATGTCATGGGGGTATTAATACTAATCAATGTGGAAGTTAAATTAAGAATACTAAATTTTTCTAAATTTTTCTAAATTATTCCTACCTTTATCTTCAAATCATTCATCTTCATATGGACAAGTATATTGTTACTTCTATCCTTCATTTATTAATTTTTTTTTAAAGTATTGTACTGCTATTGAGTGTCTTAACCTCTTAAACTTTCTGTTTGATCCATATAGTGAGTTTTAAGCCAATGACTTCCAAACCAGATGGCTTTGGGATACTAGGTATAGAATATCCCTCGAACCTATTTGCTCGAATCAAATAGGCTACGAGTTAAAACTAGCTTTACAACAAAGCTTCTTTATCTTTCATACCTTTTGACATGAAACTCAATACTTGCTTAGGCAAAAGGCCTGGTTACTCATCATAAAGTACTTGAAATTTTTTTTTTAATATATGAAGAAATGTATAGTTACTCTACACAAATCCATAAAAAGTTAACTTTTCTTTGATACTGGTAGAAAAATTTAAAAATACTCAAAAAAAATTGTTTAAGTTCCAAACTTAACTCTTTATTGAGTTTTTTTAATACTTGATCTCTCAATATCTCACAAACTCTCTGATCTGTGCATCAATTTTTTTAAAAAAATATTTAGTTTAAATTGATTCTTAAGTATAATTGGATGCTTAAATACAAAATACTAACTTACTTGAAAACTTTAAAAATTTAAAATTTTTTATTATTCTCCCCCTCAACTTAATCGACATTGTCCTCAATGAAGTAGAAAAAATGAAGGGTGCATGCAAAGAAAAAGAAAAAGAGAGATATTACTTGATCCATAAGTCTTTTCAAAATTGATTCTCCCTCCAATTTAGCCAAGATTATTTTTAGATCCCTACAAAAGATACTAAGTAAGACTCGATTAACCTAAAAAAATACAAAAGAAAGCAAAAGCTAAAAATAAAAACTGAAAAATTGGATTGCCTCTTAAGAAGCACTAAGTTTATCATCTTCAGCCAGACCATGCCAATTCTTACTTATCTTGTGTCAAATACTGGATTGATAAATTTCAATGGTTTTAGATTGCCAATCTCAAGAAGATGGGCTTTGATAAATTTTAATATTTTATTACCAATCTTCAAAATATATTTCACATCTCCATTTTTAATTGTAGTAAGACAATTTGCAGATCCTTGTTTGTTGAGAATTTCTCCTATTTGTTCTTCTAAAATACTCATGAATTGAGTTTTTAGTTTAGGAGTTAAGTTTGATGCAATGGATACTGGAAGGATGCCATTTGATTCTAAACATGTATTCTCAAGTGTAACTGAGGACGATTTCAATTCTGGAGGGGATGGTGATTCTAAAGAAGAAGAACTGACTTCTAGGACTGAAGAAAATAAAACTTTTGGTGGATATCTCGGGTAACTCATCCACTCTCTTCTCAGTATCACTTAGATTAATATCAGTACTGGACTCAAGTTCTTCTATTGAGCTAGTCTCAGTACTAATCTCCTCTTCTAAATTCTCTTTTTGGCTAGCATCAGTACTAGTCTCACTCATCTGGACTTGATATGGGTCCTTAAGAATCCTATCACTTTTAAGCTCAGAAATTGCATTGTCACTTTCAAATTGAGGATTCTTAGGTGGGACATTGGATTGATGACTAGATCCAGGTGATTGGTGGATGGGTGGGTTGTTTTCAAAATTTGGTATTGGTTCGTTTGGCAATTGACCTAGTTCTCTGCTCATGGTAGATTCAGTTAATTGATCTATTTGTGTTTCTAGCCTGGTGAGGGATTGCTGTTGGGTCATAATCATTTGTTGAAATTGGCTAAACCTATCATCGACTAGATTGGTCCGTTGAGGAGGTGGGTATAACGGCTGATTGTAATAGGATGGTTTAGTAGGCTGACTAGGCTGACCATTATTATAGACATAATTTTGGTATTGGGGCCCATTCTGAAAGTTTTGCATAAAAATTTGGGTTTGAGCTTGAGTCTATTGGGGTTTCCAAGAAAAATTAAGGTGGTTCTTTCAATTTTGGTTATATGTATTTAAAAATGAATCATTAATAGGACTAGAGTAACTTTGAGTAGCTTGAACTTGTTCTTGGATGAAAGATGAAAACTGTGCAGTCGTGGGATATTCACTCACATGAAGGACTGGGCTAGCACAGATAGAACAAATTTTTTGATAATTGGGAGGTGGTGTATATTATGCAAGAGATTGTTGATCTAGAGCTAGGCATTTATCTATAAAAAGGTGACTTTATCTAATTTTTGGGCTAGCAGGTTCAAATCGACCTCAGGACTAGAGTCGGAATATTTGATCCCATAGAATGATGGAAACATCGATGGATTATAGGTGGAAGGAATAAAATATTCCTTCATCTGTCTGGGTGGTTCTCAAAATTTTCAACCATTTGATTTTCAGGTTTAACATGGATCAGTCGTTCAATTTCAGGATTAGGTTCAACTAGGTCAGAAAAAATTATACCGTGCATGTACCAGTGCAAACCCTAATATGTGTGGTTCAGAATTTTTTTCTTTTTAAATTTTATTTTTTTAAGAAGAGGGAGAAAGAAAAAGAGAAGAGAAAGAAAGAGAGAATTTTTAAAGGTGAGATCTTTAAAAAAGCCCTAGACCTAAAGATGAAAGGTCAGAAGAATTAGTTGTGGTTAAGTGTTAATTGCAATCAAGTTAGCAAGCAATTAAACCTAGACACCTATGGATTTCTTAGACCTAACAGTTTGATATAGAGTGGCTTAGCCTAAATACAAATTAGGTTTGTTCTTACTTTCTTTAATTAGCCAGGTAAGAGGTGGGGTCGTGGGGGTCCCCTTGTTGCTTGCCTTAGACACCAATTGAATTGGCCAGGTAAGCTAACGGAACCAATTAAATAACCACGAGTCCACTTAGGCTGAGCCTTTGTAACCTCTAGCTTTAGACACTAGTTTCAGGGATGAGTTCGAACTTATTTTGCACTTGACTTCACCACCATACTCAAACTGAACTTAATTGATCCTAGGGGTCAACGTCTACTTGATTTTAGTTAGGTTTGGGTTAATGCGGGATGCTGGTTGGTTATTTTTGGGCTAAAGAAGGGTGATGAGATCCCCACCTTATCTTGTTATGGGTATTGTCCTTAAATTAATTTGAGATGAATATGCATAACTAATTTCAAATAAGGGGTTCTATGCAACTAAATTAGATACATGAAATTAATCAAACTTGAAAGCTTACCTTATCTCCAGCGATCACCAAAAGAAAATCTAAGATGATGAATGCTTCTAACAATTAAGTTTCTACTCTTGTCATGTAATTTTTATTAGGTTTATGTGGATGAATTTTAGGTTAATTTAAAAAAAATACAGCAATTAATACTAAAAAAAAAGTTAGGGTTAGGGTTAGGATTGATCTTACCAAGCAAAATTGGAAGCTTTCTATCTTTTTTTTGAATTTTTTACTTTTTTTTTATAAAAAAATAATTTAAAAAAATTAGTAAGCTATATTTATAAAAGAATCAAAGAAATCAAATATTAAAATTGGTATCTTCCCCAACAACAGTACCAAAAATTGATACGATCGCGATGTTATCGTTAGGACATCGGGATTTTCAATCAAATTCTGACTTCAATAAAAATTAAAAATACGTAGAAAGTAGTGAGTTGGATAGAATCCATAGAGAAGGTAAGATTTTATTTAAAAAATTTTGATTTTGTAAAAAGAAAATAAAATTTTAGAGAAAGTAATTTAAGTCAGAAAATAAAAATTAAAAGTATGAAAAATAAATCGAATATTAAGATCTACTAACAGATTCTAGCATCTACTTGTAATAAAAATAAATAATAAGAATTTAAAAAGTATAAAATAAATTGGGTACTAAGATTTACTAACTAGATCCTAGCATCTACTTGCGAAAAATAAAAGACAGAAATTTAAAGTGCAAGAAAATAAATTTTATATTAATAAAAGTTAAAATTCAAATACAAAAAATTTAAAAAAAATAATAAAATAAAATAAAAATAAAACTGTAATAAAGATCTGAAGTTGATCAGTCCAGCCTCGTCGGAAAGATAGTTGATGATCTCTCCATCTTCCATCGTACTCCATAGAGTGAACCAGCTTCTCTCTTTATTTTTCTTGGATCTCTAATGCAATTTTATTTTATTTTTTTTTTTCCATACTTTTTACTCAATTTTTCTACTCTAAAAGCTTATTTCCAAACTTTCTATTTATAGATAATTTTTTTATAATTTTTTGGTAGGCAAAAGAGTCCTAAAACCTTTAGAAATCATATTAATCTCCTTAGGAATATTCCTGGCCGTCGGATGGAGCTTGGACAGTTCAGATCTGATAAAAAATCAACCGTTTTAATCCTTATCAAAGTCAGATCGAACCACAGCCATTCGATCGTACTTGGGATTGGTTCTGGGCCATCAGATCGTGTAGTTTAACTCCTTCTCAAAGTCGAAAGCGATAACAGTCGTTGGATCACGTGATGGATCGCTTCTGGACCATCGGATCACGTAGAAACCCCTCTTATAAACTGGCAACAAACAGCAGTCGTTGGATCGATCTTCAGATTAAATCTCAACCATTGGATTGCGTCCAGGATCTTTCTCTTGCTGTGAACCGTGCCTGTGGACCATGTAACTATTCTTGTGGACCACGCCCTGGCTCTGTGGATCGAGCGGTCGGTCCAACGTGCATCGGAGATAATATTTTTTATTTTTTTAAGATATTTTTGCTCGATTTTTGCTCTAATTTTTTATCTAAAAAATAAAAAAAATATGCATTAAATTTTTTAAAAATTTTTCATTATTTTGGTGCTTAAATTACTCAATTAAATTAACATCTATTTTTTATAAATATGCTCTAATTTTATTTTTTTAAAAAATTATTTATTTTTATAAAAAAATTAATTTATTCATAAAATTAGATTTTTAAGAAGATGTTAGCACCATAAATTATCAAAAATATTTCAATAAATGCAAAAATATACCACTTATCACTTTTTCTTTCCATTTTTCTCTCTTTCTTTTTTTTGTCTTTTCTTTGAATTTTTTTTATCTTTTCTCTCTTCATTTCCATGCCTAACCACCAGGAAAAATGCCATGTATATCACACAGGAGATGCCCCCTTTAAATAAGAAAGAAAGGGCACCTCCAAGGGATGCCAACAATTGGTGTCCCATCATTTTCACTAGTGATTAATTCCTAATAAAGGAAGTTAGTGTGGGTTTTTAAATAGCAGAAAGACTCTCCTTTGCACACACTACCCAAGGCACCATCTGATGCTGCCACCCTTAGAAATTAGTGTTGAAAAAATGAAGAGATAGGAAGGTAATCAAGAGTTTTAAATGAGATGGACTCTTCCAATCTCATCGCACAAAATATGTGACGTCCCATTTATTTTTGGCATGTGAGTTCCTTAACAGAGAAGGACTCTTCCTTCTCTTCTATACCCATATATCCCAAGGCACCATCTGATGGTGCGTGAAATAAAAGAATGCATGGAGATAAGAAGGAAATTAAGAGGAGTGGATGAGAAGGACTCCTCCATCTTAACGCCTAAAATAAATGTGTTCACAAATGGCATGGAGATGGATAAATCCGGATGAAACACATTCAAGTGGATTGGTTAACCATACCAGAAAATCAAAGATTGAACCTAATCCTATTAGGTCAAGGCATCAAGCTTGGGTTTTAGTACAAACACCTTTGCACTAAACCAAATTGAGAACTTGGGTTAATTCATGTGCTAGTAATTTAATTAACCCATATGATTGATAATAAATCCAAATAGATTAGATCAAAATCAAATCTCTATTGTGTATGATCCATTGGGTTCCATATCTAGCCAGCAATGGATTCAAACTCATGACTTAATCTAATTAGGTTAGCCTAAAGGCATCAATCAATCAGAACATCTTCTGATTAATTTTTGAATTAAACTCTTTTAATTCTTACAAATTGACAAGTCATGATTGACGTTTAACAACATATCATGACTATCCAGAAGATATAAAATTTGATAAAAATATCAAAATTATCCTTTCATGATGAGTTACCGTGTAGTTCAATCCTTCGATCACACAACATCCCAGACAGGCCATGGGTATAGAATCATATCAAGCTCAAATATCTATCCATATGTATCTTAATCTGATGATAATGACTCAGTTGATGAACCAGTAAAATTTTTTTCTACTATTCATCCCTGCTCTGGTCAGAGACTTTCAGGATCATCATTCTATAAGATCATATAGGATGTTCTCTCCGCCTACGAGGAGTGACCGATTCTATATTAATCACTCATAACCTCCATGCATACTTCACTAAATTTAGAATATTCTACACATATCTCAAAGTGGTATGCTAGGGAATAAACCAAAGTATGGATCCATATATACAAGGTACTATGGTGATCTCAGATCAAAAGATCACTTACACTACTCTCATTAGAGAATCATCTGTCGATATGCTGTAAGGCTCCATCGGATATTTTTTTTATAGATTAGTTCGTTGAACTCATTCTCTAATGAGCACCTACATTCTTATATTAGTGTCACCACACAAGTAATTGTGAGATCAATTACCCTCTACATTAAGTATACATAGGATGTACCAATCTTACCGACATCATCGATCTCTGACTCGATGATCCAATGATTGAAAATATTTTAGATTGAGACTATTAAGATTTTAGATCTCACTGGCGTGATCTCATCATAGCCCTAAAATCATTATCCTAATCTATAGGGTTTATCATAATCATAAAATATGATGCAGCAAATGATAAAACACAATACCTCATAAATAAAATAACCAGTGTCACGCAAATGTGTAGGAAGATATCACAAAAAAATTTCTTTGTATCACCCATGCGATTGACTTGTAGGGTACTATTCTTTCAATCTTCCACTTGCACTAAAGCTAATCATCCCAGTACCTGATGCCCATATAATTAAGGTGACGAACACACTGCTGCTGTGTTAAGGCTTAGTAAATTGGTCTATTATGCTGTTCTTAATATTAACCCATTTTATGATCTAATCATGAATGAGGTGAAAGTGCCATAGGATGTGCGTGGGTTCCTGATGAGACCACATCCAACTCAGTGATGAACATTTTCATCAGTCGACTTTCCTTAGCAATCTTTACTAACAGCAATTAATTGAGTCAAAACATAGTTTGCTATTTGGAACTCTTCCAATTCATTGCCCTTTTAGTACTTCTCAAATACTTTGAGAATGCTTTTCATAGTTTTCAAAAGATCCTATCTTGAATCTGCCTAAAATCAATGATTATGCACAAGGCATAAACCACATCAGGCTTAGTACATTGAATATATGGGTAAGTAAACTCCTTTACACCCATTCATGTTGAATCTTTTCAATATAAAATTCATGTATCTAGACTGAGACAAGCCTAGCATCCACTTACATCTATTACTATAGATGCCAAGTAAATTGGATGCTACACTCAAGTCTTTTTCAAGAAAATCTTTGTGATAAGCATATCTTTGACCAAGTGCATCATTGGAACAACCTTCTCAATACGCTGTATGTCATCCACATACATCTCCAAGAAGTTAGTGGGACTCCCACTTGTCTTCTTGCACACACTTGGTTCATCTATATTTCGATAAAGTCAAATATTTTAACTATCTCATCAAAAATAGAAGTACCAACTCCTCAATGCCTGCTTTAATCCATAAATGGATTTGCCTTCTCACTAGAGACAAACTCTCTAGATGGTGTATGGCTATAGCAATTAGAAATTGGGATTGACATTCCTGTTAGTAATCTATTGGGTCACACCCATAAGTGCTTCAACAAAAGTTCATACTTGGTTGATGTACAGAGAGTCTATTTCAGATTTCATGATTTCAAAGCATTTGTCAGAGTCTCTACTTTTGATAAATTTTGAATAGATCAAGAAAACATCATTCTCAATGATGTATGGTGTATCATCATTCTTAATGACAAATCTATATCTGAGTGGTACATTATACACTCAGATTGATCTTCGATGAGGAGGTGTGTTTCATGGTTGTGCCTTATCAAAGGGCACATCTGATCGAGGATCAACTTGTAGACACTCCATAGGTTATGATAGGATAGTTTATAGGTCTTGAACTTTTCAAGTTCAATTATCCTCCCACTGTCATTTTTAAATTTTTTTTTTCAAAAAATGGTATACTTACTGACAAAACATCTTTTATCCAATAGGATGGTTGAAGTAGTATCATATACTACTCATAGGATAATCTATAAACTTATACAAACCTGATTTAGCACAAAACTTATATACATCAACTCTTTTCATATAAGCTGAGCAACCTGCCTCTTTTCCTTTCCATATCTCATATAAAGTGCTAGTAACAGATTTTGACGGTATCTAATTCAGAACACATGCAGCTATTTCCAGGGCATATCCCCAGAAAGAAATAATAAAGTTTGTGAAGCATATTAAGAAGCACACCATATCTCATATGGGGTGTCCATCTCTGGATCGAGATATTATTAGCCTTTGAACATCCATATGTACAAGACCTAATACCTTGCTTACCTTTTTTCATGTCCAATAAATGGGATCTTGATCATTTTACCCATGAGATAAGATTTATAAGTTCTATATGATTCAAAATTATACAGATAAAAAAACTCTTCTTTGTATTACTTGTTTATCTTTGACTCATAAAAATGATGAAGTTGGCAATGCCAGAGATATGTGACTATCACATATTCTTCTCTTATTCTTATCAACATGAAGAACAACATCATTGAGTGATAAAAATATAAGACTATTATCGTAAATCCATAGCCATAAAGTTTACTGGAAGGAGAGCAACTTTTGCTCTATATATTAATTTCAAAACCATGCTACAATAACAAAGGAATTGAAATAATATTTCGGATAAATTTAGGCATATAATAGTAGTCTATTAGTTTCTAAATCTTGCTAGAAGGTTATATAAAATAGGTTCCTTCAGCTTTAGCTTGGATAGACTATCCATCAAAGACTAAAAGTATGAAGTCACCTCTCTTCAGCTTTATAGGCTCAGCAATGCTTTGTATAAGTGAGACCTATATGAGGTGTCACATACCCTAAATTCTAAAGCTAAAGTACTCAATGATAAATTAGTTTGTATCATATACAAATCATTAGCAGATGCAACTTTTACAACCTACTACTACTTCACACTTGCAAGATAACTCTTGTAATTTCTTTTCAATGCTTATCATTGCTGTAATGAAAAATGATACCCTTGGTGAAGACATTCTTCACCTTTCTTCTCCTCCGAGATACTAAAGAAAGAATCTAGGAGTATTCGCAGGATCAAATCTTAGATTAACTCACCATCCATGATATTGTCTTAATCGCATGATTAAGTTAATCAGGATACACTTGATAGTCATACTATCATCCCATCATATCGCATATATGATTTTTTCTTCTTTATATTATTATCTCTGATCAAATCGAAATCAGGAGAATAGGAGACATCTCCTAAGTGAGAATTTTTCTCAGATTTCTCAACCAGTCCGTGAAGTTCGATCAATTTAAAAAGTATCAAATATACCATGCAATGATAGTAAAGATGCAAATGAATATATAAGAATATAAAAGGACTACTCATGATGACATGCACAAATTAGATGAGTTCTTTTATCTAATTATGTCTTCCACTATTTTAGCAAATTTTATAGCCCTCAAGTATAAAAAATGAAAAAACTTGTCATGAAATTTTTTAGTGGGGTTGAGATCCTAATTCCTCATAAAAAGTATTATGGATAGCACAACAAACTCTTATGAGTTCAAAGATAGGTAATTCTTTACAAATTATATCTCATTCAACTCTCAACATAACTTTTATCTCTAAAATATTTATAGTCTTGTGGATAGCATAACAAACTATAGTATTTTAGTTAAATCATACTCTTCAATCCTATATGATCATATCCGAATAATACTATTGCTGTGGATAGCACAATAAGATAGTACTACCAAAATATGCTATAAGCATCACTAAGTCAACATCATATCAATCTCTATAGCAAGTCTTGTGGATAGCATGATAAACTCACTACAGTTTTTGACATACTCTATTGACTTAGTATGAGCTAAATACTATTAGCTTCATTATGCACTAAGATAGTATCAAATTAGTCCCCACAATAAGCCTTGTGGATAGCACAACAAGCTTACCATGGTTCTTGACATAATACTACCTTGGCATGAAGGAAGGCATGGGTAGTATTTTTAATACTTTGTCATTATAACTTAATATAATTTAAATGAGAGATTTAGGTCTCATGCACATCCAAAACATATACAAATGCATCATATGCAATTTAAATTTTAACTACCAGTATGTAAGAACAAATAAAGAAAATCAAATGGTTATGGACTTTTGAATAATATACATCTGAGCCACAGGATAGTATATGGGTCTAATCCTAGGTGTATCATAGATTGAACCATCTCATGGTCAATCTAAATGTACCTCTACTCTCCAAACACCTGGTAGTCCAATCTTTATCTCTATGAAAACTTTCACAAATGCTCAATCTTTATTTGAAAATAGAAGGAAATAATTTTTATCTATTTTTAAATAATTTTTTTTTATAATTTTATATTAATATGTAAAAATCTCAATCAATAGTTGAGAACATTCAAAAAGAAAGATGTAGCTAAAAATATAATACATTAGGGACACCTAGCTCCTATTACAACTCTTGTAGATACATTTATATAATCAGCCAATATGGAAGCATTCATGCATACATCCATCACATAGATGTACCATAGTCCATAACCAGTCAACAGCATTTTATCATAAAATATAAAACATGATAATAAGCTTCTCATATTATTTTAATTATGATATCATTCAAGAACATATCAATGGAGATGTTTAAATATATAGGCATAAGGCCCATCTAAGATTTTTGATTCGGATTCAACTATTGACTCAATTTTAAGTCAATCATTTATCATCCTTTTGAGTTGAGTTGACCAATTATTAGATTGTCCCTAATCCAATTAGGTGAGCTAAGATTCGATCAATTGTGACTCAAGCCCTAATCAAATTAGGTTAATGACAATATGATCAAACTTAATTAAACATAATTTTTAATCAAATTAGAACTATGAATTTGATTGAATCTACAATCATAAATTTCAGTCACATTAGATCAATGAATTATAGTTAAAATAAATTCATCGACAAAAATCCTAATCCATATCTAAAGCATCCTTTCCATGATCAAAAATTTTACGGCTCCACACATACCTTGGGGCAATAATCATAATTGAAAATCCATAATAAAGAATGCCCAATTTCATGGTGGTTGGCCCTTAGAACTTGGGTGAATGCATCATATGCTAGAACCATAGGTCTTGGCAATGTACATCTAATATATCATTCCAAGGCTTTGCACATCACATGCACTGGATTTACAATTCTATAGAAAATCAGATCATAGGATCTAACCTAAACTTGTCTTACAAGTCTAAAGACCACAGAATCTCATATCCAAGTTTGATCAGGGACTAATAATATTTATGCTTAATAAAGATGCATCAAAAATATCAATTAAACATCAATCAAAAAATTTAATTTTGACATAATATGAACTGGATCTAATCCATATCACAATAATAACATGATGTTTGATTGAATCAATCAAAGGTGGCTCTGATACCACTGTTAGGTTTCGATGATGCAGTAGAATATAGTTTTTAAAATTTTTATATATATTCAACTATAGAAAATAAGTTTTAACAATTAAAACATGACTATTAAAACATAAAACCCTAGAAACTCCTTGATGATTACAATCAAATAATTTAAGCATACATATTAACGAGGGATCAGAAGTCATATACCAAATATGAAGATGAAGATCTGGTAATAAAAAGATCTCCACAAGACTCCAAAGTAGAAGTTCTCTAATGGTGACCCATACGGGACAGATCAGGATCCTTCCCAAATCGATGTAGTGCTGCAGCCATCTTTGCAAGTCTACTACCAATCGTCCTTCTCAAGAATGAGTTGCACCACTGCCCGTATGCCTTCAAAACCTCTACTAGGACCATACTAGGAATCATTTCTTATAAGAACTCACCACATAAATCAGATTAGATGTTCAATACTTGAACAATGTGAATTTTAGGACAAGCATCACATGCTTTCCAATTTCCTCTTGTCTTTCTTTTCCATTTTTCTCTCTCTCTTTTCTTTATCTTTTCTTTGAATTTTTTCTATCTTTTCTTTCTTCATTTCCATGCTTAACCACTAGGGAAAATGCCATATATATCATATAAGAGATGCCCCCTTTAAATAAGAAAGAAATGGTGCCTCCAAGGGATGCCAACAATTAGCATCCCATCATTTTCACCGATGATTAATTCCTAATAAAGGTAGTTGGGTCTTTAAATAGCAGAAGGACTCTCCTTTGTGCACACTACCCAAGGTACCATTTGATGCTGCCACCCTTACGAATTAGCATGGAAAAAATGAAGAGATAGGAAGGTAATCAAGAGTTTTAAATTAATGAGATTGACTCTTCCAATCTCATCTTACAAAATATGTGGCATCCTATTTATTTTTGGCATGTGAGTTCCTTCACTGAGAAGGAGTCTTTCTTCTCTTCTATGCCCATATATCCCAAGGCACCATTTGATGGCGCATGAAATAAATGAATGCATGGAGATAAGAAGAAAATTAAGAGGAGTGGATAAGAAGGACTCCTCCATCTTAATGCCTAAAATAAATGTGGCATGCCATTTTTATTTGCATGGACAAATGGTGTGGAGATGGATAAATCCAGATGAAACACTTTCAAGTGGATTGGTTAACCAAACTAGAAAACCAAAGATTGAACCTAATCTTATTTGGTCAAGGCATCAAGCTTGAGTTTTAGCACAAACACCTTTGCACTAAATCAAATTGGGAACTTGGGTTAATTCATATGCTAGCAATTTAATTAACCCATACGATTTATAATAAATCTAAATAGATTAGATCAAGGTCAAATTCTTATTGTGTGTGACCCATTGGATTCCATATCTAGCCAGCAGTGGACTCAAACTCATGATCTAATCTAATTAGGTTAGTCCAAAGGCATCAATCAATTAGAACACCTTCTTATTAATTTTTGAATTAAACTCTTTTAATTTTTGTAAGTCCACAAATCAAGATTGACATCTAGCAATATGTCATGACTATCTAGTATATATAAAATTTGATAAAAATATCAAAATTATCCTTCTGTGGTAACTTACCGTGCAATTCAATCTTTCGATCACACAACATCTCAAAAAGATCATGGGCATGAAATCATGTCAAGCCCAAATATCTATCCATATGTATCTCGATCTTATAATGATGACTCAATTGATAAATCAGTAAAAATCTTTTTTACTGCTCATCTCTACTCTGGTCAGAGACTTTCAGAGTCATCATTCTATGAGATCACATAGGATATTTTCTCCTCCTACAAGGAGTGACTGATTTCATATTGACCACTCACAATCTTTATGCATACTTCACCAAACTCAGAATATCCCACATACATCTTAAAGTGATATGCTAAGGAATAAATCAAAATATGGATCTATATACATAAGGTACCATGGTGATCTCAGGTCAAAAGATCACTTGCACCACTCCCACTGAAGAACTATCTATCGATATGCTGTAAGGCTCCATCAGATATTTTTTTTGTAGATCAATTCAGTGATCTCATTCTCTAATGAGCACCTACATTCTTGTATTAGTGTTACCACACAAGTAATTGTGAGATCAATCACCTTCTCTATTGAGCATACATATGATGTACCAGTCTTATTGACATCATTGATCTCCGACTCCATGATCCAATGATTAAAAATATTTTAGATTGGAGCTATTAAGATTTTAGATCTCACTGGTATGATCTCATCATGGTCCTAAAATCATTGTCCTAATCTATGGTGTTTATCATAATCATAAAATATGATGCAGTAAATAATAAAACACAATATCTCATAAATAAAATAATCAATGTCATGCAAATGAGTAGGAAGATATTACAGAAAAGTCTTTTTGCATCACTTATGTGATTGACTTGTACGGTACTATTTTTTCACAAGGTATAACCATCAATTTGATTGATGATTAACCTTATACAAAAGTAATAATAAATTAATTGGCTAATAGTTAGTGAATTATAGGAGGATGGATTAGCGATGAGATTGTTAATTAACTTAATTTGATTGAGTATTGATATTTGGATCAAATCTAATTGAATTAGATTCAATTAGGTTTGACCTGATTAGGTTATCAGATGATCTAATTGCTAAGAGAGATTAGTTTTTGATTTGATTAGAATTTTGGTTCAATCAATTTCTAATTGGATTAGAATTTGATTAAAGATATAAATGCCTAATTGGATTGGATTTTATTTATTTAATTGGGTCTAATCAAATGAGACTTGGTTTGAGATCAAATATGATAGAACCTAAGAGTCCAATCTAGTTGGACTTCTCCCTAATGCCACCCTTTCTTTGCGCCCTTCTTTTCTTCACACGAGAAATATTTCTACGTGAATGTTTCTCAAGCCAAGAAGAGGTTTGTCACCCACTCTCTGATCCATTTTGGATGAGGATGAGTTTGGTTAGTGTTTGAATTCAAATGGTTTGAATTTGAGTTAAAACTACCTTGATCTTATTCTTATCCTATCCCTTGTCACCAACTCCTTGTGAAGGTGATGTTTTGTGTGACAAATGAGAAGAGAATTCGGTGAGAAATGTCTCATGCCTTAGCCCTTCTAGTGCCCCTCTTGGATAAGGATCAAGTGGTTGTATTTCAAATTTAAATTGATTTGAATTTGAACTAAATCTAACCACTTTATCTTTATCCCATCACCTCTCCACGCCAACGTTAAAACCTCTCTATGTTGTGAAGGAGCCAGATCTAGGATTTCAGGATTAGATCTTGAAACTTTTTCAAGATCAGACATTGGAAGACTAAAATAAATCAAAATTTATCTTATAAAATTAGAGAATCTCTAGATTTAAGATTCTATTATGTGATTATTATATGGTATTAAATTAAAAATTAAAATATAAAGAGCAAGAACTTCATGTTGATCATATCAACATGTTTCTATACTACATCTAATGTATGTAAAATATAATAGATCAGATCTATTACCTTGCAAGTTAGACATTCTAACTTTTCTGATTCGGGTATGAGGATGATGTTACGAGCCACATATGCATCCGACCTCTAGGAGTCATCCACACGAGTCCATGAATCATGATCAAAAGTCCTGATCCAGAAAATCAGCACAGTATGCTAGTACTGTGCTGATCCTTCTTCGATGGTCGATTAGATACCTCCTTTTTCTTGATTTGGACTCTTCCAAAGATGAGAAATAAAAGAAGGAGTTTTGAATGTGAGACACTCTTAGAAAACTCACAGATGGAGGAAGGGAAGTGGTGAACTCAGCAACCTTAGAAGAAGACCCTCTTCTTCTTCTCTTTGCTCTAACCCAGACACTTAGTTTTGTGTCTATTATATCTCTATGCCCTAACACTCTTTCTCCTTGATTTATACATGCCTCAAAGGTCTCTCAATACTCTATAATTCACAAAAATTTCAAGAAGAAATTCATCTTAAATAATGAGATATGAAGAATCCTTGTCTAGGTCAAATACCTAGTCAAGGAAAATCCAAATAGGGCAAGACAAGTGGTGCCCAACTCTTGGGTGCCCTCTCCTTCTTTTTCTGCCATGGACCATCAGCAAAGGGCACACAATATGTGCTATAAAAGTCATGAATATTCCAAAAAGAATCTGAGTAAAATCAGTGCCATAAGGAAAGAGTTTTGGTTTCCTAAAATTTTATCTCATAGAATTTGAAATCCAAACTAATTCCTACTTTGACTTGGTCCACAACCACATTCCATGTAAGAGAGAAAGAGTGAAAAGCTTTGGTCATGTGTGAAGGCCTGGGAAAGAAGATTTTATCTCACAAAATAAGAGAGAAAGGGCATAGAGGGCTAAGGTGGCGCAAGGTGGAATCCTAGTCTTACTAGGATTCAATCTATGACTTGTTCAAATTTGGTTTCTCAAATCAAATCAAACTAAAACCAAATCAATCTAATTAAAATAGATCTTAACTTAATTAAAAAATTAATTTAATCAGATTAAATTAGATTTAAATTTAATTTAATTTTTTAATCGAATTAGAAATTATGTTGACCCAAGTCCTAATTGAACTAGGACTAGTTTTTCTTTGAACTTGGCTTATCCAATAAATCAATTGGACTTGATCCAATCAAGCCCAAACTAAATCTAATTAAATCATATTCAATTAGACTTAATCTCAATCCATTGGCTTAATCAAATTAAGCCAATTAGTAATCAAATTGCTAATCAATCCTCCTGCAATACCTGCACTAGGTTAAATGTCAATCGTATTGATCATTTAACCCTAGAACGATTCTTAATCGTTGATCAACCATCCGATCGGATCATGAACTCTAATGTGTGTGAACTCATAGGTCCGAACCTAAGTTGGTAGCACAGAAATAAATTTTTATACCAATCGAAGTGACCATCTAGCAATGGTACCCGATGGCTGGATAGGTCGAATGTGTAGAACAACATTCTTAGAACCTATGCGGATATAGTTTCCATATAATTCATCTCCTTAACCAAAATGCTCATAGGATATCTCAGAGTTTGATTGTCAACCCTGATCAAGTTGTCTACATTGTATTTCAAAATATCAAATCTATCTGATGGATTATCCAAGCCAAGATTTTGCTAAATTGAAATACAGCGACTCATTCTTCTCCAACTCTTGGAGTGGTCAATCCCATCTTGATCACACTCTAACTTTGCAAGTACTTGACTGTGCCCAGAAGCCTTCCATCACTGAATTAGAAATTTAGTTAGTCTAGTACTAAAGCACAGTGAGTTGCTTGCAAGTCACTGAGACGATCTCATGTCTAAGGAACACTTATACCTATATCCCATCAGAGACATTCTCGACAGTAGAATGCTCTGGAGTTGGTCATGTTCAATGATGATGTACCCTTACATCTCACCTGTATGCCATACCAGTGTCTTCACACTTCTTTGTTAAGAGGACAACCAACCCAGATGGCCTACAGTAACCTATACTCGATTGAAGCTGTCGTCCTTATTAACAGCCTATCATTTGGTCATGAACAGTTTTAAGGACTAATCGATAAATCTTCTCTTTATCGAACCTAAATAATCCTAAGGAATTCATCACAACAACGGAGTTTATTAGAAGATAAAAATTTATGATGAAAATATCAAAAATATATTTTATTTATTAACAAATCAATTATAATACAAGGTTGCTTAACCGTCAACAGGTTGACGATTGATTTTTGAGACATATTTTTCAACAACTCCCACTTGTCCTAAAGCCACTCGGCACAGTATCTAATACCCATCTTCGACTTGTGGTTGTTGAACTCCTTTATCGCCAGAGCTTTAGTGAAGGGGTCAGTCAGGTTCTCCTTTCCATCGATCTTTAGAAGATCGACGTCACCTTGATCCATGATCTCCCAGACCAGGTGGAAGCGGCACAAAATGTGCTTCATCCACTGGTATGCTTTGGGTTCGTTCGCCTGAGCTATGGCACCAGTGCTATCGTAATAGAGCAAGATCGGACCATCGTGGGAGGATGCTACTCTGAGCTCGGTGATGAATTTTCTCAGCCACACAGCTTCCTTTGCGGCATCCGATGCTGCGATGTACTCTGCCTCACAAACAGAGTCTGCCACAGTATGCTGCTTGAAACTCTTTCAGCAGATGGCTCCACTATTCAGAGTAAAGATATAACCCGATACGCTTCTACTATCATCATGGTCAGATTGAAAGCTGGAGTCTGTGAACCCCACAAGTTTTAGATCTAACTCATCATAAACCAAACATTGGTCCTTAGTATTTCTTAAATACTTAAGGATGGCTTTAATCACTTTTCAGTAATTTTTTCTAAGATCAGATTGGTATCTACTCACTACTCCTAGTGAGTATGCCACATCTGGCCTTGTACATGTCAAGATGTACATGATAGATTCTACGACCGAAGCATATGGGACTCTACTCATACGCTCTCTCTCTTCAGGAGTTGTTAGACAATCCTTCTTAGAGAGAGAAATTTCATAGTCTATCGGTAGATAGCCCTTCTTGAAATTCTCCATGCTGAATCTCTTTAGCACAGTGTCTATGTACATGGACTGGGATAATCTAAGCATCTTTCTAAATCTATCCCTATAGATCTTCATCCCTAGGATGTAGGATGCTTCACCCAAGTCCTTCATGGAGAACTGCGATGACAACCAAACTTTTATTCCCTATAGTGCGGGGATGTCATTCTCGATTAAGAGAATATCATCCATATACAAGATAAGAAATATCATAACTGGACCATTTACCCATTTATATATGCAGGGCTCTTCTCCATTCTTAACGATGCCATACGTTTTGATCACCTTATCAAAACGTATGTTTCAACTTCGAGAAGCTTGCTTCAATCCATAAATGGATCTCTGAAGCTTGCACACCTTGGACTCATCTGTGGATGTAAATCTCTCAGGTTGTATCCTATACACTTCTTTGGTTAGCTCTCCATTCAGAAAAGCTGTCTTTACATCCATCTGTCAGATCTCATAATCCAGATGGGCAGCTATTGCAAGCATTATCCGAATGGATTTGAGCATTGCCACAGGGGAGAACGTCTCGTTATAGTCAATACCATAATATTGACGATATCCTTTGGCAACCAGATGGGCTTTATAGGTCTCCACCTTTCCGTCTGCGCCCCTCTTCCTTTTGAAGACCTATTTACACCCAATGGGTTTAACCCCTTCAGGTGGGTCAACCAATGTCCATACATTGTTGACCTTCATGGACTCCATTTCAGATTTCATGCCTTCAAGCTATTTCTTAAAATCAGATCTCTGCATTGCATCCATATAGGTGATCGGATCCTCATCATTCTCATCGAGTTTGATGGGATCACCATCCCGAACCAAGAAATCGTAGTATCTGTCCGGCTGATGCGGTACTCTATTAGATCACCTTAATGGTGTAGGTACATTAGGCTTCAGATCTGATCTAATCAAATTCAACTCAGGTTCAGCTATTGGTATCGGTCTTCCTACCTATTGAACTTCATCAAGTTCAACCTTAGTGGCAATGGTTCCTTCACCAAGGAACTCCTTTTCTAAAAAGGTTGTCTTAAGGCTGACGAATACTTTTTGTTCATCAGTATGGTAAAAAAATATCCTTTGGTCTCTTTGAGGTACCCTATGAATGTGCATTTGTCAGACCTAGGTCCAAGTTTATCTGTAACTAACCGTTTGACATAAGTCGGGCACCCCCAGACCCTAAGGTGTGAAAGTGCTGGCTTATGTCTTGTCCATATCTCATATGGAGTCTTAATTACAGACTTACTTGGAACCCTATTTAATAGATAACAGGTTGATTCGAGTGCATATCCCTAGAAGGATATCGGTAAGCTGGCAAAACCCATCATGGATCAGACCATGTCTAACAGAGTCTGATTTCTCCTTTCAGACACACCATTATGCTGTGGTGTTCCTGGAGGAGTCCATTGGGAGAGAATCTCATTGTCTCCTAGATATGTGAGAAACTCACCAAAAAGGTATTCCCCTCTTCGGTTAGATCGAAGAGTTTTAATACTCTTCCCAGTTTATTTTTCTACTTCACTTCAAAATCGTTTGAATATTTTAAATGAATCCGATTTATGTTTTATCAGATAGACATATCCATATCTGGATAGATCATCTATGAAAGTGATGAAGTAGAAATATCCACCTCTAGCACTTGTGCTCATGGGCCCGCATACATCAGTATGTACTAGGCCCAAGAGCTCAGTAGCTCTTTCACCTTTTTCAGTAAAAGGTGACTTGGTCATTTTACCAAGAAGATAGGACTCATAGGTTGGAAGTGATTCACAATCACTGACTTCGAGGATTTTCTCTTGAGTCAACCTGTTTATCCTATTCTTGTTTTATGACCTAGCCTATAGTGCCATAAGTAGATATCTGATACACTATCTAATCTAGGGTGCTTGCCAATAAAATAGACTATGTTAATAGGTTGTGATAACATATACACATCATTGTTCAAATGTCCATAAAAAATAGTAACACCATTCATAATGATATTACAGACTTATTTTTTATTAAAATTTTATAATCATTTTTGACTAGAAGGCCTATAGAAATAATATTTAAAAAGAAACTGAGACAGAAATGACAATCATTAAGAACAACGGTATGGGACTCAAATACAAGTTTCAAGATTCTTAATGCTAGAATTGAAACTAGTCTTCCATCTCCAACATTCAGGAACCTCTCATCTTGCTCGAATCTCCTACTGACCTGCAACCCCTACAACAAATTACAAATATAGTAAGGGCTACCGGTATCTAATACCCAATCAGTTATATCATAAATAGAGAAATTGTAAGGAGTTATCATATAAATATCTTGCCCAGCAATAGCTTGCTTCTTTCTCTGTCTGTTCGGGTCCAGGGAGGCAATGTACTGAGGACAGTTCCTCTTTCAGTGCCCCTGCTTCTTGCAAAAGAAGCATTCAGTTTGATTTTTATCGGGCTTGATCTTTCTGGTCTAGCCCTGCACTGATGTCCCAGTCTGAACTTGCACTTTCTTCACTTTTTTTTTCTTGTTCTTCTTCTCTTTCTCAAAGGGTTGAGAACCAGAAGACGAACCTCCCACTAAGTTTACTGACTCTTTGTGGAGTTGGTGATCCTTCTCAAAGTTCTGAAGCAACCCCAGTAACCCGTGGTAGTTTACTTCAGGCTTTGTCATTCTATAATGAGTGAGGAATGGGAGATAAGACTTGGGCAGTAAGTTCAGTATTGCATCTTTCTCAAGCTGCTCATGCAAGAAAAAGTCGAGCTTGCTCAAATGCTCCATCAGCTCGATCATGTACAATACATGTTCAGTGACAGAGGCACCATCCCGCATTTTGATGTTGAAGATGGCACAACTAGTCTTGTGCCTCTCCACGTTATCGGATGTGCCAAAGATATCCTTCAACACTTGAAGCATGTTCTTTGACTGAGCCATCTCAAATCTACGATTAAACTCATTGCTCATGGCAGCCAACATGATGCAGCGCACCATTGTCCGATCACTGAGCCACTTCTGGTAAGTATCTCTGACTGTTCCACGTGCATTGGCAGCTGGCTCCTCAGATGCAGGATCCGTTGTCACATATAGGATCCGTTCATGCTCCAAGATTATCTTCAACTTTCAGTACCAGCTATCGAAGTTGGATCCCACCAATTTTTCATTGTCCAATAATGATCCGAGCGAAAGAAAAGTGACCATATTTGCACAAAGGAAAATCATAACCTAATTAGTAATTGATTCATTAAACTTAAAGATTTGAACTTTAATCAAAAAGTTTCTCTCACTATTTTATTCGAATTGGTAGCCTCTACCTCTAATTCGAAAAATTTTTCTAATTCCTTAGTGGGTACTAAAATCCACTTAGACTGCACACAAGCCCAACTTTGGTTGGCCAACCTATATACATCTAAGGGTAGGTTCATAATCAATTATTTCTCTAAATAATTTCTAGTAATTTTGTTTTTATCCCAGTCCCTAATTAATAGGCTTTGGCCTCCACTGAAAAGGTCTGGTTAGGTCCAACCATTAACATGACCATACCTGGCCTATCTAGCCAATGAATGATTAGGCCCAACTTTGGTTGGCTAACCTAACTACCATTTAGAAAGATGCAGTCAAGAAATTATATTATGAATGACAATTCCATCAGCCGATAAGCATCAGGCCTTTGGGCGTCCAATGATTATCCAACTGATGGACCCATTATCATCCACTTAATGGGAGGCTATGATCTAGTTATCATCATAACTATTTCATTTTAAAGATCTAATAATTTTAGAAGATTTAATTGATTTAGAGGAGGAGGTCAGATGAACCAGCTTATTATGATCCTCCCACTGGCTTCACCAAGTCAGCTTAAGGGAGACCATTTGAAAGGGCTGGTCTAGGAGCACCTAAATCAGTCACACTGATTTACTAAGCTGACATGGGTCAGCTCGAATAGTCAAGTGATCCGATGAAATAATAATTTCACCAAGAGGCCAGGTAAGTTCTATCAGTGGGAGGGTATGCCAAAGCTTGCCTTCGACACCATCAAAAGTGGCCAGGTAAATGGGCTGCCAATTAAAAACTACCGGTCTGGTTTACCTTAGACACCAACTGGTTTAATTAGTTTCAATTAGATCAACCTAACAGTTCGTGCTAGACCGCTTAGCGAGGAATCAAGTTCATTTAGTTCTCGTTAAAGACATGGACTTGACCAACTACAATTATTGTAATTGATCTAGAGAATCCTTGACCTAATCTAAGACAACAATTGATTAGATTTAGTCAATTCTTTAATTAAGTCCATCTTTAATCTTACCTTAAGTCTAACCCAATTAATGGACCTAATTCCCACTAACCCATTAACCCAATGTGTTATGGTTTGTGTCTTAGGTTCTTCAATTCACAATCCTAGAACCTAATCAAACAACTTCTTAATTCTCAATTAAGTTTTAGGTTGAGGGTTGGGGTTCGACTTTTTGAAAATAATTTTTATATTTGTAAAATATTTTTACCACATGGTTCTACCAACCAAGTTGCATGTTTGATTCATAATCAAAATGCACGTGAAATAAGCATGAAACTATTTTAGATCTAATCTAAACAAGTTCATGTAATTGAAATAATTTCAACTTTAAACTACGTAAATTTTTCAGACAAATATATGATGATTCTTTGCACAAAAATTATTAATAAATAGATTTTATTTTAGATTTAAATATTTTTTAAATTTAATAAATTATAAATTTAATTTAGATCACATCTAACAAATTTATAATTAAAGATAGATCTACACGAACTAGGACAATCTTTGCACTGTAAGGGGTAAACCTTACAGCAGGACAACCTACAGTTCGTGATTGATCTAAAAATTTTAATTTCAAATTTAATAATTAGATTATAAATTAGATCTAATCTAAGAAATAATCTAAGCATGTATAAATAATTATGTAATAAACAACCTAGGCTCTGATATCAATTGAAGGAGCCAGATCTTGGGTTTCATGGTTAGATCTTGATATTTTTTTAAGATCAGACAGCAGAAGACTAAAATAAATCAAAATTTATCTTATAAAACTAGAGAATCTCTAAATTTAAGATCCTATTATATGATTATTATATGGTATTAAATCAAAAATTAAAATATAAAGAGCAAAAACTACATGTTGATCATATCAACATGTTTCTATACTACATCTAATGTATGTAAAATATAACAGATCAGATCTATTACCTTGCAAGTTAGATGTTTTAACTTTGCTGATCCAAATTTGAGGATGATGTTGTGAACCGCACACACATCTAGCCTCTAGGAGTCATCCACACGAGCCCACGAATCACGATCAGAAGTTCTGATCCAGAAAATTTGCACAGTGTGCTAGTACTGTGTTGATCCTTCTTCGATGGTCGATCAGATGCCTTCTTCTTCTTGATTTGTACTCTTTCAAAGATGAGAATAGGAGAAGGAGTTTTAGATGTAGACACTCTCAGAAAACTCACAGATGGAGGAAGAGAAGGGGTGAACTCAGCAACCCTAGAAGAAGACCCTCTTCCTCTTCTCTTTTCTCTAACCCAAACACTTAGTTTTGTGTCTATTATATCTCCACACCCAATACTTTTTCTTTCTAATTTTTATATGCCTCAAAGGACTCTCAATTCTCTATAATCTATAAAAATTTTAAGAATAAATTTATCTTAAGTAATGAGATATGAAGAATCCTTGTCTAGTTCAAATACCTAGTTAAGGAAAATCCAAACAGGGCAAGACAAGTGGTGCCCAACTCTTGGGTGCCCCCTCCTTTTTTTCTACCATGGACCATCAGCAAAGGGCACACAATATATGTCATAAAAGTCATAAAAATCTTAGAAAAAAATCGAGTAAAATCAGTGCCATAAGAAAAAAGTTTTGGTTTCCTAAAATTCTATCTCATAGAATTTGAAATCCAAACTAATTCCTACTTTGACTTGACCACAACCACATTCCATGCAAGAGAGAAAGAGTGAAAGCTTTGGGTATGTGTGAAGGCCTGGGAGAGAAGGTTTTGTCATACAAAATAAGAGAGAGAGGGCATGGGGGCTAAGGTGGCGCAAGGTGGAATCCTAGTCTTACTAGGATTCAATCTATGACTTATTCAAATTTGATTTCTCAAACCAAATCAAACCAAAATTAAATCAACTCAATTAAAATAGATCTTAATCTAATTGAGAATCTAATTTAATCAGATTAAATTAGATTTAAATTAATTTAATTTTTTAATCAAATTAAAAATTAGGTTCACCCAAGTCCTAATTGAACTAGGACTAGTTTTTTCTTGCACTTGACTTATCCAATAAATCAATTAGACTTGATCCAATCAAGCCCAAACTAAATCTAATTAAATCATATTCAATTAGACTTAATCTCAGCCCATTGGCTTAATCAAATTAAGCCAATTAGCAATCGAATTGCTAATCGATCCTCCTGCAACACTTGCATTAGGTTAAATGTCAATCGTATTGATAATTTAACCCTAAAATGATTCTTAATCGTTGATCAACCATCCGATCGGATCATGAACTCTAATGTGTGTGATCTCATAGGTCCGAACCTAAGCCAATAGTATAGAAATAAATTTTTGTACCAATCAAGTGACCATCTAGAAATGGTACCCGATAGCCGGATAGGTCGAATGTGTAGAACAACATCTTTAGAACTCATGCGGATATAGTTTTTATAAATTCATCCCTTTGACCAAAATGGTCATAGAACACCTTAGAGTTCAACTGTTAACTCTAATTAGGTTGTCCACATTGTATTTCAAAATATCAAATCCATCTGATGGATTATCCTGGCCAAGGTTTTGCTAAATTGAAATAAAGTGACTCATTCTTCTCCAACTCTTGGAGTGGTCAATCCTATCTTGATCACACTCCGACTTTACAAGTACTTGATTGTGCCCAAAAGCCTTTCATCATTGAATTAGAAATTTAGTTAGTCCAGTACCAAAGCACAGTGAGTTGCTTGCAAGTCACTGAGGCGATCTCAGGTCTAAGGACACTTATATCTATATCCCATCAGAGACATTCTCGTAGTAGAATGCTCTGGAGTTGGTCACGTTCAATGATGATATACCTTTATATCTCATCTGTATACATACCATATCTCTATACTCCTTAGTTAAGAGGATAACCAACCCATATGGCCTACAGCGACCTATGCTCGATAGAAGCTGTCGTCCTTATTAGCAGTCTATCATTTGTTCATGAACAGTTTTAAGGACTAATCGATAAATCTCTCTTTATGACCTAAATAGTCTAAGGACTTCATCACAATAACAGAGTTCATTACAAGATGAAAACTTATGATGAAAATGCCAAAAATATATTTTATTTATTAAAATCAATTACAATACAAGGTTGCTCAACCGTCAATGTTGACGATTGGCTTTTGGGATATATTTTTCAATAAGAGATGCTCTGGGCATGGAGGAGAGGGAGAGAGATGCTATGGCAGCCTTAGGCTAGGGAGAGGGAACTTGGGTGTGGGAACTTCTTAAGTCCTTGATGCTTTGGCCACTTATTTATAGGTACAAAACCCTAGGTGGTGCCCCAAGCTATGAAAATTAATCTCATGAAAAGATCTCTTGACGGTTGGGACTCTTGGAGAGAGAATCCCTATGTGCCGCCCCATGTAAATCAGCCAAAAATTTCCTTTTATGGCTTGGGAGGCTAAGGTTTCAAAAACCCTAGTGTTGCCGCCCACCTTACTTGCCCCATTTGCTCCATATTGTGGTGCTTAGGATTTCATACAAGAAATCCTAGTGTGTGGGCCCTATTGACTAGTCTAAGGCTAAGTCATAATTAATTATTTAGGCTAAACTCAGATGTCATTACCTGATGCATCCAAACCCATTTGGGTGCATGTGATCTAAGCCTAAATCTGGATCTAAACTCAATTAAATCAAATTTCTATTTGATTCAACTTGAATTCAACCAAAATTAATTTGATCCAATCAAATTAAGACATGCAATATTTGCATATTAGTCCTCCTCGAACTTGCCAACCTTTAGCAATTAAGTCTTTGTTATTTGTAACAATTACAAATTAATCCAATTATCAATCTCATTAATAATTTAGATTCCAACCATCTGATTAGTCTCAAAACTCCTTAAGTGTGTGACCCCATGGGTTCTATTTTATCTGATAGTGAGTCATGTTATGATCTCCATCACAATATTATCAAAACTTCTTTCAATGGATTAGAATACTTTCAATTCTTTCCAACAAAGAATCATTCAATTATCTATCTGATTTTCTTTGAGCCCCACAATCTATCAGTGACACCTAACAGTATATAGTGATAGACCAGCAGAATGGAATGAAATGAACTTTTAGGTATAATTTTCATGTGATACAGTCCTTCTATCAGGGTTTCGACTAGATGGAGATTATGAATTACTCGTCAAACACATCATCTGCCATATGTCAAATTCACTTGACTTGAGTTTTTGATGTGAAGTATATGAAAACTCTTTTTTACTATTTACAGTACTCTGATCAAGATCTTCTGAACTTGATCTTATAAATTATATAAGACCATCTTCTTTATCTACCAAGGATGATAGATTCTATCTTAGTGTGCACTTTATTCCTACAATAAACCTATTACAGCCAACATGCAGTGTAGGGACCCATATGGCTAGGGATCGAGTGTATATGCAGTCAAATTATAGTAGCTTCACTGTGAACAATCGAGGAATCTCAGGTTTAAGGGCTAGTCATACTACTTTAACATCGAGTAAGTCACTGACAAGTGGATAGCCATCTAAGTGACTTCTCGTAATGGTCATGCTCGATATATTTATTCTCTAATAAATACTTACACTCTCACTCTAATGTCTCTATACTATAACTCGAGACTCGTCTATCCTAAGAGAAGCGACTTATGCACTGATCGGATCACTCACCATCCCCATGATTATCCTTTGATCAGAAGTATTTAAGAATTAATCATTAATTATACATGCCTCAAATTCTCAATACTTGAGAATATATGTCATTATCTAATTAATTCTTTAGATAATTTATGGACACAAAAAAATATAATGAATAAAAAAATAATATAATTTTTTAATTTTAAAAATTTAATTACAAAATTATGTTCTTAGAATATTTATAAGTGTCAGTCTAATTGGCTTCTAGGATATATATCTAATAATCTTCTACTTGTGTAGAACTTGGTGTGCTGCTTTTAAGGCTCAAGGGACCAAGAAAAAGGCTAAGGTCTAAAGCCCATGAGGCATTTATGGGAGTTCTAGGGCTAGTTTGGGCCCTAGAGTGAAAGGCTGTCAGCCTTCACAGTTTCAAGGTCCAGGAGATTTGGGCTATGAGGGGCAAACTTGTATTGGGCTAGGCTTGAGTCCAAGAGAGGTGAGATTAGATCGAGTCATGGATGTATATGGGCTTGGATGAATATAATCTCACATTAGGTTAGTCATGGGAGTTTTTGGGTTGGGTCACTTGACTATGTATATATACATTGTATTGTGATTCTAGTTGAACCAAGTTGAATACAAAGTCATTTTCTCTCAAATTTTCTCTCTCTTTTTCTCTCTCTATCTATTTGTCTTCTCCATGCCACCAGTAGCCATCCTAGGGTTTTCTTGGCCGCCACCTTCAAAATAGGATGGTTTGAAGGAGCTAGCCTTCCTTGGGTTGCCGCCCCATCTCCAAGGGGCTTCACGAGTTTGCTGCCATCAAAAGATGATTTCTCATCTTTGATCCTCTAGTTTGAAGGTTTTCAAGGTGGAGTTTCAGATCTGGAAGCAAGAGGAAATGATTTAAGAGTCTTCCAAAGGTAAATCCCCTAGATCTACAAGATTGCTGAATTTTCTTGTAGATTGTTTTGTTCTAAATGATAGATCAAAGATCAAAACTTTTCTCAGACCCTTGTTGCTGGTTTCCACGAGCATCACACATCAAGGAAAGAACCCAACATCTGATATCAGAGCTTTGGGGATAGATCTGATGGAGGAAAGATCAAAGTCTCGTTTGAATTGTGGTAAGATGCTGAACAGATTTTTTCTAGAGCACTGTTTCATTTATTGGTGTTTGTTTTTGGAGATCTGGTTATGATGGCATCGAGTAGCATCAAGACGGACTTTGAAAAGTTTGATGGCAAGAAGAACTTCAGCTTTGGCAGCAAAGGATAAAGGATCTTTTGGTTCAGTATAGGATCTACAAGGTATTGGTTCAGAAAAGGTCTGAGAAGATCAGTACTGAAGACTGAGAGAAGTTAGAGG
Organism: Elaeis guineensis; assembly: GCF_000442705.2. Lineage (NCBI taxonomy): Eukaryota > Viridiplantae > Streptophyta > Magnoliopsida > Arecales > Arecaceae > Elaeis > Elaeis guineensis. Next base: position 120,485,293 of record NC_025996.2, on the reverse strand, counting down.
ATATAGCTTTTAGCACAATTAGAATGTGCCTTGCTGATAAAGTCCTATTTGAGATAAGTACAGAAATCATTCCGAAGGGGCTTTGGAAGAAATTGGAGAACACATACATGGGCAAGAATATGACAAACAAGCTGTGGTTGAAGAAACAGTTGTACAGCTTGAGGATGCCTGAGGGAGGAGACTTGATTGCTCACATCTAGAAATTCAATCAAGTTTGCTCAGATGTAATGGGCCTTGATGTGAAGATAGATGAGGAGGATAGAGCTCTCTATTGTTGTGTTCACTCCCAGTTTCATATGATGGTCTCCTTACTACATATGTGTATGAGAAAGAAACCTTAAACTTTGAAGATATGGTTGGGGTTCTCAGGTCCAATGAGCAGCGGGAAAAGCTATGTAAGGAAGCTCAAGGACAGAGATTCTTACTGTAAATGAGAAATAAGGGAGGCCTAAAGAGAAAGCTCGAGATAAGTCTAAGGGCAGATTAAAGTCTCGAGCGTATCAGAAAGCTCCAAAGTACTACAAGTGTCAACAGTCTGGTCATATGAGAGGAATTGCCCACTTCTGAAGAATGAGAAGAAGAAGGTGTTTTTTCAAAGGTGGTTCAACTAGCGGGAGTGGCGCTCTATCATCTGAGGATAGTGGAGATGATTTACTGGTTGTGTCAGATGGGACCATAGAGGTTGATAGCCACTGACATTGGATTGATTCAGCATGTTCCCACCACTACACTGCACATCGGGAGTGGTTTGCTACATATAAGAAATCCAATGGACAAAGTGTGAGTCTTGGAGATGATCATCCATGTCAAGTTGCTGGTGTTGGTGCCATTAGGGTGAAGATGTATGATGGGATCATACGGACACTCACAAATGTTAAGCATGTACCAGAGTTAAAGAAGAACCTGATCTCTCTAGGATATTTGGAAAAGTAGGGGTATGCTTTTGGTAGCCAATCGAGCAGTGGGTGTTTGAAGATATCAAAGGAGGCTTTAGTGTGATGAAAGAGAGAAGACTGAGTAACAATCTGTATAGGATGGAGGGCTTAGTGGTTACAGATAGTGCAGAGGTGTCAGCAGCAGCACAGAGGAGCAGCTTGCCTACCAGTTGTGGCACTATCGTATGGGTCATATAAGTGACAGGGGCTCACTGAGTTGAGTAGGAGGGGTCTGATTCCAGCACTCAAAAGGGAGAAAAATGACCCATATGAGCCTTGCATCTACGACAAACATCATAGGATAAAATTTGCCAGTAGTACCAAGCGGAGTGAAGGCATTATGGCGCTAGTTCACTCAGATGTATGGGGATCGGCACCTATTTCAGCTTGAGGTGGAGCTAGGTACTTTGTTACCTTCATAGATGACTTCTCAAGAGAGTATGGGTGTATCTGATCAGAGAAAAGTCAGAGGTATTTCCTCGATTTAAAGCTTGGAGAACTGAGGTCGAGAAGGAAGTAGGGCTGCCAGTAAAGTGCCTGAGGTCTGATAATGGAGGAGAATACATAAGACTGGAGTTAGAAGGTACTGTGAAGAGAATGGCATCAAACGCCATTATACAGTAAAGATGACCCCTCAACAGAACGGTGTTGCGGAGAGGTTGAACCGAACACTGATGGAGAAGCCAAAGTTTGAGACTACAAGCATCATACCCAAGTCTTTTTGGGATCATGCTCTAACTTTTGCATGTTTTTTTGATTACAGGTCTCCCCATAGAAGATCTAATGGAGGCATTACAGAGGAGGTCTGGAGTGGGAAGAAGGTGGAGCTTGGCCACCTGAAGGTATTCGACTGCCTAGCTTATGCATTGGTGGAGGAGCCGAAAGGAGCAAGTTGGACCCGAAGTCACAGAAGCTGGTCTTCATCGGGTATCCAAAGGGCATGAAGGGTTACCTACTGATGGATCCTTATTCTCAGAGGTCTATAATAGTAGAAATATAAATTTTTGATGAGAAGCAGCATCTTGAAGAAGCTGGGAGATGCTGATGAAGCTGAGAAAAGTCAGCACAGGACAGTATTGGACAGCACTCGCATTACAGGTGATTTACCATCAACTTCTACCTCTAATCATGTTCATTTTGAGGCAGAGATGAGCAGGCATGTTCCCAAACTGTGGAGGACCAGCGAGGAGGGCAATCTATCTAGGAGGAGGTGCAGAGGCAGCCACATGCAGTAGACTTGCAGGATAGCACAGAGGAGTAGTTTTGCACAAGCCGAAACGCATTGTTCGCAAACCGATGCGGTATGGCATTGATGAGATGATTTCTTATGCTCTCATCACTATCAATGGAGATCTAGAGACCTTTGAGGGGGCATAGAGAGTTTAGATCGGGAGTCATGGATGCAGGCCATAATGGAGGAGATGGAGTCCCTCAGGAAGAATCGAACATAGAACTAGTGGATCACCAGAAGGTGCTCGACCCATTGGCTCCAAATAGATTTCACCAGAAAGAAGACAACTTCAGAGCAATGGTGGGGTGAGGTACAAGGCTAGATTATAGCCAAAGGGTACTCATAGAGGGAAGGAGTTGATTATTCAGAGATTTTCTCTCCAGTCGTCAGG
>NC_025996.2:120342012-120482636 GCF_000442705.2 Elaeis guineensis | reverse complement strand
AGCCATTTTTTTGTCAACCTCATCTCATTCTCTTTCAGATTTGGTTGATTCTACACCATAATTATCTTAGTAGATGTTTGTGGTCCATTAACTATGATACTCCACATATCATAGTTAAGTACTTGGATAAATATTTTCATCTGAGCTTTTCAATAGGTGTAGTTTGACCCATTGAAAAGTGAAGGTCAGTTTGTGGACTGCTCCTCAGTTAGTGAAGCATCAACTTGAGTTGCCATAGATCTTTAGCTCTTTGATGGTTAAATCAAAAAAGGACTAGAGCACCGAGCTCTGATACCACTTATTTCCCAGCTATGCAACCCAAGAAGGAGTGTGAATTAGATTTTTAAAATTTTAAAGTTAATTTAGAACCATGAGGATTAAATAACAATGAACAAGATATATGTCAATAGTTATTTAAGTAAGGTGTAGAAATTAGACGTAAGAATGCAAGAAGATAAGAAAATTTAGAAAGAGAGCAAGTAAGCACAACACAAACAAACAAGATTTATAGTGGTTCGGTGCCAACCTTGCACCTACATCCACTCTCCAAGCTCCTACTTGAGAATTTAAATCTACTAAAACATATTCAATCAAGAATACAATGTCGGTACCTCTGACTCTACCTATCTCAAGCTAGAATACTTATTTTTCAGGTACAAACTAATACAATACAATCCGATTCAAGATTCGGACCAACCTTTCCAAGTTTTGAAACCCTTCCAAAACTAAAGATCCAGACATAACAGAGTATATGAGTTAATCACACAAAAATATAAATTTAGCTCCTTTAACGAGCAAATAAAATTTTAAATATACTTTACACAACATGAAGGAAGCTTTTTTTATTTTTCTCAAGATGGTTGAAGACTTGAATGAGCTCTTGAGGGATTGGTGAACTTGAATTGAAAGCTTCGTTTGCTTAAAGAGGTCTTTTTGCTTAGGACTGAAATGAATGCTTAAATCTCTTGCTTTTTCCCTCCTTTAAATGCCTTTATATCTTCAATGGATGGTGGAGAGTAATCTGGACAGGATTAGAGCTGTTGGAATGTATTAAATGAACATTAAATGTGACCAAAATGAGCTGAAAATTAGCTATTACGGAGATTTTTCATCGTAGGAGTCAACTCATAGGGTCGACCTCTGTATCACAGAACAGAAAGTCACTATTCTGTATCTTTAACTTGCACAGCAACAGAGGTCGACTCATAAGATCATCCCCTTTGGGTGTGCTAGCCAAAAGTAGCGTGCCATTTAGTCCTTTTGATAGGGATCGACCTAAGGGTCGACCCTTTTATTTAAACTTGATTTTCTCTCAAAATACATATCCAAAAAATATGAAATTACCTCTAATAGATCACAAATTTTTTGTACTTTCTCTTAAGACTTTTGAATCAGAACTTGATAAAATTATAATTTTACTCCTGAAATACAATAAATCTTTTTTCAAATCAAAATCATTAGTAATCTTCTTAAATATTTTGTAATCATCAAAATTAATTCAAGGAGCAACAAATAAGTGCCTCTAAAATTGAGCTTGACAAAGTTTGATAGGTAGAAGAACCGATATCAATAATTGAATCTGAATCAAATTTGATAAGATCAAATCCAGAGCCCAATGAACAAATATCCTTAAGATGATCTCGCAGAGTACCGCATCAGCTAGACAGATACTTAGGTTTCTTGGTCCAAGACAGAGATCCTATTGAACTCTATGAGAACAAAGAGGATTTGATCACCTATATGGATGTGATGCAGATATCTGACTCTGATAAATAGCTTGAAGTCATGAGATCCGAGATGGAGTCCATGAAGATCAACGATGTATGGATATTAATTGACCCACCTGAAGGGGTTAAATCCATAGGGTGTAAGTGGGTCTTCAAAAGGAAGAGGAGCACAGATGTGAAGGTGGAGACCTATAAAGCTCATTTTGTTGTCAAGAAATTTTTTCAGCATTATGGTATTGACTATGATGAGACATTTTCTTCTGTGGCAATGCTCAAGTCCATTCGGATTATACTTGCGATAGCAGTATACCTGGACTATGAAGTCTGGCAAATGGATGTGAAGACAGCTTTTCTAAATGAAGAGCTAAACGAAGAGGTGTATATGATATAACCTAAAGATTTCACATCCACAGATGAGTCCAAGGTGTGCAAACTCTAGAGATCTATTTATGGATTGAAGCATGCATCTCAGAGTTGGAACATATATTTTGATAAGGTAATCAGAACGTATGGCTTCATTAGGAATGAAGAGGAACCCTGTAAATATAATGGGCAAATGTTCAATAATTATATTTTTTGTGTTGTATGTAGATGATATTTTTTTAATTGAGAATGATATCCTTACGTTACAGAGAATAAAAGTGTGGCTATGGTCACAATTCTCAATGAAGGATCTGAAAAAAGCAGTCTACATCTTAGGGATACAGATCTATAGGGATAGATCTAAGAAGTTGCTCAGACTCTCCCAATCCACGTACATAGATACCATGTTGAAATGGTTCAACATAGAGAATTCTAAGAAAGACTATCTAAAGGAACCAGATCTAGAGTTTAGGGTTAGATCTTGAAACTTTTTCAAGATCAAACAGCGAAAGACTAAAATAAATCAAAATTTATCTTATAAAATTAAAAATCCTAGATCTAAGATTCTATTACATAATTATTACATGATATTAAATCAAAATTAAAATATAAAAAGCAAGAACTACATGTTGATCATATCAACATGTTTCTATACTACATCTAATGTATGTAAAATATATAGATCAGATCTATTACCTTGCAAGTTAGACGTTCTAACTTTACTGATCTAGGCTTGAGAATGATGTTTAAGCACACACACATCTGGCCTCTAGGAGTCATCCACATGAGCCCACGAATTACGATCAGAAATTCTGGTCCAGAAAATCAGCATAGTATGCTAGTACTGCGCTGATCCTTCTTCGATGGTCGATCAGATGCCTCTTTTTCTTGATTTGGACTCTTTCAAAGATGAAAAGTAGGAGAAGGAGTTTAGATAAGACACTCTCAGAAAACTTACAGATGGAGGAAGGAAAGTGATGAACCTAGCAACTCTAGAAGAAGACCCTCTTCTTCTTTTGCTCTAACCCAGACACCTAGTTTTTGTCTATTAGATCTCCATGCCCAAGGCTCTTTCTCCTTTATTTTTGATCCCCAAAGGTCTCTCAATTCTATATAATCCACAAAAATTTTATAAAAAAATTATCTTAAATAATGAGATATGAAGAGTCCTTGTCTAGGTCAAATACCTAGTCAAGGATTATCCAAACAAGGCAAGACAAGGGGCGCCCAACTCTTGGGGTCCCCTCCTTCTTTTTCTGCTGTGGACCATTAGAAAGGGTGCATATTATGTGCCATAAAAGCCATAAAAATTTCAAAAAAATTTAGATAAAATCAGTGCCATAAGAAAGAGTTTTGGTTCCTAAAACTCTATCTCATAGAATTTGAAATCTAAACTAATTCCTACTTTGACTTGATCCACAACCACATTCTACATAAGAGAGAAAAAGAAAAAAGTTTGGCATATGTGAAGCTGGAGAGAGAGTTTTATCACACAAAATAAGAGAGAGTGGGCAGTGGGGGCTAAGGTGGTGCAAGGTGGAATCCTAGTCTTACTAGGATTCAATCTATGACTTGTTCAAATTTGGTTTCTCAAATCAAATCAAATCAAAATAAATCAACCAATTAAAATAATCTTAATCTAATTAAGAATAATTTAATCAAATTAATTATATTTAAATTAATTTAATTTTTTAATCGAATTAAAAATTAGGTTGACCCAAGTCCTAATTAATTAGGACTAGTTTTTCTTGCACTTGGCTTATCCAATAAACCAATTGGACTTGATCCAATAAGTCCAAATCAAATCTAATTAAATCATATTCAATTAGACTTAATCTCAGCCCATTGACTTAATCAAATTAAGTCAATTATCAATTAAATTACTAATCGATCCTCTTGTAACATTGCACTAGGTTAAATGTCAATCGTATTGATCGTTAACCCTAGAATGATTCTTAATCGTTGATCAACCATCCGATCGGATCGTAACTCTAATGTATGTGACCTCATAGGTCCGAACCTAAGTTGTAGTATAAAAATAAATTTTTATATCAATTGAAGTAACCATCTAGCAATGTACCCGACGGTCGGATAGGTCGAATGTGGTAGAACAACATCCTTAGAACCCATGCGGATATAGTTTCCATATAATTCATCCCCTTGATCAAAATGCTCATAGGACATCTCAGAGTTCAACTGTCAACTCTAATCAAGTTGTCCATATTGTATTTCAAAATATCAAATCCATCTGATGGATTACCCTAGCCAAGATTTTGCTAAATTGAAATATAGTGACTCATTCTTCTCCAACTCTTGGAGTGGTCAATCCCATCTCGATCACACTTTGACTTTGCAAGTACTTGACTGTGTTCAGAAGCCTTCCATCACTGAATTAAAAATTCAGTTAGTCCAGTACCAAAGCACAGTGAGTTGCTTGCAAGTCACTGAGGTGATCTCAAGTCTAAGAGACACTTATACCTATATCCCATTAGAGACATTCTCGACAGCAGAATGCTCTGGAGTTGGTCACGTTCAATGATGATGTACCCTTACATCTCATCTGTATGCCATATCAGTGTCTTCACACTCTTTGGTTAAGAGGATAACCAACCCATATGGCCTATAGCGATCTATGCTCGATAGAAGCTGTCATCCTTATTAACAGCCTATCATTCGGTCGTGAACAATTTTAAAGACTAATCGATAAATCCTCTTTTTATCGAACCTAAATAGTCCTAAGGACTTCATCACAATAATGAAGTTCATTAGAAGATGATAACTTATAATAAAATATCAAAAATATATTTTATTTATTAATAAATCAATTACAATACAAGGTTGCTCAACCGTCAACAGGTTGACGATTGACTTTTAGGACATATTTTTCAACAACTCTCATTTGTCCTAAAGCTACTCAGCACAGTATCTAATTCCCATCTTTGACTTGTGGTTGTCGAACTCCTTTATCGCTAGGGCTTTAGTGAAGGGGTCGGCCAGGTTCTCCTTTTGTCGATCTTCTGAAGGTCGACGTCACCTCGATCCACGATCTTCCAGACCAGATGGAAGCGGTGCAAAATGTGCTTCATCCACTGATGTGCTTTGGGTTCCTTCGCCTGAGTTATGGCACCAATGCTGTCGCAGTAGTGCATAATTGGACCATTGAGGGAGGGTGCTCTTCCGAGTTCGTGATGAATTTCTTTAGCCACACAGTTTCTTTGCGGCATCCGATGCTGCGATGTACTCTGCCTCACAAACAGAGTCTGCCACAGTATACTGCTTGAAACTCTTCCAGCAGATGGCTCCACCATTCAGAGTAAAGATATAACCCGACACGTTTCTGCTATCATCATGATCAGATTGAAAGCTGGAGTCTGTGAACCCCACAAGTTTCAGATCTGACTAGCCATAAACTAACCATTGGTCCTTAGTATTTCTTAAATATTTAAGGATGGCTTTAACCACTTTTCAATAGTTTTCTTCAAGATCAGATTGGTATCTACTCACTACTCCTAGTGAGTATGCCATATCTGACCTTGTACATGTCATGGCATACATGATAGATCCCACGACTGAAGCATATGGGACTCTACTCATACACTCTCTCTCTTCTGGAGTTATCAGATAATCTTTCTTAGAGAGAGAAATTCCATGGCCTATCGGTAGATAGCTTTTCTTGAAATTCTTCATGCTAAACCTCTTCAGCATAGTGTCTATGTACATGGACTGGGATAATCCAAGCATCCTTTTAGATCTATCCCTATAGATTTTCATCCTTAGGATGTAGGATGCTTCACCCAAGTCCTTCATGGAGAATTACGATGATAACCAAATTTTTATTCTCTGTAGTGCGGGGATGTCATTCTCAATTAAGAGAATGTCCTCCACGTATAAGATAAGGAATACCACAACTGAATCATTTGCCCATTTATAGATGCAGGACTCTTCTCTGTTCTTAACGAAGCCATACATTTTGATCACCTTATCAAAATGCATGTTCCAACTCCGAGAAGCTTGCTTCAATCCATAAATGGATCTCTGAAGCTTGCACATCTTGGACTCATCTGTGGATGTAAACCCCTCAGGTTGTAACATATATACCTCTTCAGTCAGCTCTTCATTCAAGAAAGCTGTCTTTACATCTATCCGCCAGATCTCATAATCCAGATGGATAGCTATTGCAAGCATTATCCGAATAGATTTGAGCATTACCATAGGAGAGAACGTCTCGTCATAGTCAATATCATAATGTTGACGATACCTCTTGGCAATCAGACGGGCTTTATAGGTCTCCACCTTTCCGTCTGCGCTCATCTTTTTTTTGAAGACCATTTATAGCCAATGGGTTTAACCCTCAAGTGAGTCAACCAATATCCATACATCGTTAACCTTCATGGACTCCATTTCGGATTGCATGGCTTCAAGCCATTTTTCAAAATCAGATCTCTGCATTGCATCCATATAGGTGATTGGATCTTCATCATTCTCATCGAGTTCGATGGGATTACCATTCTAGAATAAGAAATCATAGTATCTATCCGACTGATGCGGTACTCTATCGGATCACCTTAATGGTACAGGTACATTGGGCTCCAGATCTGATCTAATCAAATTCGACTCAGGTTCAGCTATTGGTGTCGATCTTTCTACCTATTGAACTTCATCAAGTTCAACCTTAGAGGCAATGGTTCCTTCACCAAGGAACTCTTTTCTAAAAAAGTTGCCTTAAGGCTGACGAACATTTTTTGTTCATCAGTATGGTAGAAAAAATATCCTTTGATCTCTTTAGGGTATCCTATAAATATGCATTTGTCAAATCTAGGTCCAAGTTTATCTGTAACTAACCGTTTGACATAGGTCGGGCACTCCCAAATCCTAAGGTGTGAAAGTGCTAGCTTACGCCCTATCCATGTCTCATATGGAGTCTTAGTTACAGACTTACTTGGAACCCTATTTAACATATAACAAGCTGATTCGAATGCATATCCCTAGATGGATATCGGCAAGCTGGCAAAACCCATCATAGATCGGACCATGTCTAACAGAGTTTGATTTCTCCTTTCAGGCACACCATTATGCTGTGGTATTTTTGAAGGAGTCCATTAGAAGAGAATCCCATTTTCTTCTAGATATGTGAGAAACTCACCAGAAAGGTATTCCCCTCCTCGGTCAGATCGAAGAGTTTTAATACTCTTTCCAGTTTGTTTTTCTACTTTATTTTAGAATCGTTTGAACATTTCAAATGAATCCAACTTATGTTTCATCATATATACATATCCATATCTAGATAGATCATCTATGAAATTGATGAAGTAGAAATATCCTCCTCTAGCACTTGTGCTCATGGGCCCACATACATCAGTATGTACTAGGCCCAAGAGCTCAATAGCTCTCTCACCTTTTCCAGTAAAAGGTGACTTGATCATTTTACCAAGAAGATAGGATTCACAAGTTGGAAGTGATTCACAATCACTGACTTCGAAGATTCCCTCTTGAGTCAACCTGTTTATCCTGTTTTTATTTATATGACCTAGCCTACAGTGCTATAAGTAGATATCTGATACACTATCTAATCTAGGGTGCTTGCCAGTGGAATAGACTACGTTAATAGGTTGTGATAACATATACACACCGTTGTTCAAATGTCCATAAAAAATAGTAACACCATTCATAATGATATTACAAACTTGTTTCTTTATTGAAATTTCATAATCATTTTTGGCTAGAAGGCCTACAGAAATGATATTTAAAAAAAATTTAGACAGAAATGACAATCATTAAGAACAACAATATGGGACTCAAATACAAGTTTCAAGATTCCTAATGCTAGAACTGGAACTGGTCTTCCATCTCCAATGTTCAGGAACCTCCATCTTGCTCGAATCTCCTACTGATCTGCAACCCCTGCAACGAATTGCAAATATGGTAAGGGCTACCGGTATCCAATACTCAGTCAGTTATATCATAAATAGAAAAATTTTAAGGAGTTATCATATAAATACCTTGCCTAGCAATAACTTGCTTCTTTCTCTGCCTGTTCGGATCCAGAGAGGCAATGTACTGAGGACAGTTCCTCAACAGTGCCCCCGCTTCTTGCAAAAGAAGCATTCAGCTTGACTCTTATCAAGCTTGATCTTTCTGATCTGGCCCTGCACTGATGTCCCAGCCTAAACTTGCACCTTCTTCACTTTCTTCTTCTTATTCTTCTTCCCTTTCTCAAAGGATCGAGAACCAGAAGATGAACCTTCCACTAAGTTCACCGACTCCTTGTGGAGTTGGTGATCCTTCTCAAAGTTCTGAAGCAACCCCAGTAACCCGTGATAGTTTACTTCAGGCTTTGTCATTCTATAATGAGTGAGAAATGGGAGATAAGACTTAGGAAGCGAGTTCAGTATTACATCTTTGCCAAGCTGCTTATGCAAGAAAAAGCCGAGCTTGCTCAAACGCTCCATCAGCTCGATCATGTATAATGCATGATCAATGACAGAGGCACTATCCCATATTTTGGCATTTAAGATGGCACAACTAGTCTTGTGCCTCTCCATATCATCAGGTGTGCCAAAGGCATCCTCCAACACTTGAAGCATGTCCTTTGGCTGAGTTATCTCAAATCTGTGACTGAACTCGTCGCTCATGGCAGCCAGCATGATGCAGCGTACTGCGGTCCGATCACTAAGCCACTTCTGATAAGTGTCTCTAACTGTTCCACGTGCATTGACAGCTGGCTCCTCAGGTGCAGGATCCGTTATCACATATAGAATCCGTTCATGCTCTAGGACTATCTTCAACTTTTGATACCAGCTACCGAAGTTGGGTCTCACCAAATTTTTATTGTCCAATAATGATCAGAGTGATAGGGAAGTGGCCATATCTGTACAAAGAAAAATAATAACCTAATTAGTAATTGATTCATTAAACATAAAGATTTAAACTTTAATCAAAAGATTTCTTTCACTATTTTATTCGAATTGGTAGCCTCTATCTCCAATTCGAGGAATTACCCTAATTCCTTAGTGGGTACTAGAATCCACTTAGACTGCACACAAGCCCAACTTTGGTTGGCCAACCCATGTACATCTAAGGGTAGATTCATAACCAATTATTTCTCTAAATAATTTCTAGTAATTTTATTTTTGCCCCAGTCCCTAATCAGTAGGCTTTGGCCTCCACTGAAAAGGTCTGGTTAGGTCCAACCATTAACATGACCATACTTGGCCCATTTAGCCAATGAATGATTAGGCCCAACTTTGGTTGGGTAACCTAACCACCATTTAAAAAGATGCAGTCAAAAAATCATATTATGAATGACAATTCCATCAGCCGATAAGCACCAGGCCTTTTGGCCTCCAATGATTATCCAACTGATAGACCCATTATCATCCATTTAATGGGAGGCTATGATCTAGTTATCACCATAACTATTTTATTTTAAGGACCTAATAATTTTAAATGATTTAATTAATTTAGAGGATGAGGTCAGATGAACCAGCTTATCATGATCCTCCCATTGGCTTCACCAAGTCAGTTTAAGGGAGACCATTAAAAGGGCTGGTCTAGGAGCACCTAAATCAGTCACACTGATTTACCTAGTTGACATGGGTTAGCTCAAATAGTCAAGTGATCTGATCAAAACATAATTTCACCAAGAGACCAGGTAAGTTCGATCGATGGGAGGATCTGCCAAAGCTTGCTTTAGACACCATCAGAAATGGCCAGGTAAGCAGGCTGTCAATTAAAAACCATCGGTTTGATTTATCTTTTTAGTTAGTTTTAATTAGATCAACCTAACAGTTCGTGCTAGACCACTTAGTCAAGAATCAAGTCCATTTGGTTCTCATTAAAGACATGGACTTGACCAACTACAACTATTGTAATTGATCTAGAGAATTCTTGACCTAATCTAAGACAACAATTGATTAGATTTAGTCAATTCTCTAATTAAGTCCATCTTTAATCTAACCTTAGGTCTAACCCAATTAATGGACCTAATTTTCACTAACCCATTAACCCAATGTGTTATGGTTTGTGTCTTAGGTTCTTCAATTCACAATCCTAGAACCTAATCAAACAACTTCTTAATTCTCAATTATGTTTTGGATTGAGGATTGGGGTTCGATTTTTTGAAAATAATTTTCATATTTGTAAAATATTTTTACAACATGGTTCTACCAACCAAGTTGCATGTTTGATTTATAATCAAAATACAAGTAAAATAAGTATAAAATTACTTTAGATCTAATCTAAACAGGTTCATGTAATTAAAAAAATTTTAACTTTAAACTGCATAAATTTTCTAGACAAATATATGATGGTTCTTTACGCAAAAATTATTAACAAAGAGATTTTATTTTATATTTAAATATTTTTTAAATCTAATAAATCATAAATTTAATATAGATCATATCTAACAAATTTATGATTAAAGATAGATCTACACGAACTAGGACAATCTTTGCACTATAAGGGGTAAACCTTATAGCAGGACAACCTACAGTTCATGATTGATCTAAAAATTTTAATTTCAGATTTAACAATTAGATTATAAATTAGATCTAATCTAAGAAATAATCTAAGTATGTATAAATAATCATGTAATAAATAATCTAAGCTCTGATACCAATTGTAGGAACCAGATCTAGGGTTTCAGGATTAGATCTTGAAACTTTTTCAAGATCAGGCAGCAGAAGACTAAAATAAATCAAAATTTATCTTATAAAACTAGAGAATCTCTAGATCTAAGATTCTATTACATAATTGTTATATGATATTAAATCAAAAATTAAAATATAAAAAGCAAGAACTACATGTTGATCTTATCAACATGTTTCTTTATTACATCTAATGTATGTAAAATATAATAGATCAGATCTATTACCTTACAAGTTAGACGTTCTAACTTTACTGATCCAGGCTTGAGAATAATGTTTCAAGCCACACACATATCTGGCCTCTAGGAGTCATCCACACAAGCCCACGAATCACGATCAGAAGTCCTGGTCCATAAAATCAGCACAGTATGCTAGTACTACACTGATCCTTCTTCGATGGTCGATCAGATACCTCTTTCTTCTTGATTTAGACTCTTCCAAAGATGAGAATTAGGAGAAAAAGTTTTAGATGAGACTCTCAGAAAACTTACAGATGGAGGAAGGAAAGAGATGAACCCAGCAACTCTAGAAGAAGACCCTCTTCTTCTTCTCTTTGTTCTAACCCAGACACCTAGTTTTGTGTCTATTAGATCTCCATGCCCCAAGACTCTTTCTCCTTAATTTTTGAATGCCCAAAGGTCTCTCAATGCTCTATAATTCATAAAATTTTTACAAAAAAAATTATTTTAAATAGAGAGATATGAAGAGTCCTTGTCTAGGTCAAATACCTAGTCAAGGATTATCCAAACAAGGCAAGACAAGGGGCGCCCAACTCTTGGGCATCTCCTTCTTCTTTTTCTATTGTGGACCACTAGAAAAAGAAGCATATTATGTGCCATAAAAGCCATAAAAATTTTAAAAAAATTTGGATAAAATCAGTGCCATATGGAAAAAGTTTTGGTTTCCTAAAACTCTATCTCATAGAATTTGAAATCCAAATTAATTCCTACTTTGACTTGGTCCACAACCACATTTCATGTAAGAGAGAAAGAGAGAAAAATTTTGGGCATGCATGAAAACCTGGGAGAGAGGGTTTTGTCGCACAAAATAAGAAAGAGTGGGCGTGGGGGCTAAGGTGGCGCAAGGTGGAATCCTAGTCTTACTAGGATTCAATCTATAACTTGTTCAAATTTGGTTTCTCAAACCAAATCAAACCAAAACCAAATTAATCTAATTAAAATAAATTTTAATCTAATTAAGTATCTAATTTAATTAGATTAAATTATATTTAAATTTGATTTAATTTTCTAATCGAATTAGAAATTAGGTTGATCCAAGTCCTAATTGAACTAGGACTAGTTTTTCCTTACACTTGGCTTATCCAATAAACCAATTGGACTTGATCTAATCAAGCCCAAACTAAATCTAAATAAATCATATTCAATTAGACTTAATCTCAACCCATTGGCTTAATCAAATTAAACCAATTAGCAATCAAATTGCTAATTGATCCTCCTACAACACTTGCACTAGGTTAAATGTCAATCATATTGATCGTTTCACCCTAGAATGATTCTTAATCGTTGATCAACCATCCGATCGGATCATGAACTCTAATGTGTGTGACCTCATAGATCTGAACCTAAGTCGGTAGTACAAGAATAAATTTTTATACCAATCGAAGTGACCATCTAGCAATGGTACCCGACGGTCGGATAGGTCGAATGTGTAGAACAATATCCTTAGAACCCATATGGATATAGTTTCCATATAATTCATCTCCTTGGCCAAAATGCTCATAGGACACCTCAGAGTTCAACTGTCAACTCTGATCAGGTTGTCCATATTGTATTTCAAAATATCAAATCCATCTGATGGATTACTCTGACCAAGATTTTGCTAAATTAAAATACAGCAACTCATTCTTTTCCAACTCTTGGAGTGGTCAATCCCATCTCGATCACACTCTGACTTCGTAAGTACTTGACTGTGCCCAAAAGCCTTCCATCATGGAATTAGAAATTTAGTTAGTCCAGTACCAAAGCACAGTGAGTTGCTTGCAAGTTACTGAGGCGATCTCAGGTCTAAGGGATACTTATACCTATATCCAATCAGAGACATTCTCGACAGCAGAATGCTCTGGAGTTGGTCACGTTCAATGACGATGTATCCTTACATCTCACCTGTATGCCATACCAGTGTCTTCACACTTCTTGGTTAAGAGGACAACCAACCCATATGGCCTACAGGGACCTATGCTCGATAGAAGTTATCATCCTTATTAACAGCCTATCATTTGATCGTGAACAGTATTAAGGACTAATCGATAAATTCTCTCTTTATCGAATCTAAATAGTCTTAAGGACTTCATCACAACAATGGAGTTCATTAGAAGATGAAAATTTGTGATGAAAATATCAAAAATATATTTTATTTATTAACAAATCAATTACAATACAAGGTTGCTCAACCATCAACAGGTTGACAATTGGCTTTTGGGATATATTTTCCAACAAGATCCCCATAGCCATCCGATTATAGGAGAAAGTAGGATTTTATGGCCCTCTCTTCCCATTCTACAGGATTCTCTTAAGGAGTGTCGGGATGCTGTGTGGTCTTTTTCATGAATATGAATAATGAAAAGAAATTAAAAATTTTATTTTAGATCTGATATATTGTATGTTAGATTTGAAAATATTTTTTAGTTGATTGTATAATAATTTATAAAATTATTTTATAAAATTTGAAACTATTTTCAAATATCCAACCCCAACCTATATCAGTTCAAAACTTAATTAAAAGTTAAGTGATCTAGATTTAAGAATCAAAGATCTAAGGCCTAATTTTTATAAGACATGAGTTTATAGGTTAGCTCGAGTTTGGTTCATTTAACTGGGTTAGACATGGGGCTAGAAATTATTGATAATAGACTATGCTATTAATTGATCAAATCTGATTAAAGATTAATTTTGATTGGGTCAATTCTTCTTTTGATCAATTTTCAATAGTTATAGTTGATCTGAGTCCATATCTTTGATTAGACCAAGATGGACCTCGATCGTAGCTCTGTGGTCAAAATCAAATCTATAGGTTGATCAAATTGAAATGGATTAACCAGTTGGTGTCTAAGGTAAGTATGTCAGTTTTGATTGGTGGTCATTAATTGGGAGCTACTTACATAAATTGTCTATGGCGAGTTAATTCTATATCTCTTCCACCGATCTCACTTACCTGACCAATATGATGAATCATGTTTTGATTAGATCACTTAATGATTAAGGTTGACCCATGCTAGCTAGAAAATCAGTATGATTGATTTAGATGCCCCTAGTTCGATTTGTCTATATTCCTCTTCATGACTTAGTGAAGTCAGTAGGAGGATTTGTGACTAGTCGACTGGACCAACTTATATCTAATCTTTTTTGATCTGACTTGGTAAAGTCAGTGGGAGGATTATGATTAGTTGGTCAGTCTTTTCTCTTCTTTCAATACATCTAACTAAATCTTCTAAAATTATTAGATCTCTAAAAATAAAATAGTTATGGTGATAACTAGATCATAGCCTCCTATTAAGTTGGATGATAATGGATTCAATAGTTTAGATGATCATTGGAGGCACCGCATGTCTGATGCTCATCTGACTGTCAGAATTATCATTCATAATATATTGATTTAGATGTATGTTTCTAACGATTGTCAGATTGGCCAAGCCATACTCGGACCTAGTCATTCATTTGTCAGATGCACTAAATTCTCGTATGTTAATGGTTGGACCTAATCAGAACTTTCAGTGAAGGCATCACACACTTGCTGAAGAGGAGCTTGAGATAAAATTAACTACTAAAAATTGTTTGGTAAAATAATTGGTTAAGAACCTATCCATGGGTGCACACGGGTTGGTCGAACCATACTCGGGCCCATGTGTAGTCTATAAGAATTCTAGTACCCACTAAAGAATTAGTATAATTCTTAAAACTGGAGGTAGAGACTACCAATTTGAATAAAATAGTAAGAAAATCTTTAGACTAAAGTCCATGTCATTAGACTTAATCAATTCATATACTGATTAGGTTTTGATTTTTCTTTTATAGTTATGGCCACCACTTTGTCGCTTCGATCACTATTTGATAGTGATAAATTAATGAGATCCAATTTTAATAGTTGGTATCGAAAACTCAAAATCATCCTGGAGCACAAATGAATCTTGTACGTGCTGATAGATCCGACACCCAAGGAGCCAGCTTCGAACATCCGCAGTACGGTCCAAGATACTTATCAGAAGTGACTCAATGATCAAATCACAGTGCATTGCATTATGCTGACGGTAATGAATGATGAGTTCAGCTGCATATTTGAGAATGCTCAGCCATAGGATATGCTTCAAATATTGAATGAATCTTTTGGCACATCCGACGATGTTGAGACGCACAAGATAAGTTGTGCTATCTTCAATGCTCGAATGAGAAAATAGGTATCAGTCACTAATCATGTACTGTATGTGATCGAGATGATTGAGCACTTGAGTAAGCTCGACTTTTCTCTATATGAGCAGCTGGAGAAGGATGCAATTTTAAACTTTCTACCAAAATCATACCTCCCTTTTCTTACTCATTATAGAATAATAAAGTGTACAGTTAACTACCATGACTTATTGAGATTGCTGTAGAACTTTGAGAAGGATCACTAGCTCCACAAAGAGTCAGTGAATATGGTGGAAGAGTCTTCTTCTGGGCATCGATCATTTAAGAAAGGGAAGAAAAGCAAAAAGAATAAAAAGAAGGTGCAAAGTGCTAGTGCATCCAAGTCCAGTCAGACCAAAAAATCCAAATCCGATTAGAGTCAGACAAAATATTTCTACTACAAGAAGTAGGGGCATTGGAAGAAGAACTGTCCTCAGTATATTATCTCCCTAAATTCGAACAAACTGAGAAAGAAGCAAGCTGTTGCTGGACAAGATAATTATATGATAACACCTTGTAATTTCTCTATTTGTGATTCTACTACCTAGATATTAGATACCAAAAGCATTGAAAGAAGAACTATCCTCAGTATATTATCTCCCTAGATTCGAACAGGCTGAGAAAGAAGCAAGCTGTTGTTGGACAAGGTAATTATATGATAACACCTTGTAATTTCTCTATTTGTGATTCTACTACCTGGGTATTAGATACAGAAAGCTCTTTTAACATATACAATTCGTTGAAGGATCTGTAGGTCAGTAGGAGATTTGAAGAAGATGAAAGATTTCTTAATATTGGAGGTGGAAGATCAGTTTCAGTTCTAGCCTTAAGGATTCTTAAGCTTGTATTCAAATCTAATATAATTATTCTTAGTGAATGTCACTTTTGTCTTTCATTTTTATTGAATATTATTTCTATAGGCCTTTTAGCCATGAACGGTTATGAGATTTTAAGAGAAATTTTTTTTTTCAATATCATTGTGGATGGTGTTAATGTGATGAATGGACAACTAAACAATAAAATTTACATATTATCATAATCTGTTAGTATAATGTGCATATCCGACAAACATCTGAGAATTGATAGTCTTCGATATCTACCTTTGGCATCATAGGTTAGATCATATTAACAAGAATAGAATAAATAGGTTGACTCAAGAGAAAATCCTTGAAGTCAGTGATTGTGATCACTTCCAACCTACGAGTTCTATCTCTTTAAGAAAATGATCAAGTCACCTTTTATTGGAAGAGATGAATGAGCCAATGAAGTTCTATGTCTAATAGATACTGATATATGTAGACCCATGAACACGAATGCTAGAAGTAGATATTATTATTTCATTACATTTACAGATGACCTATCGAGGTATGGATACATTTATTTAATGAAACATAAGTTCGAATCATTTGAAATACTCAAATAATTCTGTAATGAGGTAGAAAAATAAACTGAAAAAAGTATTAAAACTCTTTGATCTGATCGAAGAGGTGAATACTTCTCTAGTGAGTTTTTGACATACTTAGAAGAGAATGAGATTTTCTCACAATGGACCCCTTTTGGAACACTACAGCATAATGGTATCTTAGAAAAAAAAAATCAAATTCTGTTGGATATGGTTCAATCCATGATGGGCTTTGTAAGTTTGTCGATCTCTTTTTGGAGATATGCACTCGAGTTGGCTTGTTATATACTTAATAAAGTTTTGAACAAGTCCGTAAGCAAAATGCCACATAAAATGTGGATAGAGCATAAGCCAGTACTCTTTCATCTTAGGGTTTGGGAGTATCTAGCTTATATCAAATATTTAAAAATAGATAAACTCAGACTTAGGTCTGATAAATGTAACTTTATAGGATATCCAAAAGAGACTAAGGGGTATTATTTTTACCTTACAGATGAACAAAAAATATTCGTCAGTAATAGGATAGTCTTTTTGAAAAAGTTCTTTGGGAAAGGAAATAATGTCTCTAAGGTTGAACTTGATGAAGTTAGATCGATAGAAGAACCGACACAATCTAGTAAATCCATAGAATCAAATTTGATTAGATCAAATCCAGAACCTATTGTAGAGACGTCTTTGAGTAGATTCGATAGAGGATCGCATCAGCCAGACAGATACTATAATTTTTTGATCCAAAATGGTGATCTTGTTGAACTCGATGAAAGTAATGAGGATCTGATCACTTACATGGATGCAATGGAGAGGTCTGACTCTGATAAATGGTTAGAAGCCATAAAGTCTGAAATAGAGTCCATGAAGGTGACGATGTATGGATATTAGTTGATCCACCTGAAGGGGTAAAACCCATAGGATGTAAGTAGACCTTCAAAAGAAAAAGAGGTGCAGATGAAAAAGTGGAGAATTATAAAGCCCGTCTAGTTGCCAAAGATTATCATCTATGTTATGGCATTGACTATGATGATCCACCTGAAGGGGTAAAACCCATAGGATGTAAGTAGACCTTCAAAAGAAAAAGAGGTGCAGATGAAAAAGTGGAGAATTATAAAGCCCGTCTAGTTGTCAAAGATTATCATCTATGTTATGGCATTGATTATGATGAGATATTTTCTCCTATGGCAATGCTCAAGTTCATTCAGATCATGCTGGTGATAGCAGCACATCTGGACTATTAAATCTGGTAAATAGATGTGAAAACAGCCTTCCTAAATGGAGAGCTAGAAGAAGAGGTGTATATGATATGACCTGAAAGTTCATATCTACAGATGAGTCTAAGGTGTGCAAGCTTTAGAGGTCCATTTATGGACTGAAGTAGGTATCTCAGAGTTGGAACATGCATTTTGATAAAGTGATCAAAACGTATGGCTTCACTAAGAATGGAGAAAAATCTTGTATATACAAGTGGCTTAATAATTTTATGGTAGTATTTCTTATTTTTTATGTGGATAATATTTTCTTAATCAAGAATAACATCCCTGCATTACAAGGAATAAAAGTTTAGCTATCGTCATAGTTCTCTATGAAGGACTTGAAAGAAGCATCTTACATTCCTACGATAAAGATCTATAAAGATGGATCTAAGAAGTTGTTTGGGTTATGTCAGTCCATGTACATTGATACTGTACTAAAATGATTCAGCATGGAGAATTTTAAGAAAGACTATCTTTTAATAGGTCATAAATTTTTTCTCTCAAAGAGGGATTGTTCGATAACTCCTCAAGAGAGAGAACGTATGAGTAGAATTTTATATGCTTCGATAGTGAGATCTATTATATACGCTATGATATGTATGAGATCATATGTGACATACTCACTAGGGATAGTAAGTAGATACTAGTCCGATCTAGGTAAGAACCACTGGAAGGTCGTAAAGACTATCCTCAAATATTTGAGAAATACTAAGGACCAGTGGCTTGTCTATGGAGAATCTGACTTAAAACTTATGAGATTTATAGACTCTAATTTTTAGTCAAATCATGATGATAGAAAGAGTGTGTCGGGATACATATATATCCTAAATGATGGAATAGTCTACTGAAAAAGTTTCAAATAGCACACCATGATCGATTCTACTTATGAGATAGAATATATCACGACATCTGATGCTGTAAAGAAAGCTATATGGTTATGGAAGTTTATCGATGAGCTAGGAGTGGCACCCTCCATCGATGGCTCTATCTTATTGTACTACGACAGCACTGGTGGCATTACTCAAGTGAAAGAATCAAAGTCATATCAGTACACTAAGCACATTCTATGCTGCTGTCACCTGGTCTGAGAGATTGTGGATTGAGGTGACATCGAGCTTTAGAAGATTGATGGAAAAGAAAATTTGGCTGACCCATTTACTAAAGCCCACAGTGTTAAGGAGTTCGAAGATTATAAATCGAAGATGGATATACGATATTGTACCAATTGACTTTAGATCAAGTGAGAGTTATTGAAAATTATATTTCAAAGTCAATCATCAGCCTGTTGACGATTGATCTCATTGTTATAATTATACATGAATTATTAAATAATAAATATTATTTAATTTTTTCATCACTTTGTGTACATCTTCTTTGAACTCCTGTGATTGTGATGAAGTCCTTAGGACTATTTGAATTGATGTAGAAGGATATATCATTTAGTCTTTAAACCTTATTTACGACCAAATGATATGTTATTATTAGGATGATAGCTATATCAAGTGTAGGTCGTTGTGTGCCATGGGTGTTGGTTGTCCTCTTAACCAAAGAGTGTGGAGATACTGACATGGCATGCAAGCGAGACGTAGGTGTACATCTCACTGAATATGACCTACTACGGAGCACTCTGCTATTAAAAGAAGCTCGCAAAAGATATGGGTATAAGTCTCCCTCCGATCTGAGATCACTATGGTGACTTGCAAGCAACTCACTGTGTTTTGATGTCGGACTACCTAAATTTTTAATTTAGTGATGATGAAAGATTTTTGATCACAGTCAAGTACTTGTGAAGTTGGTGTATAAGTCAAGATAGAATTGATCCTTCCAAATAAATAAGAGTTAATGCGAAGTCGATGTGTGAGTTAAGATGGAATTGACTCCTCCAAATAAGTAGGAGTTAATGCATCACTGTATTTTAATTCAGTAAACGTAATAAATTTGAAAAGTTAAAATATAATATGGATGACCTTTTTTGGGTTGATAGTTAAACCTTAGGTCACCTTGAGCATTAGAGTCAAAGAGATGAATCATACGGTAACCATATGTCAATAGGTTCTTGAATGTTGCTTAGCATTCTTTCGACCTATTCAGACATTGGGTACTATTGCTAAATGATCACTCTAATTGGTACAAAAAAAATATTTCTATGCTATTGACTTAGGTTTGAACCTATGGGATTACACTCAAAAGAAGTTTTTGACTAATCATATGGTTGATCGATGATTGAGAATCATTCCAGGGTATAACTATTAATTCGATTGATGATTAACCTTGTGCAAAAGCTGTAATAAATTAATTTACTAATAATGAAAGAATTATAGGAGGATTGATTAATAATTAAATTGCTAATTAGCTCAATTTGATTGAATATTGAGGTTTGGATCAAGTCTAATTAAATTAGATTCAATTAGGTTTGATCTGATTAGGTTATAAGATGACCTAATCACTAAGGATGATTAGTTTCTGATTTGATCAAAATTTTGATTCAATAAATTTTTAATTGGATTAGGATTTGATTAAGGATATAAAAGCCTAATTGGATTGGGTTTCATTTATTTAATTGGATCTAACCAAATGAGACTTGGTTTGAGACCAAATATGATAGAACCTAAGAGTCCAATCTAGTTGGACTTCTCCTTAAAGCCACCCTTTCTCTGCGCTCTTCTTTTCTTCATGTGAGAAATATTTCTACTTGAATGTTTCTCATGCCCAGAAGAGGTTTGTCACCCACTCTCTGATCCCCTTTAGATTCGGATGAGAAACATGTAAATGTTTCTCATGCTCAGAAGGGTTAGTGTTTGAATTCAAATGGTTTGAATTTGAGTTAAAACTATCTTGATCTTATCCTTATCCTATCCCTTGTCGCCAACTCCTTGAGAAGGCTGATGTTTTGTGTGATAAATGAGAAGAAAATTTGGTGAGAAATGTCTCACGCCTCAGTCCTTCTGGCGCCCCTCTTCAATGAGGATCAAGTGGTTGTGTTTTGAATTCAAATTGGTTTGCATTTGAAGTAAATCTAACCACTTTATCTTTATCCCATCACCTCTCCATGCCAATCTTAAAACCTCTCTATTTTGTGTGACAAAACTAGGAAATTTTACCATGAAAAAGTTTTCCTAAGAGAGTAGGGGTGTGAACCAAAGAGGGGGTGGGTCATTCTGTGCGATAGAAAGAGAAAAATTCCTTCCTTTTTGGGTGTGAGTTCTAGGGTGGGGTTCTAGGGTTTCGACTCTAGACTTTTATGAGAAGAACAATACAAGAAAGTCTAGTTTCATACTTCCTACACCACCATCTCCTCCTTTATTCCATTCTCTGATCTGGAAGAGTTTGGGTGATCCAAAGGAAGGAGCATATTTTAGCCATGCAGCACCTTTCGTGCGAACAAGCACTCTCAAGGAAGATCGATCTGATCAGGACTTCGAGCAGACATCCTGTAGATGCCGGATGTGCTGCATAGCTCTTCAGCATCAGGAAGAACCCTTTACTATGTCTATCAATAGTGGTAATCATCGATCTATGCTCTGATAAAAAATCTAATCTCAATAGATAGGATCTGCTCCTGATTAGAATGTTTGTTTCAGATTCGATTTGATTGAAAAATTGATATGATCAATTATTTTTATTCAGATATTGCATTTATTCATATCATACGATCCTTATTTGGTAGTTTCTAGATCAAATCTAGGTTATACAATTAGATTAAAATATTTAATCTGTAGTCTTCCACTAAAAATTTTTGAAAAATGTATGCTATGAATTATCGATTTTTCCTTCATAACAATGAAATAAAAAAGAGAACCTATAGAGTCAAAATCCAAAGCCAATGTTTAAACAATACCTCTGCAGAGGCAGCCAGCCCCTACATCCAGAGCGAAGGTCGTAGAGATGGCGGAAGCCGTCGACCAAGATGAGGAGGCCGGCCCGAGGAAGCCGAGACTTGGAGATAGCATCAATGCGAGAGAAAAAGAGAGGCGGGACTTGGAGACGGCGTCGATGCTAGAGAAAGAGAGAGGTTGTGGCTTGGAGGTAAGAGCAAAAGAGAGAGATATCTCATGTGCATGCAGATGAGGGAGGGAAAGAGATATATCATGTAGAATTTAAAAGTTTTACCCCCTGAATTTTAAAAATTAATACACACAAACTTATTTAAAAAAAATAATCATAATTTTTTTTTTGCCATTCTATATTTGATTATCTTTTTTTGAAAAGTCCAAACAAAATATTGTTCATATAATTAAACAAATCAATACCCTAATTAAGTACACAAAATTAATATATGTATAGGTTTTGATTATTGTGTTGTATATAAGATCGATCATTTGCTAAAATAGACAGTACCGAACTACTTACAAAATAAAGTTGACACCGATCATATATAACCAACAACTAAAAATTCAAATTAAGATCTAGCTATCATGCATGTAAGTGATGATGATGGAACAATTCATCTATTATCAATTAAATATAATTAATTTGATCAATGCGATATATTCATGTCATTTAGTAATTACATGTATATATCTATATAACTTGTATAACTTAGCCTGTGCGTAGAATTATTTTTGGCATTGAGAGATACTCAAGAAATTTGGGATGGAGAATGCAAAGGACATTGGAACACCCGTGAGCCCATCTTGCAAACGTAAAAATGGCTAATGAAAATCTTTGTCAAGAGTTTGCTGAGCTAATGCAGGGTTAATTCAAAATGAGCATGATAGGAGAGCTCAATTTCTTTCTTATACTTCAAGTCAAGCAAACAAATTAAGGAAGGTATTGAGAAATACTCAAGAAGTTTGGGGTGGAGAATGCAAAGGATATTGGAACACCCGTGAGCTCATGTTGCAAACTTGAAAACTACTAATGAAAATCTTTGCCAATAGTTTGCTGAGCTAATGTAGGATAAATTCGAATGAGCATGATAGGAGAGCTCAATTTCTTCCTCAGGCTTCAAGTCAAGCAAACAAATTAATGAAGACATTGAGAGATACTCAAGTAGTTTGAGATAGAGAATGCAAAGGACATTGAACAAATTAAGAATGGCATCAAGGTATGATCGAATTGTTGGGAATAGTATCCCAAAGTCAATCATCAGCCTGTTGACAGTTGTGCTCATTTTTGTATATGTACATGAATTATGAATTAATAAAAATTATTTTGACATTTTTCATCACAAAATATTTCATCTTCTAATGAACTCCTATGTTGTGGTGAAGTCCTTAGGACTATTTAGACTCGACAAAGGAGGATTTATCGTTTAGTTCATAAATTTGTTCGTGACCAAATGATACGTTGTTACCAAGGATGACAACGTTTATCAAGCATAGGTCATTGTGTGCTATATAGGTTGGTTGTCCTCTTAACTAATGAGTGTGGAGACACTGGTATGGCATACAGGTGAGATGTAAGGGTACATCTGTACTGAACGTGATCGACTCTCGAGCTATTTCTACTATCAAGATTTGCTCTGATGGAATATGGGTATAAATATCCCTCCGACCTGAGACCACCACGGTGACTTACAAGCAACTCACTGCACTTAGGCACTGGACTACCTGAATTTCTAATTCAGTGACGGAAGGCTGCTGGGTGTAGTCAAGTACTTGACTTGTCGGTGCGTGTGTCAAGATGGGATTGACCACTCCAGTTCAGGAGCTGTGTACAGTCATATTTCAATTTAGCAAAATCTTGGCCAGGATAGTCTTTGTGAGGAGTCACAGGACTATTTGAGTTGAGCATGATTCGGATGATCTAATCAGGGTTGACGGTTTAACCCTGAGTCATCCTAAACACAGAGGTCAAAAGGATGAATTATATAGTAACCATATTCACATAGATTCTGAGTGTTGTGATTGCGACTATTCGACCTATCCAATCATCGGGTACTATTGCTAGATGGTCACTTTGATTAGTACAGGAATTGATTCCTGTGCTACCGGCTTAGGTTCGAACCTGCGGGGTCACACACATTAGAGGTTTCTATCTGATCTGATGGATGAAGAAGAGTCCTAATGCTTGTGGACTATGAGTCCTATGTATTTAGAACTTTGTGATCGAGAATCAGGATTCTCTGATCACGAGTCCCACATATTTTGGGTACCGGGGTCAAGAGTCCCACTGGTTTGGGACTCTTCGATTAGGGTTACATATCGATGAATTCTGATGCCCGATTACCCATTGGATTTGGACTCAATATTTATGATAGGTTTAATTAGTGATTTGATCGCTATTTAACTCAATTTGATTGAGTAATTATTTTTGGATCAAGTTCAATTGAATTAGATTCAGTTGGATTTGACCTGATTAGGTTAAGAGTTGATCTAATTGTCGAGATGGTTTGGTCCCTGATTTGATCAGGGGTTGCGCTTAATCAATTCTTGATTTGATTAGAATTTTATTGAGCCTAATTAAACCTAATTTAATTGGATTTAAATTAGTCTAATTGGGCCTAACTTATTTGGTTCAATTAGGTTGGTTTAAATAATGAAACCACCTTGACCCATTCTCCCTGCGCCACCTCACTTCCACTGCATCCATTTGAATTCACGAGAAGGAAGTTTTCATGAATTTTTCCTCATGCAAAGCCCTCCTCATGCCCTACTTTAATGCACCAAATGTGTGGATAAGGATGATTTGTTGGCCATTCAAATTCAAAACAAAGTTTGAATTTGAATGAGCAACCAATCT
The DNA here is from genome assembly GCF_000442705.2 of Elaeis guineensis. Taxonomy (NCBI): domain Eukaryota; kingdom Viridiplantae; phylum Streptophyta; class Magnoliopsida; order Arecales; family Arecaceae; genus Elaeis; species Elaeis guineensis. Next base: position 120,458,168 of record NC_025996.2, on the reverse strand, counting down.
TAACGCCTTGACCTTATCCTTTTTTAGCACCCCATTTATTATACGAGAAAATATTTCTCATGAAATCACTCACACACAAATTAAGCCACACCCTCCTCTTCTCACATCCTTAGTGGATAGGGATAAATTAGTTTCCATTTGAATTCAAAATTTGATTTGAATTCAAATGTGCAATTACTCATCTTTATCCTCTCACATGGATAAGACCTTGGTTGTTGTTTTAAAAGGAGGAGAAGAGTGGGGCGTGTGCAAGAAAAAATTTGGAGAGAAAATCTGGGCATGAAAAATCCTTGTGTGTAAAGTGAAGGTCTATATCCTTCCGAGAGAAAAAGAAAGAAAAGAAAAAAAAAATGTGCGCAGGGTTTCAGTGAGTTCTTCAGGGTTTCAGCCTGGAGTTCGAGAAGTGAGAAGGTGAGCTACGAGTGTTGTGAGCCCACCAAATTTTAGAGAGATCTTCAACATCCTTTCAAGCACGTCTACTAATAATCTGAAGCATCCAAAGAATCGACAGACATCGATCGAAGGAGTTCGATCAGCATCGACCGTCGAAAGGGCTCTACAACGAGCTAGCACTTGTGAGGAGTCGATCAGACCAGGAGCTTCGTGTGGATGATCTGTAGAGGCTGGATACATTATGTGGCTGCATCATAATGATCAGACTCTTTCGATGGTGATCAGATTGCGATGATCTACTACCCGCACAAAGGTATTGTGTTCTGAACACATTATAGTAAAGTGTTTACTGTTCAAATTTGAATTTTAAATTTAAATGCATACATGCTATATATCATATTTAAATTCTAGTGTAGGATAAATTTTTATTAATTAATTAGATTAATTAATAATTTTTGCTGTAAAATAGTAATTTTAAAAAAGATTTAAAATTACCATTTTACCCCTGCACTGAATTTTTCCCATAAATGGTATCAGAGCAAGGTTCTTAGATATAATATATATATATTTGCATGCGTAGATTAAGTTGTAATCTAAAAGTTTAAAATTAATATTTAAAATTTAAAATTTGAATTTTAAATTTTAAAAGTTGTTTGAAATTTTAAATTTAAAAATTTGAAATTGAAAATTTGAGATTTGAATTTTGAAATTTGAAATTCAAAATTCAAAAATTTGAAATTCAAAAATTTAAAATTTCTTTGAAATTTCAAATTTGAAATTCAAAATTTAAATTTCAAAATTTGAAATTCAAAAATTTAAAATTTGAAATTTAAAATTCAAAATTTAAAATTTGAAATTTAAAATTTAAATTTTGAAATTGATATATTTAGATATACTTGATCCAAGTAGCAAGTAATCAAATTGGGTTGGTTGCCATGGTCGTCCGGTCATAGGAGAAAAGTAGGGTTTAAAGGCCCTCTCTTCCCATTCGATGGGGTCTCCTATGTTGGTAGGGGTGTCGATGCAATTATATCCCATGCAGATGAAGTAACGAAAGAAATATTCATGATTTATTTTGATTGAGTTATTTTTTGTTATGTAATTAGCAATAGGATTGCTATTTATGAAATGTGCTGATCTATTTGTGTAATGAGTCAACATATTTGGTGAATAGAAAATAAAACCTTTTAAATTTAAAAATTATTTTTGAAATGCCAAACCCTGACCCATCAGCCCAAATACTTAATTAAAAGAATTAAGTGTTGTCTAGTAGGTCTAAAATTGTGAATTAAGACCTAAGATAATTGCATAAACTTGTGGATCAATGGGTTAGATGGATTAGATCCATAATTGGGTTAGACCTAAGGTTAGCTTAAAGAAATAGACTAAATTAGAGTAATTGATCAAATCTAATCAAAAGTTGAATTAGATTAGGTCAAGGATACTCTATACTCAACTCCAATAGTTGTAGTTGAATAGGTCCATGTCTTTAACTAGACCAAGATGGACTTAATTCATGGCTACACGGTGGAACCCTATTTACTAAGTTGATCAAATTAAAACTAATGAACCGATTGGTGTCTAAGGTAAGTTTGGCAGTTTGACCAGTGGTTTTTAAGCGGGAGCTACTCGCAGTGATTTGATCTCTGACGAGTTAATAGCTTATCCCCACCACTGATCTCACTTACATGGCCAACCTGGTGAATTAGGTTTTGATTAGATCACTTGGTGATTAGGGCTCACCCATGTCATTAAGTAAATTAGTTTGACTAATTTAGGTGCTCCTAATGCCAGCTTTAAGTAAAACCTTTTTAGTCTGACTTGGTGAAGTCAGTGGGAGGATTGAAATTAGCTAGATATTTTCTTCTCATCTATTCTTTAATAAAATCCTCAAAAATTATTAGGTCCCTAAAAATGATTAAGTTATATTGATAACTAAATCATAGCCTCCCATTAAGTGAGTGATAATGAGTCCATTAGTTTAATAATCATTGGAGGCCCAAAGGCCTGGTGCTTATTGACTAATGAAATTATCATTCATAGTATGATAATTTGGTTTGAGTCTTTCTGATGGTGGTTAGGTTGGCCGAGTAAAGTCGGGCCTGATCATTTATTGGTCCGATTCACCAAATCAAATCATGTCAATGGTTGGACCTAACCAGATCTTTTCAGTGGAGGCCAAAGCCTACTGATTAGGTTCTGGGGCAAAATTAATTACTAGAAGTTGTTTAGAGAAACAACTGGTTATGAATCTACCCATAGATGCACATGTGTTGACCAACCAAAGTTGGGCTCGTGTGTAGTCTGTGTAGATTTTAGTACCCACTAAGAAATTAAAGTAATTCCTCGAATTGGAGGTTGAGGCTACCAATTCGTAAAAATACTGAGAGAAACTTTAGACTAAAGTTCAAGTCTTTAGTATTAATAATTTATGTACTAATATAGGTCTAATTTTTCTTTATGTAGCTATGGCCACTACCCTGTCGCTCCAGTCATTATTAGATAATGACAAGCTCATGGGACCTAATTTCGATAGCTGGTATCAAAAATTAAAAATCGTCCTTGAGCATGAGTGAATCCTTTATGTAGTAACGGATCCGGTACCTGAGGAGCTAGCCCTAAACGCTAGAGGGATGGTCCAAGACACTTACCAGAAGTGGCTCAACGACCGCACCACCGTCCGGTGCATAATGCTGGCGGCAATGAATGATGAGTTCAGCCGTAGGTTCGAGAACGCCCAGCCACAGGAGATGCTTCAAATATTGAATGACTCTTTTGGTACGCCTGACGACGTTGAAAGGCACAAAACTAGTTGTGCCATTTTCAATGCTCGGATGAGGGATGGAGCCTCAGTCACTGATCATGTACTGTACATGATCGAAATGATTGAGCGCCTAAGTAAACTAGATTTTCTCCTGCACGAGCAGCTCGGTAAGGATGTGATCCTTAATTCTCTGCCCAAGTCCTTCCTTCTCTTCCTTACTCATTTTCGAATGACAAAGTTTGCAGTGACCTACCACGGCTTGTTGAGGTTATTGCAAAACTTTGAGAAGAATCACCAGCTCCATAAGGAGTTGGTGAATGTTGTGGGAGGGTCTTCTTCTAGTCGTCGACCCTTTAAGAAAGGGAAGAAGAATAAGAAGAAGAAGAATAAGAAGGTGCAGCTGCATGCTGGGACATCTGCACAGGGTCAGACCAAGAAGCACAAGCCCGACCAAAGCCAGACGGAGTGCTTCTTTTGTAAGAAGCAGGGGCACTGGAAGAGAAACTATCCTCTATACATTGCCTCAATGGACCCGAACAGGCCAAAGAAGAAGCAAGGTACTTATATGATAACACCTTGCAACTTTTTTATTTGTGATACTACTGCCTGAGTATTGGATACCGAAAGTCCTTATCATATTTATAATTCGATGCAGGGTCTTCAGGTCAGTAGGAGATTTGATGAAGGTGAGAGGTTCCTGAACGTTAGAGATGGAAGTAAAGTTTCAGTTCTAGCATTAGGAATCATGAACCTTGTAATCAATTTTCAAAATATAATTCTGAGTGAATGTCACTATTATCCAAGCTTTTTATTAAATATTATTTCTGTAGGCCTTTTGGTCATGAACGGTTATCAATTTTTAATAAAAAGAAATGTTTGCAATATCATTTTGAATGGTGTTATAATGTTTATTGGATAACTTTATAATGGAATTTACTTTCTATCACAACCTGTTAATGTGGTTCAAACCTCCGGTAAACGCCCTAGAATAGATAATGTGTCAGAAGTCTACCTTTGGCACTGTAGGCTAGGTCATATCAATAAGAACAGGATAAACAGGTTGGCTCAAGAAGGAATTCTTGAAGTAGGTGATTGTGAATCATTTCCAACCTATGAGTCCTATCTTCTTGGTAAAATGACCAAGTCAACTTTTACTGAAAAAGGTGAGTGAGCCAGTGAACTCTTGGGTCTGGTACATTCTGATGTATGTGGACCCATGAGCTCAAGTGCAAGAGGTGGATATTTTTACTTCATAACCTTCACAGACGACCTATCGAGGTATGGATATGTCTATTTAATGAAGCATAAGTCAGAGTCATTTGAAATGTTCAAACTATTCTGAAATGAGGTAGAAAAATAAACTGAAAAGTGTATTAAAACTCTTCGATCTGATTGAGGAGGTGAATACCTTTCCAATGAGTTTCTGACATATCTTGAGGAGAATGAGATTCTCTTTCAATGGACTCCTCCTAGAACACCACAGCATAATGGTGTATCTGAAAGAAAGAATCGGACCTTGTTGGACATGGTTCGATCCATGATGGGGTTTGCTGGTCTGCCGATCTCCTTTTGGGGATATGCGCTCGAATCGGCTTATTACCTTCTAAATAGAGTTCCGAGTAAGTCTGTAACCAAAATACCATATGAGATATGGATAGGACGTAAGCCAGTACTCTCTCACCTTAGGGTTTGGGGGTGTCCGGCTTATGTTAAATGTTTAATTACGGACAAGCTAGGACCTAGGTCTGACAAGTATAATTTTATAGGATACCCAAAAGAGACCAAAGGATATTATTTCTACTAGGCTGATGAGCAAAAGGTGTTTGTCAGCCTTAAGGCAATCTTTTTGGAAAAAGAGTTCCTTGGTGAAGGGACTGTTGCCTCTAAGGTCAAACTTGATGAAGTTCGACAGGTGAAAAAATCGACACAAGTTGCTGAACCTGAATCGAATTTGATTAGATCAGATCTGGAGCCCATTGTTCAAGCACCCTTAAGGCATCTGGTAGAGTACCACATCAATCGGACAGATACTATGATTTCTTGGTCCGGGACGATGATCCTATCGAACTTGATGAAAATGATGAGGATCCGATCACCTACATGGATGCAATGTAGAGATCCGACTCTGAGAAATGGCTAGAGGCCATGAAATCTGAAATGGAGTCCATGAAGGTCAACGATGTGTGGACATTGGTTGACCCACCCGAAGGAGTAAAACCCATAGGGTGTAAGTGGGTCTTCAAGAGGAAGAGGGGTGCAAATAGAAAGGTGAAAACCTATAAAGCCTATCTGGTTGCCAAAAGATATCGTCAATGTTATGGTATAGACTATGATGAGATATTTTCTCCTGTGGCAATGCTCAAATCCATTCGGATTATGCTTGCGATAGCTGTCCATCTGGACTATGAAATCTGACAGATGGATGTGAAGACAGCTTTCCTAAATGGAGAGCTGGATGAAGAGGTGTATATGATACAACCTGAAGGATTCACATCCACTGATGAGTCTAAGGTGTGCAGACTACAGAGGTCCATTTATGGACTTAAGCAGGCATCCCAGAGTTGGAACATACATTTTGATAGGACGATCAAGATGTATGGCTTCGTTAAGAATGGAGAAGAGCCCTGCATTTATAAGTGGGCTAATGGTCCAGTAGTGGTATTTCTTGTATTGTATGTGGATGATTTCTCTTAATCGGAAATGATGTCCCTGCATTACAGGGAATAAAGATTTGGCTATCGTCACAGTTCTCCATGAAGGATTTGGGAAAAGCTTCCTACATCCTAGGGATGAGGATCTATAGGGATAGATCTAAAAGGTTGCTTGGTTTATCCCAGTCTACGTACATAGATACTATGCTGAAGAGGTTCAGCATGGAGAATTCCAAGAAAGACTATCTACTGATAAGCCATGGAATTTCTCTCTCGAAGAGGGATTGTCCGACAACATCTCAAGAGAGAGAGCGTATGGGTAGGATTCCATATGCTTCGGTAGTGGGATCTATTATGTACGCCATGACATGTACACGACCAGATGTGGCATACTCACTAGCGATAGTGAGTAGATACCAATCTGATCTAGGAAAGAATCACTGGAAGGTTGTTAAAACCATCCTGAAGTATTTAAGAAATACTAAGGACCAGTGGCTTGTTTATGGTAAATCGGACTTGAGACTTATAGGGTTTACAGACTCTAGTTTTCAGTCTGATCACGATGACAGCAAAAATGTGTCGGGATTTATTTTTACCCTTAATGGTGGGGCTATCTACTGAAAGAGTTCCAAGGAACACACAGTGGCTGATTCAGTTTGCGAGATGGAGTATGTCGCTGCATCAGATGCTGCCAAAGAAGCGGTGTGGCTGAAAAAATTTATCACCGAGCTCGGAGTAGCACCTTCCCTTGTTGGTCCAGTTCTGCTCTACTGTGATAGCTCTGGAGCCATTGCTCAGGTGAAGAAACCCAAGGCACACCAGCGGACGAAGTATATTCTACGCCGCTACCATCTCATCCAGAAAATTATGGATCGAGGTGACATCGACCTTCAGAAGATCGACGGAAAGGAGAATCTGGTCGACCCATTCACTAAAGCCATTACAGTGAAGGAGTTCGACGACTACAAGTCGAAGATGGGTATTAGATACTGCACCGATTGGCTTTAGGCCAAGTGGGAGATTGTTGAGAATAGTGTCCCAAAGCCAATCATCAGCCTATTGATGGTTGTGCTCATTTTTGTATATGTACATGAATTATGAATTAATAAAAATTATTTTGATATTTTTCATTACAAAATATTTCATCTTCTAATGAACTCCTATGTTGTGGTGAAGTCCTTAGGACTATTTAGACTCGACAAAGGAGGATTTGTCGTTTGGTCCTTAAATCTGTTCATGACCAAATGATACGTTGTTACCAAGGATGACAATGTTTATCAAGCATAGGTCATTGTGTGCCATATAGGTTGGTTGTCCTCTTAACCAATGCATGTGGAGACACTGGTATGGCATACAGGTGAGATGTAAGAGTACATCTGTACTGAACATGACCGACTCCAGAGCTATTTCTGCTGTCAAGATTTGCTCCGATGGAATATAGGTATAAATATCCCTCTGACCTGAGACCGCCACAGTAACTTGCAAGCAACTCACTACACTTAGGCACTGGACTACCTAAATTTTTAATTCAGTGACAGAAGGCTGCTAGGTGTAGTCAAGTACTTGACTTGTCGGTGCGTGTGTCAAGATGGGATTGACCATTCCAGTTCAGGAGCTGTGTACAGTCGTGTTTCAATTTAGCAAAACTTGGTCAGGGTAGTTTTTATGAGGAGTCACAGGACTGTTTGAGTTGAGCACGATTCGGATGATCTAATCAGGGTTGATAGTTTAACCCTGAGTCGTCCTAAACACAGAGGTCAAAAGGATGAATTATACAGTAACCATATTCACATAGATTCTGAGTGTTGCGATTGTGACTATTCGACCTATCCAATCATCGGGTACCATTGCTAGATGGTCACTTCGGTTAGTACAGGAATTGGTTCCTGTGCTACCGGCTTAGGTTCGAACCTGCGGGGTCACACACATTAGAGGTTCCTATCCGATCTGATGGATGATGAAGAGTCCTAAAGCTCATGGACTATGAGTCCTACGTGTCTGGGACTCTGTGATCGAGAATCAGGATTCTCTGATCATGAGTCCCACACATTTTGGGTACCGGGATCAAGAGTCCCACTGGTTTGGGACTCTTCGATCAGGATTACATATCGATGAATTCTGATGCCCGATTATCCATCAAATTTGGACTCAATATTTATGAAAAATTTAATTAGTAATTTGATCACTAATTAACTCAATTTGATTGAGTAATTATTTTTGGATCAAGTCCAATTGAATTGGATTCAGTTGGGTTTGACCCAATTAGGTTAAGAGTTGACCTAATCGTCGAGATGGTTTGGTTCCTGATTTGATCAGGGGTTAGGCTTAATCAATTCCTGATTTGATTGGAATTTTATTGAGCCTAATTAAGCTTAATTTATTTGGGTTTAAATTTGTCTAATTGGGCCTAACTTATTTGGTTCAATTAGGTTGGTTTAAATAATGAAACCACCTTGACCCATTCTCCCTGCGCCACCTCACTTCCACTGCGTCCATTTGAATTCACGAGAAGGAAGTTCTCATGAAGTTTTCCTCATGCAAAGCCCTCCTCCCACCCTACTGTAATGTGCCAAATGAGTGGATAAGGATGATTGCTTGGCCATTCAAATTCAAAACAAAGTTTGAATTTGAATGAGCAACCAATCTTAGTGCCTTGACCTTATCCTTTTTTAGCGCCCCATTTATTACACGAGAAAATGTTTCTCTTGAAATCACTCATGCACAACTTAAGCCACGCCCTCCTCTTCTCACACCCTTAGTGGATAGGGATAAATTAGTTTCCATTTGAATTCAAAATTTGATTTGAATTCAAATGTGCAATTACTCATCTTTATCCTCTCACGTGAATAAGACCTTGGTTGTTGTTTTAAAAGGAGGTGAAGAGTGGGGCGTGTGCAAGAAAAATTTTGAAGAGAAAATTTGAGCGTGAGGAATCCTTGTGTACAAAGTGAAGGTCTATATCCTTTCAAGAGAAAAAGAAAGAAAAGAAAGAAAAGGTGTGCGCAGGGTTTCAGTGAGTTCTTCAGGGTTTTAGCCTGGAGTTTGGGAAGTGAGAAGGTGAGCTACGAGTGTCGTGAGCCCACCAAATTTTAGGAAGATCTTCAACATCCTCTCAAGCATGTTTGTTGATGATCTAGAGCATCTAAAGAATCGACAGACATCGATCGAAGGAGTTCGATCAGCACCAGCCATCGAAAGGGCTCTACAACGAGCTAGCACTCGTGAGGAGTTGATCAGACCAGGAGCTTCATGTGGATAATTCACAGAGGCCAGACACACTATATGGCTGCATCACGATGATCAGACTCTTCCGATGGTGATCAGATTACGGCGATCTACTACCCGCACAAAGGTATTGTGTTCTGAACACATTATAGTAAAGTGTGTACTATTCAAATTCAAATTTCTAATTTAAATGCATGCATGCTATATATCATATTTAAATCCTAGTGTAGGGTAAATTTTTATTAATTAATTAGATTAATTAATAATTTTCACTGTAAAATAGCGATTTTAAAAAAAATTTAAAATTACTATTTTATCCCTGCACTGAATTTTCCCCACACGAATCTCTACTTTACCTTACTACTTGTAGATTTGACATTCTATTTAGTGTATGCATATATGCTAGATTCTAATCAAATTGAAAAGAATCTCATTTGCTTGCTGTAATTTTTTTTTTAAATATTTAATGGGCACTTAAAATCTAGAATCTAAGATTGTGGTACTCTAAACACTCTTCACTTAATTGGATATTCTGATACTAAATATGAAGGATGTAGAATTGATAGAAAAACTTGCCAATTTTAAATTTAATCTCATAGTTTGGTAAGAAGCAAAACTCAATTATACTTTCCATGATCGAGGCCGAGTATGTTGTAGCTGGAGTTGCTATGCTCAAATCCTCTGGATTAAATAGCAATTCAAGGACTTTGAAATTAAATAAAATAAAATTTTAGTAAAATATGATAATATAAATATAATTAATCTGAGAAAATCCTCCTAGACAAAATAGATAAGACATCATAATTTCTTAAAGGACCATGGAGAAATTCTTTGTGCACCGACTGCGGTGCAGGAAATTTGACGTAGAGTGCACCAACTGCGCTGATTCATCATGGAGAGGGGTCCTGCTACCCGTTCGTGCCACCTCTAATCCATCACGTCCATCATCTGAAGCCGCATTTAATGTGATAAGATGTACCGACATGCAGTAAGGAGGGATTTAGCACATATCAAATCAATATTTTGAAATTATCATTTGAAGAGAATGCCCTTTCCCTCCAAAAATCAAAGCTTTTTCTCCTCTTGCTTGGCCATTAATAAGGAGAAATTATTGCATGCACCAGGTGTTATGATCCAGGTGGTGTGCCCAAGGCCCAGGGGACCAAGGCTAAGGCCAAGGTCCATCATTCATGAGGGCTTCATGGAGGCTCTAGGGCTAGTTGGGCCCTAGGTTGAAAGGCTGTGGGCCTTTCGGGTTCTTGAGGTCTAGGTTATGTGGGCCTCAAGGGATCAACTCTTTATGGGCCAGGTCTAGGCCCAGGATAGATGAGATTAGATCAAGTCATGGGTGTACATGTGCTTGGGTTAACCTAATCTCCCATAGAGTTGATCAAGGGAGTTTTGGGTTTGGGTCACTTGACCCTGTGTTTATATATACATGTACTTGTATAGGTTGGATTAAGCCAAGAAACTATAGAACTCTTTCTCCCAAGTCTCTCTCTCTCTTCTCCCTCTCTCTCCAGCAATTCTCCATACCCCAAAAGCAAGAAACCCTAGGGTTTCTTGCTGCCATGTCCTAAAAAGGAAAGAAAAGCAAGGAGGCGCTAGCCCCTTCCCCCTTACAGCCGCCTACCAGATCTACTCTCCCCCTCTTGCAGCCACCCAAGCATCAGGTCCAAGACCTGAAATCTCTTGAGAAGAGGTTGGTACAAGTCTCTCTCAGATCTGGAGTTGATCTGAGGTTGTTTGAGGTGAGGGTGAGATCTCCATCAACAGATCTACAGGAAAGGCTGCAGCAGGACAGATCTGCAAGGTCTGTCTCCATCTACCTTCTTCCCTATCTAGAATATCTCGATTCAAGATCTACAAATTGGAAGACCTTGATCCAGGCCTGATCTGGTTGGGTACTAGATTTTGGATTTTTTAGAGATGATTTCAGAGGCGTTCTTCATCTGGTACGAAAGGCTGATGAAGAATACAGCAACCAGGCTGATTTCGTCAAGGGCCTTCAATCGAGTCCAGAAGTCTCCAAATATGTTTGTTGCTGGTTTTGCTGCATCCAAGGTCTGTGAGAGGAGCCGGGATCATGCTCCAACACCAAGTGCATGTGCATCAGGATGAATCCCGAAACATATGCACGATGGAGAGCGCACAATTGGGAATCGATGAAATACAAGGGGGCACGTGGCATGTTATCCATCGTGGGATTTGCATGATGCACTTGCACCTAGTCCATGCAATAATTTCTCTATTATGAGAGCTTCATTTCTCTCTCGTTCGTCCTCCTTTTGCTTCAACTTTGGGGCCTCCAAGATTTCTCTTGCAACAAGAAGTACTGCCCTATGCATAGTAGTGTTCTATGTTGAAAAATATATCCTAAAGCCAATAATCTAGGTTGTAGATGATTGTGCTCCATGTATGTATATGAATTATAAAATAAAAAATATTATCTAGTAAGATTCATCATAAGAAATATATCTTCCTAAATAGAACTCATATGTTATGATGAAGTCCTTAGAGTTACTTTGAAAATGATAAAAGAGGATTTATCGTGTAGTTCTTAAATCCTACTCGCTATCAAATGATACAATTGTTACAATAATGATAATTGTATCGAATAGAGGTCATTGTGTGCCATATTAGTTGGTTGTCTTCTTAACCAAGACATGTAATGACACATGTATGGTATACGGATGATATGTAGAAATATATTTTACTGAGCGTGACCACTTTTGGAGCACTCTACTGTCAAAGATTGCTCTGATGGGATATGGGTATATGTGTCCCTTTGATTTGAGACTGTCTCGATAACTTGTAAGCAACTCATTATGCTTTGATGTCGAACTATCTAAATTTTTAATTTGATGATGAAAGATTTTTGAGTACAGTCAAGTACTTATGAAGTCTGAGAGCAAGTCAAGATGGGATTGACCACTCCAAGTAAAATTGAAGATGATGCATCACTGTATTTTAATTCATCAAAACTTTGATCAAAGTAGTCCTAGTGAGGAGTCACAGAATTTTTGAGGTTGAGACATGATGTGGATCACTCATCCTGGGTTGACAGTTTAACCCTAAGTCATCCTTGAGCATTGAGTGTCAAAGGGATAAATTATATGGTAACTATATCCATATGAGTTTTAGAGTGATACTAGGCATACATTCAGCCTATTCGGATGTCAAAAATTATTGCTAGATGGTATCATTGATTGGTGTAGAAATTATTCTTATGCTACTGATTTAGGTTCGAACTTATGAGATCATACACATAGAAGTACTGTCTGATCAAATGGCTGATCGACGATTATGAATCGTTGAAGGATTTAATTATCAATTTGATTGATGATTAATTCTATGCAAAGATTATAATAAATTATTTACTAATAGTTGATAAATTAGAAGAATAATTAATTAACAATATGATTGTTGTTGGCTCGATTTGATGGAGTAATGGAGATTGGATCAAATCTAATTGAATTGGATTCAGAATGGTTTGCTTTGGATTTATTGGATGCAGTCCTATTGAATAATAGGGCTTGTTTTAATTGATCTTAGGGATACAAATTGAATTCTGAGTTGAATATAATTTAATTAATTTTATATAGATTTTGATTAGATCAAATCCTATTAGATAATAGGCTTGATTGGATTAAGCCCTATTATCAAATACTTTCCTAATATCCATTAAGATGAGAAGAATCAATTCCTAGATCAATGAGATTTTAATCTAATTAATTTTCTAATTGGATTAGGGCCTAATTGATTTCATAATTGGGCTAGGATCTAATTAGTTAATTTATTATAACTAATTCTTAAGTTAGTTAGGATTGGGTCCAAGAATAAGTTAAAGTTTGATCAAGATTCATGAGACCTATTTGGAATAGGACTAAACTAACTCAACCCCATCTATTTAAGTGATCCTCCACGCCTCCACTCTCTTTCACCGTGAGATCCCTCACCCAAAGAAAAGTGCTACACCCCTTCTCCTTTTCATGCATGAAAAGAAGGCTTCCCTTCTCTTGTGTGTCACCCAAAAGAAAAAATAAAGAAGGGAGGCATCCAAAAGTTGGACACCCCAAACTCCACATGCCAACCCCTCTTTCCTTCTCATCTTGAAGTAATTTTGTGATCCTTTGCTTACTGGTTCTTAGGCATCAAAGAGGGCTTCTCTTGTTGGTTTTATAGCAGAAAATTGAAGAAGAAGGGTTCTTCCCAATGAGAGAAGGAGAAGGAAGAAGAAAAGTCTTCTTTCTTGTGCGTAGCCTTGGAGAAGAAGGAGTTCTTTTTTTATTTTTTTTTTAAAGATAAAAATTAGATTAGATTTAATTTTTAATATAAGAATTTAAAGTAAACATATCAAAAAAATTTGGTTGGATGTTTGGGGCTTCCTAGAGTTCTAGATCAAGGAGAAAAAGGAAGAAGAAGAGAGAAAAATGATTCTTCTCTTGGTCTCTCTTTTAAGCTCTTCTAGAGCTTAGGATTTCATGTGATTTTTAATATAAAAAATTAGATTAGATCTAATTTTTATCATAAAAAATTAGAGAAGAAAAGTTCTTCTTAAAGGTGTGGAAAGAAGAGAGAAAGGTTCTTACTTGTGTGTGGGAGAAATGAGAAGAAAAGATTCTTCTCTTGATTTCTATCATATAGATTTGATATGTGGATCTAGAAAAAAAAGAGAGGGTCTTCTTATTCTTCATCTTCTTCATATTTCTCTTATATCAGCCAAAGCATGGTGTCTTCATGAGCTAGCACTCTCAGAGAGATCATTCAGCATAAAGGCTTCGTGTGGATACCTATAGAGGTCAGACACATGTGCGGCTGTCGAGCATCATGAAGAGCTAATTACTATGGATTTTAGATATGGTGATTTGCTACTCATGCTCAGATATAGAGTTTTGAACTCAATTCATATTTAGATATGATCTAATTACATATAGATATGATATATACTTATTGAATTTTAGATTTCATATTTATATATATGCATATTAGTTTATATCATAAATCCTGTATGATAGTTTTAGATTTGATCTATGCATACTTTATAGATTAAATTATTTAATCTATGTATGTTCTACTGTAAATTTTTAAAAATATATACACAAAACTACCATGCTTCCCTTCAACTAGTATTAGAGTGAAGGTTCGTTATGACATAAACATATATGCATGTAGAGTTGAAATATAGATTTAATAATGTATTAGATGTATTATGATCTGATTTTAGATATAATCTAATATAAAATCAGATCTAATATAATTTAGATTTGATCTAAATTTTTGTATATATGATATGTGAGTAGATTAGATGATCCAATTAGTAAGTACGTAGATTGGATTGATCACCAGGTTGTCTAATTATAGGAGAAAAAAGGGTTTAAAGGTCTTTCTCTTTCTATTCGATTGGGTGGTCTTATGACATGTAGGCGTGCCATGTGATTTGATCCTATGAAGAAGAAAGCAAAAGAAAGAACTTACTTTTCTGCAAAACCCTAGATGTTGAAATCCTAAGATTTATTGTATATGATACAAAGCTTGAGTTGTATGAAAAGTAGAATATCTAATCTATATAATTAAAATTATTTTAATCATAAAAAATAAAATTTAAAATTATAAAATATTTAGATATAATCTAAAGTTTATTTATAATAGATTTTATTTCAGTTTATGTGAGAATTTTTAGATCTGAAACTATATGACACTTGTTAGCACGCCAACTGAGCCGACTCAGTTTTGAACTGTATCGACCTAGTCTCCTAGTTTAATCAGCTTAATATTGATTGATCCGATCCAGTTGTCTCAGATCGAATAGTAATGGTTACTGTTTATGATCAGTTAGTCGATCAAGTATTAGACTTAGTCAACCCACTAAAGTGAGCCGACTTAATTCAAGGGTGAGCCAATCTAATTTTTAGAATAAAAAATTTTACATAAAAATTGATGTAAAATTATTTTACAAAATTGAAATGGTTTCAATTAATAATCTTAACCTATGTTAATGTTATATTTAATAAAAAATTAAAAAATATATTTTAGATCTAGAATTGTGATTAAAGATCTAATGATATTGCATAAAATATAGGATATGGGTTAGCTCAAATCAGGTCCTTTTAATTAGATTAGATTTAAGATTAGAATCAAAGACTTAATGGATAAAAAAAAGTAGTTGATCAAATCTAACCAATAATTGGTTTAAATTAGATCAAGGATACTCTAGATCAAACACAACAATTATAGTTGGTCGAGTCCATATCTTTGATTAAACCAAATGGACCTTGATTAAGGCTCAATGGTTGAGCTCGAGTCATTGGGCTGATTAGAATCGCTAGGTAAATTAAGTTGACCCATGTCATTAAGGTTAATCAGTATGACTGATTTAGGTGCTCTGGATTGACTTGTCTCAGTCCTTCTCATGACTTGATGAAGTCAGTGGGAGGATTTATAACTTGTCGGTTGGAATAGCTAGTCTTTAGTCCTTTTCATGACTTGATGAAGTCAGTGGGAGGATTTATAACTTGCAGGTCGATTGATATCTTCTAAAAAATTTAATAAAATCTTCTAAAATTATTAGATCCTTAAAAATAAAATAGTTATGGAGATAACTAGATCATAACCTCCTATTAAGGTGAATGATTGTAAGTCCATTACTTTAAATTGATATTGCAGACACCATCCGTTTGGTGTTTCTCTGAATGATGGAATTATTATTAATCATATGATGACTCAATTGAGTCTCTCTGATAATGGTCAGGTTGGTCAAGCCATACTCAGACCTAATCATTCATTAGATAGAATTACTGAGTAGGTTCATGTTAATAGTTGGACCTAATCAGGACTTTCAGTGGAAGCCCATCGCCTACTGAAATAAAACTGAGGTGAAACCAATTATTAAAAATTATTTATAGAAATAATTGGTTGAGAACCTACCTATAGATGCACATAGGTTGGCCGAGCCTTCCTCGGATCCGTATGCAATCAATATGGATTCTAGTACCTGCTAAGAAATTAAAATAATTTCTCAAATTAGAGGTAGAGGCTACCAATTCGTATAAAATAGTAAAAGAACCTTTAGACTAAAGTTCAAGTCTTTAAGTTTAAAATAGTTCATATACTAATAGGTCAATTATTCTTTTCCAGAAATGGCTAAAATATTGTCCCTCTGTTTACTATTAGACAGTGACAATATTATCAGACCTAACTTCAATAACCAGTATCGAAAGTTGAATATAGTTTTTGAGCTAATTGATTAAGAAGTCTCAAGCTAATCCAAAATAGACTTAAAAAAAAATCAATAAATGGTTACTAGTCAAGATAGTTATATGATAATTTTTTAAAATTTTTTTATTGATAATACTACTACCTAGGTATAGGATACTGATAGTACAAGTCATGTTTGCAAATAGTTGCAAAAGACTTCAAGATAGTAGAAGATTTGAAAATGATGAGAGACTCCTAAATGTAAGAGATAAAAATTTATTCCAATCCTAATATTAGGAATCATTGAGCTTGTTTTCAACCCTGACGACATCATTTTAAGTAATTATCACTATTGTCCAATCTTATTGATGGTGTCAATAAGAATGATTATTGTGATATCATTATGAATGATACTGCAATAATAAGTAGATAATTGAAAATGACATAAACTCAGTACTATATATTGAGAAATGTGTCCTAAAGCCTATCATCTAAGTGATGGATGATTGGAATTAGTATATGAATTATCTAATAATAATAGTTATTTGGCAAGTTCATCATAAAAGTTCTATCTTCCTTACATGAACTCCTAAATTATGATGAAGTCCTTAGAAATACAATCAATCAATAAAGAAAGATTTATCGGATAGTTCTTAAATTGTTCACGATCAAATGATAAGTTATTAATAAGGATGATAACTTATCAAGTGTAGGTCGTTGTATGCCATATGCGTTGGTTGTCCTCGTAATCAAGTGGTATGGAGACACTGGTATGGCATCTAGATGAGATATAGGAGTACATCTGTACTGAACATGACCAATGTAACACTCTACTATCAAGAGTAGTTGTTAAGAATAATAGATATAAGTGTCCCTCCGACCTGAGATCACCACGGTAACTTGCAAGCAACTCACTGTGCTTTGATGCTGGACTGCTTGTATTTTTAATATAGGTTCGAAAGATTTTTGGGTACAGTCAAGTACTTATGAAGTCAATGTGTGAGTCAAGATGGGATTGACCACTCCTGATTAACTTCAGGAAGAGAATGTCTCGCTGTGTTTCAATTTAGCAAAATCTAGGCCTGGGTAATCCTCGTGAGAAGTCATGGGATTTATAAAATTTTGAGACATAATAGAGATGACTTGTATGAGTGATTGACAGCATACTCGAAGTCATCTTAAGCATTATTGATCAAAAGGATGAATTATACGATAACCATGGGTCAGGGTTCTTAAAATATTGCTTTGCATACATTCGACCTATCTGGATGTTGGGAATCATTGCTAGATGGTTACTTCGACTGGTATAGAAATTGATTCCTATGCTACCGACTTAGGTTCGAACCTATAGGGTCACACACATAAGAGGTTGTAACCTAATCAGATGGTTAATCAATGATTGAGAATCGTTCATAGGTTAAACGATCAATGTGATTGATGTTTGACCTAATATAAGTGTTGCAGGAGGATCAATTAGCAATTGAATTGCTAAATGGCTCAATCTGATTAAGCAATTGGGCTAAGATCAAGTCTAATTGAATTTGATTCAATTAGAATTAGTTTAGATTTAATTAGATTAAGTCTAATTGGTTTATTGGATAAGCCAATTACAAGAGAGAACAAGTCCCTGTTTGACTAGGACTTGTATGCACCTAATTCCTAATTAAGTTAGGATTTAAATCAAAATTAAATATAGTTTAATCTGATTTAATTAGACTCCTAGTTATACTAAGATCATCATTAATTAGGTTGTAATTAATTTGGATTGGGTTCAAAGTGTTTGACCTAATCTATATAAGAATCCTAGTTAGACTAGGACTCCATCTCTTCTCTTGCGCCACCTAAGAAATCTCAAGCCCACACCCACTAATTAATTTCCAAATATTTTTCTATAATATCCACATCCAAGGAATTTTATCTCACACCACTTATTCTAGAGATTTGAATCAGATTTGATTTGATTCAATATGGAAAGAGATTTGGCTAATTATGGAAAGTGGTTTAGGTTTATCCTTTTTTTTTGAAAGAGTCCATCTTCACAAGGACTCTTCTCTCCTCTCTTGCACCAACTTTCCCCAAGCTTATCCCTTCTTTTTGTAGCCCCTTTTGTGAGTTATTTCATGCTCTCCACAAAATTTATGAGGGAGGGGGCATCCAACTGGACTCCTTGTTAGACTAGGTTTTATGACCTAGTCTACCATATAAAAAGTTGCCGCCCCATATGCTATCAAATAAGAGTCAAAAATTTGTGGCTTTTAGAAAAAAAAAGTAGAGGAGAAAGAGGAAGGCATGGGTGGTTTGAGGTGCCAAAATCCTTGGAGGAGAGTCTTCAATCAAGAGATCAAAGGTTGATATCTTGTAGAGAGAAAGGTAAGAGAAAAGATTATCTTCTCTCATTATTTTTCTTTCATATTATTCTCTCTTTGTTTTTTGTGTTTTTTATGTGATAAAATTTGAGAGAGAAAGAGGATGGAATGGGTGGTTTGAGGCATCAAATTCTTTGAAGAAGAGTCTTCTATCAAGAGATCAAAAGTTGATGTCTTGTAGAAACAAAAGGTAAGAGAGAAGATATTTTTCTCTTATTATTTTCTTTTAGTTTATTCCCTCTTTATTTTGTAGTTTTATGTGATAAAAATATGAGAGAGAGAGAGGGATGGCATGGTGGATTCATGCTCCAATGAGTTGGAGCATGGTGATCTAATTTTGGACATGATCTGATCATGTTCTGATGAGAGAAGAAGAAGAAAAGAAGGTCTTCTCTTAAGATTTCTTTTAGAACCCATCTTCTTCATAAATTATGAGATTGTTCTATGAAAAAAATTAGATATCATGAGATCTAGAAGTTTGAAAAATACCTAGAGAAGATGGTCTCCCCATGTCCTAGCATAGAGATGTTCTCAGGACATCAATCGTTAATGTACTGAAAGAGAAGAACTGTCTTCTCTTAGGAATTTTTTTTATATTATTATTTTTGATTTTAGAGAGGTCAAAAGGTTTGACTTGTCCCTTATTTCTCCTCATATTCTTCATCTCTTGAAATATCCAAGAGATCCAAAGAATATTTTTTAGATTAACCATCTGGAGGGATCTGCAAGAAACTAGCACTTCGAGCGGATCTTCGTTCGATGAACCTTCGATTTTGTTGCAACCTCGTGTGGATCACTTGTAGAGGCTAGATGTGTGTGTGACTCTAAAGACAATAAAAAAAATCAACCATGGAGTTTTTGACCCACATGAAGGTAAGAGATCTGATCTCTTCTCTTATGTAGATGTGATCTAGGTTTCAGATCTGAAACTATTTCAGATCTAGGGTATTGATTTGATCAATACCAAAGTTTTTATTTTTTAATTTATAAATATAATATGACATGTTATAGATTCTAATTGTAGGATTTAATAATTTGATTACATGCATTTATAGATTAAATTATTTAATTTATATGTTCCACTGCATTATATTTCAAAAATATTTTGAAATTCATGCATGAAACCCTATACCTTTTCCAACACTATAGTCTGTTAGTATAAAATATACATCTAATTAGCACCCTAGATTAAATAATATCACTGAAGCCTGCCTTTGGCATAGTTGACTTAGTCACCTTTTATTGGAAAGGATGAATGAGCTAGTGATGTTCTAAGTTTGGTTCATATTGATGTTTTTGCACTCATGAACATAAGTGCTAGAAGAGGGCTTACTAGTTCATTAAAATCTTTGACAACCTATCTTAGCATGGGTGCATCTTATTTATGAAGCACAAGTCTGAATCAGTTGAAATATTTAAACGATTCCATAATGAGGTAGAAAAATAAACTATAAAAAGTATTAGAATTCATCGATTCGACTGATGAAGTAAATACCCTTATAGTAAGTTTTGAAATATTTAGAAGAGAATTAGATTCTCTCTCAATGAACCTCTCTTGAAATATCACTATTTAAAAAAATATCTGAAAGGAGGAATCAAACTTTGTTAGACATTGTTTGATCCACTGTGAGGTTTGCTAGTCTGTCTGAAGTTACATTATAAAGACTACTTGATATGTGCTTAAGAATATTTCAAGCAAATCAATTACCAAATCTGCATATCAGATATGGACTTAGATAATTTGATACTCCCTTATCTTAGGATTTGGAGTGTCGGACTTATGTGAAACATTCACAAATCGACGAGCTTGAATGTTGGTCTGATAAATATCATATTAAGAATATTTCTTTTACCTTCCTGATAGACATGAGATACTCATGAATCTTAAAGCATTCTTTTTGAAAAAGAAGTTTCTTGATGAAGGAACTAATGCCATTAAGATCAAGCTTGGTGAACCTTGATAGGTAGAGGAACCGACTCTGACATAAACCAATAGAATCAGAGTTGATTAGATTAAATTCAGAGCTCGATGTAAAGGCATCTTTGAGTAGATATGATAGAGTACCGTATCAGTCGAATAGATACTTTAATTTCTAGGTTTAAGATAGAGATTTGATCTTTCATACGGATGCAATATAGGGATATAACTTTAAGAAGTGGCTTGGAGCCATTAAATCTGAAATTAGTCTATGAAGATCAACGATGTATGGACATTCATTGATTCACCAGAAAGGGTAAGCCCATAGGGTGTGAGTGAATTTTAGATGGATAAGAGACACAGATGAAAAGGTGAAGACCTATTAATTCTATTCGGTTGTCAAGGATTTCATCAAAGTTATAGTGTCTACTACATTGAGATATTTTCTTTATGACAATCCTCAAGTCCATTCGGATTGAATTAAGCTTCTCGGAGTTA
This sequence comes from Elaeis guineensis, assembly GCF_000442705.2. NCBI lineage: Eukaryota > Viridiplantae > Streptophyta > Magnoliopsida > Arecales > Arecaceae > Elaeis > Elaeis guineensis. The sequence continues at coordinate 120,437,156 of NC_025996.2, read as the reverse complement.
GAACTTATGTTTTGAATATATGGCTTCATTGAGAATGAAGTAGAGTCTTGTATGTACAAATAGGCTAATAGTTCTGTAATATCCTTTGTGTTGTTTAAATGAAATTCTCTTAATCGAAAATGACATTCCTACATTATAGAAAATAAAAGCTTGGTTGTCATCTCTATTCTCCATAAAGATTTGGAAGATTATGAGAATCATTCTTAAGTATTTATGAAATACTAAGGATCAATGACTCATTTATAGAGAATCTGACTTAAAACTTATAGAATATTGATTTTAGTTTCTAGTTGGATCAAAATAATAAAGTTGTATCAGATTATATTTTTATCCTAAAAAAAAGAGTGACATACTGAAAAGGTACCATATGGTATTCATTAGTCAATTTTATTTGTGATACAGAGTTCTTTGCAGCATTTGATGCTGGTAAAGAAGCTGTTTGGTTATAGAAGTTCTTTAACGAGATTGGAGTGGCACCCTCCATTGATGGTCCAGTCTTTCTGTATTGATAGTAGTACTGGAGCCATAGCTCATATTGAAGAACTAATGTCCCATCTGAGAATCAAATATTTTCTGCATCGCTATCACCTTGTTCGATAAGATTGAAATAAAGTCAACCTTAGGAAGATCGACTGAAAGGAGAACTTGATCGACCTATTGACTAGAGCAATCAGATCTAAAGAGTTTGATGATCACAAATGAAAGAAGGATATTTGATACCGATCTGATTGGCTTTAGTCCAAGTGAGAGTTATTGAAAAATGTGTCTTAAAATCAATCATCTAGATTGTAGATGATTGTGCTCCATGTATGTATATGAATTATAAAATGATAAATATTATCCGACAAGATTCATCATAAGGAATACATCTTCTTAAATAAAACTCATATATTATGATGAAGTCCTTAGAGCTACTTTCCAAATAATAAAGGAGGATTTATCATGTGGTTTCAAAATTCTACTCACAATCAAATGATACAATTATTACAAGAATGATAATTATATCGAGTGTAGGTCATTGTGTGCTATATTAGTTGGTTGTCCTCTTAATCAAGACATATGATGACATGGGTATGGTGTATGGGGGATATGTATGAGTATATTTTACTGAGCATGACCACTTTCCAAGCACTCTACTGTAAGGGTTGCTCTGATGGGATATTAGTATATGTGTCTTTCTAACCTGAGGCTGCCACGATGACTTGCAAGTAACTACTGTGCTTTGATGCTGGACTATTCAAATTTTTAATTTAGTGATGAAAAATTATTTTTGGGTATAGTCAAGTACTTATGAAATCTGAGTGCGAGTCAAGATGGGATTGATCGCTTCAAGTAAAATTGGAGATGATGTATCACTGTGTTTCAATTCAGCAAAATTTTGACCAAAGTAGTCCTAGTGAGGAGTCATAGAATTTTTAAAGTTGAGACACAATATGAACCACTTATTTTAGATTGATAGTTTAACCCTAAGTCATCCTTGAGCATCGAATGTTAAAGAGATGAATTATACAGTAACTATATCCACATGGATTCTAGAGTGTTGCTAGACATACATTCGGCCTATCCAGACATTAGAAACCATTACTAGATGGTATCATCGATTGATTCAAAAATTATTCTTGTGCTATTGGCTTAGGTTTGAATCTATATGATCATGCACATAGAAGTATCATCTGATCAGATGGCTGATCGATGATTATGAATCATTGAAGGGTTTAATTATTAATTTAATTGATGATTATCTTATGCAAAGATTATAATAAATTATTTATTAATGATTGATAAATTAAAAAATAATTAATTAATAATATGATTATTATTGGCTTAATTTGATTGAGCAATGAGGATTGGATCCAATCTAATTGAATTGGATTCAGTTAGATTTGCTTTGGATGATTGGATGTAGTACTATTGGATAATAGGACTTGTTCCAATTGATCTTAGGGATGCAAATCAAATTTTTAGTTGAATAAAATTTAATTAATTTTATATAGATTTTGATTGGATCAAACTCTGTTGGATAATAGGCTTGATTAGATCAAGCCCTATTATCAAATGCTTCCCTGATATCCATTAAGATGAGAAGAATCAATCTCTAGATCAATGAAATTTTAAATTAATTAATTCTCTAATTAGATTAAGGCCTAATTAATTTTATAATTGGGTTAGGATCTAATTAGTTAATTTGTTATAACTAATTCCTAAGTTAGTTATGATTGGGTCCAAAAATTAGTTAGAGTTTGACCAAGATTCATGAGCCCTATTTGGAATAAGACTAAACCAACTAAATCCTATCTATTTAAATCATCTTCCATGCCTCCACTCCCTTTCACCATGAGATCCCATGCCCAAAGAAAAATGCCATGCCCCTTCTCCTTTCCATGCATGAAAAGAAGGCTTCCCTTCTCTTGTGTGTCACCCAAAAGAAAAAATAAAGAAGGGGGGCATCCAAGAGTTGGATGCCCCAAACTCCACACACCAACCCCTCTTTTCTTCCCATCTTGAAGTGATTTTATGATCCTTTGCTTTCTGGTTCTTAAGCATCAAAGAGATCTTCTCTTGCTGATTTTACAACAAAAAATTAGAGAAAAAAAGTTCTTCCCAATGAGAGAAGGAGAAGGAAGAAGAAATGTCTTCTTTCTTGTGCGCAACCTTGGAGAAGAAGGAGTTCTTCTTTCAGAATTTTTTTTAAATTTTTTTTTAAGATAAAAATTAGATTAGATCTAATTTTTAATATAAAAATTTAAAGAAAAAATATCAAAAAAATTTGGTTGGGTGTTTGGGGCTTCCTAGAGTTCTAGATCAAGGAGAAAAAGGGAGAAGAAGAGAGAAAAATGGTTTTTCTCTTGAGTCTCTCTTTTGGATTCTTCTAGAGCTTAGGATTTCATATAATTTTTAGCATAAAAGATTAGATTAGATCTGATTTTCATCATAAAAAATTAGAGAAGAAATATTCTTCTTAAAGGTTTGGAAGGAGAGAGAAAGGTTCTCACTTATGTTTGGGAGAATTGAGAAGAAAGGGTTCTTCTCTTGATCTCTATTGTAGAGATTTGATGCGTGGATCCAGGAAGAAAAGGAAAGGGTCTCCTTGTTCTTCATCTTCTTTATGTTCCCCTTAGATCAGCCAAAGCAAGGTGTCTTTACAAGTTTGGACTTTCGGAGAGATCGATCAACACAAGGGCTTTGTATGGATACTTGTAGAGGCCGGACATGTTTGCGACTATCGAGCATCATGAAGAACCAACTGTTATAGATTTTAGATGTGGAAATCTACTATCCACACTCAGATATGGAGTCTTGAACTCAATTCATATTTAGATATAATCTAAATATAATTTAGATATGATCTAATTACATATAGATATGATCTATACTTGCTAAATTTTAGATTTTAGATTTACATACATGCATATTAGTTCATGTCATAGATCTTGTATGGTAGTTTTAGATTTGATCTATGCATACATTGTAGATTAAATTATTTAATCTATATATATTTTATGATAAATTTTTAAAAATATATATATATAACTGCCATGCTTCCCTTCAATAATTTCTCCATTATGAGAGCTTCGTTTCTCTCTCCTTCATCGTCCATCTGCTTCAGCTTCGCTGCCTCCAAGATTTCTCTTGCAACGAGAAGTCATGGCGATCTCATAGAAAGTCGTAAAGGGGTAACAGGATGTCATAGTCGCTATCTGGAGGCCATATATGCCAGAAAAAAGCAATATAGGAACCTTCATCTGCATGCTATGACTTCTTGATGAACTTCCAAGGAATGTTGAAAAGGTAAGGACACACGAGGGTGGAATCTGCTCTTAAAGAGGTCTATTACCTCTCTGTGGGGGCATAGAGGATGAGCAGTCTCTTTCTCCCATTGCTCCCAGAAATGTTTCAACTCCAGTAGCCCTATTGAGATTATAGTGACTGTTATGATGTCCTATTATGTACTTATGATATCCTACACTCTATTTGACTCACCATTGCAGTGGAACGAATAAGGAGAGCATAGGAAGTTATAATCCCATAATAAGATGTCATAACTACTATCGAGAAGTCATATAGGAGAAAAATAGATCAGTACAAAACCTTCATCTGCATCCTATGTAACCCTGATTAAAATTTTTGACCTTCTCTTCCTTCTTTTAATACCACATTTATTTTTTATGACATCCCGTTATTCATTTGACTCAACAGAAGCCTTCATATGCATCGTAAGTCATGACCATAGATATTTTGGATCTCATTTTGAATTGTTTTGTCATTTTATTTTATTTTTTTGATATAGTGAACGTTGTTTGAATTTTCATTACAATCGAAAGTAATAATGAGCAAATAGGAAGTCGTAAATAGAATACAAGATATCATAAGATCTACCAAAAAGTCATATAGGCTGGTAGAAAGCATCATGGGAGCCTTCCTTTGCATGTTATGACATCTTGATTAGCATTTATGACATTCTTCTACGTCATTATGTTGTCCTATTATGCTTTTATGGTATCGTATAATTTGTTTGCCTGTTTCTTCCTAATTGTCAGACTTGACGATGGAGGGGCCCTGCTTGGCCGTGCAAAGAACAAATAATTACAAATCCCAAAGAATTTTTAAAACTAACTTTTCATTATATAATAATTTATTACATATATAGTTAAAAAAAATTAGGATAGTGAAAGGACAAAGAACTACTCTTCATCCAATAAAAACTCCCCAACCTCCTCATCACTATTTCCTAGGAGTAGGCGCATCAAGTCCAACTTTGGGACCATCCTGCATAGGCATGCCTTACAGTTGTTGAAGCTGTAGATAACATCGATCGAGGATGCCTCCATGATTTCCTCTTAAAAATTGATCGAAGCCTTGTACTCCTCGATGTATGAGGATTGGATATCGTCAGAAATGTGGACTGGCATTTTGCTAGGAGAAGGCTGGATCCAGTCAGAAAGGAGGGGAGCCTGGAAGGGTGGTGGCAACCCAATCGGTGGCTTCTCAAATAGCTACGAAAAGGGGATAGGAACAGGAGGCTGGAGAGTCTTTTATCTTTCGGAGGATGACTTGCTGCTCTCGGAGCACATTCTCTTCCTCATAGCCTCCTTGATTGCACTAAGGGAGGGATTCACTGATGGCTCCATTCCTCAACACAGGTAAGATAATTTTTTTTTCCAACATCCTTCATGAAAAAGTCTAGATGGATGAATAGTCTATTTATAGAGAACACAGATGGCATAGATTTGGTCACTAAATCACCAAATTTTGCCACATGTAAAAAAATTTATTAGGAGCCACGCCCCTTGCTTGCAACCCTTCGTTGGCCCCTTTTCAGATTTAATTGCATCTGGAGAATCTATGAGGGATGCTTTATCACTTCAGCATTCATCCATAATTGACTCTTCGAATCTCTTCTTACGAAGTCATAATTTCATGATCCCTCGAGCTCTGTTCCTTCATAATTTTTATATTTTTATGTGACATCATGTATAGTCTAATGACTTCAAATTTAAGTTTTATGACATCTTGTATATTTGTATGATTTTTATTTACCTTATTATGATGTCATGTGATCTTGTTGTGACACATAACCCTTATAATGATATCATGTAGAGTCTGCAATGGATCGGATCGACCCATGACCCGACCCAATAGGACCTGCTTAGACCCGATCTAACCCATTTTAAAGGACCCGCAGGGACGAGTCTGGTTCTAAAATTAGACCCATTCAATATTTCGGATTGAGTTTGGATTTACTGAATTTGGACCCGATCCGATCCGATCCAAGCTAAATTCAGTATTGAATCCAACATGTAAACTATAGAACAAATAAAATAGGATTAGAATTCTAAATACTCTTGTAGTATTATTATTTTTCATATAGTTTTACTCAATTTGACTGTGAGATTTTGAGAAATTACTTATAAATTAATAGTCAAGATAAAGTAATATTTATTTTTTTTATTATAAACTTCGCATATGTTGGTTTATCATATGATTAAGGTCTGATCAAAATTTGGGTCTGAGCTGGATCCAAAAATTTTAGATTAGGACCTGATTATATATGAATCCGATTCGACCCAAATGATCCAATAGGGCAAATTTTTTGATTATGGACCTGACCCAATCCAACCTGATTTTCAATTGGGTTGGGTCTGGTCCAACATTAGGACTCGATCAAGAGACTAGGTTGGATTGGGGTCACTTATGATCCAGTCTGACCCGACCCATCTGCACCCTCTATTATAATGTTATGTTGTTTTCTTGATCTAGTATTATATGACATCCTATTGTATAATACCACTTTTATATTTATATTTATGACTTCCTATTGCATGATATGATTTTCTATTATATTATGTTGCATGATATGATATCCTATTCTATCATATCGTGTCCTAATTTTTTACTGATGGTACGATTGTAATGGTGGCAGTTGGCACAATGGAACCATCATCAAATGATTTTAATTATGTACCAGGTATCCTTTTTATCCTTTCTTTTATTTTCAAATTGACAAAAATATCATTTTTGCCATCATTCTTTTTTTTTTTAATTTTTTGGTAAATATGTTTGTCATCGTCCTTGAAAGAATAAAATATCTAGTAAGACACTGAAAGCTTTTCATCTTCCTCCGGCTTCTCTCCATCCAGCAAGTGGGTTGCCTTTCCACTCTAGTGGTTCTCTTTTCCCCTCTCGATAGTTGGTGGCATTTTTGATGAGGGTCTTTAACTTTTAAAAGTTGTGTAGGCATCCTATTGCCCGATTTCATATATCCCCTTTCCCTCTAGTCCTGAAAGAGGTCTAGTCGGTGTAAGAGATCCTATCGATTACTAATGGCCCCTAAAATATTTGAATTTAAAAAGTGGAGAGGAGAAGACAAGAATGAAGAACATGATATCAGAGGGAGCAACACTATTGTAGTGTACAGTGGAGATGATGCTCCTAGTTCAACCTCTGAAAGAGAAGAAATAGTACAAAAAGGAGGAGGCAATGACATGCTATTCCTTTTTATGACATGATATTGATTTGTATGACTTTCTATTATTTTCTACATCATTCTGTAGTCTATTATGATGTCTTGTTATTTTTTATGACTTTCTCTTGGTTTTTATGATGTCCTGATATTGTCTATGACATCTTGTTCCTTGTTATGACATGATGTTGATTTGTATGACTTTCTGTTATTCTCAAAATCATTCTACAGTCTATTATGACTTCTTGTTATTTCTTGTTATTTTTTATGACTTCCTCTTGGTTTTTATGATGTCTTGATATTGTGTATAACATCCTATTCCTTGTTATGACATAATGTTGATTTGTATGATTTCTTATTATTCTCAAAATCATTCTGCAGTCTATTATGACTTCCTATTATTTCTTGTTATTTAAGACTTTCTCTTGGTTTTTATGATGGCTTGATATTGTGTATGACATCCTGTTCCTTGTTATGATATGATGTTGATTTGTATGACTTTCTGTTATTCTTGAAATCATTCTGCAGTCTATTATGACTTCCAGTTATATTTTATTATTTTTTATGACTTCCTCTTGGTTTTTATGATGTCCTGATATGGTATATGACATCCTATTTCTTGTTATAATATGAAGTTGATTTGTATGACTTCTTGTTATTCTCAAAATCATTCTATAGTCTATTATGACTTCTTATGATTTCTTGTTATTTTTTATGACTTTCTCTTGATTTTTATGATGTTTTGATATTGTGTATGACATCCTATTTCTTGTTATGACATGATGTTGATTTGTATGACTTTCTATTATTCTCAAAATCATTTTGCAGTCTATTATGACTTCCTATTATTCCTTATTATTTTTTATGACTTCCTCTTAGTTTTTATGATGTCCTGATATTGTGTATGACATCCTATTCCTTGTTATGATATAATGTTGATTTGTATGACTTCCTATTATTCTCGAAATCATTCTACAGTCTATTATGACTTCCTATTATTCCATGTTATTTTTTGACTTTCTCTTAGTTTTTATGATGTCCTGATATTGTGTATGACATCCTATTCCTTGTTATGACATGATGTTGATTTGTATAACTTTCTGTTATTCTTAAAATCATTCTACAATCTATTATGACATCTTGTTATTTTGTATAACTTTCTCTTACTTTTTATGATGTCTTGATATTATGTATGACATCCTATTCCTTTTGATGACATCATACCGATTACGATGACTTCTTCATGTTAATAATGCACGTGTATTGCAGGGGAGCAACTGAGCAAGCTAGGGAAGACCCGGATTAAGAAAGGCAAGGCCCCTCAAATCTTTAAGAACTTGTGCAAGCTAGCTGTCTATGTATAGAATGTCCGCAAGATATAGTTTTCTGATTCACACACAGATATTATCCTCAGGACTCCATTTGGTGCCTTCATTGACATGAATCTTATTGTAGTCAATGGGGTACTTTTATCTAATATTATAAAGTGTTATTCAAGAGGTGAAGCATTTATGATTGATGGAAAGAGAATTAGATTCAATGTGAAAGAAGTGGCACTTATTTTGGGTCTTCCATGTCATGGATATAAGATGTCAGTGAGGAGGGAAATAGGAGGCCCTTTGAGAGATTTGGATCTAAATTGGATCTACAGCATAGGGTGCTAGAGAATTTAATTTGTGAGCTAAAGTCATTGACGAGGAAGGAGGACATTGAGGACACTGTTAGGCTTTGGATACCCTATATGCTCGCCATATTTTTGGCTTCCAAGTCAAACCAAATGTGTCCATGATTTTTGATCCCCTTCTTGGATGACTTGTCACAAGTCTGAGCTTTTGCATGAGTTGTTGCCATCAAGAACTTGACTCTAGAGCTGCTCTTAGAGATTGTCAAGTGCTTAAGGTCTGAGAGACCACTTGAAGTAAAGAGATCAGATAAGGGTAGAGGGCAGCCCACACTCTTTGACTGTTCGACAGCCCTCATGGTGAAAATATCATCAAATTAAATTTTAGGTCTACTTAATATTTTTTTGCTTTCTTTGTATTCTGATATGTAAAAATTATGAATGTGCAGATGTGGTTCCTCGAGCACACCAATATCAGAGCTTGAACTGATCCTACAAAATTTCTTAGGTTGTTAAGGTGGCATGACTACCGCAAGAGGATACACGATAAGAAATTTGACATCCTTCAGCCCCATAAGGTAAACTAACATCCATGAAACTATGGGAAGTAATATGAATTAATTAGGATATAATATTTTGGTACTGTCACCTAGGATATCATATAATGTCGATCGATTCTTATATTATCACCTAGGATGTCATAATTATTCGACAGGATGTAATATAATTCAATAAGATGTTATATATGTAACTGATTTTGATTTCTTTTTTCTCCTATGTTATCAGGTTGATGATGCTGTACGACCCACCCCACAGGAGTGATTCTTAGTCCTTGCATTCTAAGGCTGGATGTGCCAAAGAGAAAAAAACAGGAGGGGTGGCTTCTTACTCCATATGTACCAAGAGTGGAGATGCCTAAGAGGAAGCACGATGAGAGGTGGCTTCTTGCTCCTCATGTGCCAAGTGTAGAGGTGCCTAAGAGGAAGCACTATGCAATGTGTGCATATCTACAGTCAGAAAATGAGAAGCTTAGGAAAAAGAACAAGAAATTGAAGAAAAAGCTTAAAGGGTTGCGCATCGATGGGGCCAAGAGAAAAAATTATGTAGAAGCTATAGAGAAAATGGAGGAGCTGAAGGATGGGGAAGAAGTGAAGCAGAGGGAAAAGAGTGTAAAAGATAAGGCGAAGGAATAGGAGGTGAAGGAAAAGGAGGAGCAGGAAAAGGAGGAGGTGAAGGGAGAGGAGGAGGTGAAGGAAAAGGAGGAGCAGGGAAAAAAGGAGGTGAAGGGAGACGAGGAGGTGAAGGAAAAGGAAATGAAGGAAAAGAAAGATGAGAAAAATGATCCGACAAAAGAAAAAGACATAGAGAAAAAGGCAGTGCAGAAAAGGGAGGAGGTGAAAGATGGGAAAGAGGTGAGGCAGAGGAAATAGGGTGTAGAAGATAAGGAGAAAAAAAAGGAGGTGGAGGAAAAAGAAGAGCAGGGAAAAGAGGAGGTGAAGGATAGGGAGGTGAAGGAAAAGGAGGTGGAGGAAAAGGAGGAGTAGGAAAAGAAGGAGGCAAATGGAGAGGAGGTGAAGGATGGGGAGGTGAAGGAAAAGAAATATGAGGAAAATGATCAGGCAAAAGAAAAAGATGTGGAGGAAAGGGAGGTGTGGAAAAAAAGAGGTGAAGGATGGAGAAGAGGATTCAAAACACAAGGTGAAGGAAAATAGGGTAGAAGAAGAGGAAGAGATGGAATTTTTGAAGGACAATATAGAGGCAGTGACATATTCACTCGAGAGGAGGGTGAAATAAGAACACCGATGATATAAATCCTCATATTTGACTGCTGATACAAATTTTCTCCATATCCAAACTAGAAAAAAGAGCAAGATTGTCCCCACACTCAAAGAACAGAATGAAGTAGGCATTACGCTCTACATTGGTTTATTATGACATCTTTATGCTACATTAGATTTTCTATATATATACATATTTTTTACACCCAGCTCTTAATGCAGAGAGTCATCCCACATGTTCAGGATAATCAAGCAAAAAGCCTGTTGTCCGAGGAAGATGATGCTATCATCAATAATTTTCTAAACGAAAAAATTAATTCATAAGTGTTTGAAGACATCGTATATTCTTAAACTTTTTATGACAAGCTATATGGTTGTATGACATCTAGTATTAGTCTAATGACATCCACTATGTGTATTACTAGCATACTATATAGATTTCTTTCTAGTGTTTATTAAATTTGAGTATTTTCTATTAGAAAGAGGTTGTTTATATCAATCATCATAGCGGAAGGATCATGAGATCCCACGTTCACGATCTTCTTTTTGACAACATGATTGTAGATGATGCAAGTCTTTCATTCCTGATCAAGTCATATTTCTCATTAAATAAATTTTAATATTGTTCTTGTTAGATTTTCAATCAAAAATTTTATCTTATGACATATAGTAGTATGACATTATGTTTGTTTCTTCATGGACAGATTATTGATGCTAAGCAGGAGTTTCTACTTCAAAAATAGAATGAACCCCCAGATGTGTATCACAAATGCCTCATTTCCCCTGTCATGATGGTCGGGATGTGCATTAGCTCACAAACAGCACACCATGAATTTGCTGGCATAGCTAGTCTAATGATTTTTGATAATCTTAGTGATAGTGACAAGGACTTTATGTTCCTTTTCACTGTCGTCAACTCGGACAATGCCCATTGGCATCTGGTGGCGGTTGACATGGCAGAAAAATGCTTTCTCTATCTGAACTCCTTAAAGCATAGCACCAAGTATAAAGCTGATGCCAGGAAATGGTAAAGATTGTTGGAGCTATGTTTCATATTTTCTGTGACAAGGCAGAAGTAGAAAAATGAAAGATGGAGGAAGATCGTGATTGTCCTTCATAGTGTGTCGGATCGCTTGACTGTGGCCTATACTGTCTAAAGTATATAAATTTTTTTGCTCTCAAGGATAGGTTTGATAAATGGGACTTCATAGAAGATGACATCCTTCACCACCAGTGGGAGCTTGGAGCGAGAATACTAAAGGAGGGCCTTGCACAGAAAGTTAGGGCTGCTATTGAGAATGTATGATGTTATCCATAAAAACATTCCTATATTTTACAGAAAACTTTATACTCTTATGTTTTATCAATTAATACATTGAATGTTGAAAGTAAATGTAATCTGGTCTTTGATGTTGATTCTTATTTATTGCACAATGTTAAAATTATTGTAGAGGATGTCAGAATTAAATTGAGATGTCACATATTACTGGAGGAGCTATTTATTTGACCTGAAGGGCACTGATAATTCCATGATGTCGCAGAGTGATTTTTATTGGAGGGAATGTGCCATGTCATTGTGTTTTTAGGGGGAAATCTCCTGCGAAAGGTCATGCTCTTATTCCAAAGAGAAAATAAAGCTTGTACAAAGGGAAAATATATGTTGGTTGCTATATAAACAGAAGAGAAGAGAAGAGTTATCTTGAGGTCATGGATAGTACATCCCCATCTATTGTCAAACCCATATGTTATTGTGGGGATAGTGCATCATTGAAAACTTCATGGACAGAGGCCAATCCAGGAAGGAGATTTCTTGGATGCAAGAGCTACGGAGTTAATATTTGGCTTTCTTTTCATCATTCTTTGGATGATTGAATCATGTACTCAAAGATTCTTTGATTCACAAAGCATTTGACCTCTTTTTTCTTTTCATTTCAATAATCTGGTGCACGTGGGTATTTTGCTTGGTAAGACCCCCTAGTCAGTGATCGTGAGATGTAGCTTCTCATAGCATAAGATAAGGAGAATAGAGGTGGAAGTTGCAGCTGAAAGAAGATGAGAAAAATGGTTCAAACTATGTTGTTTGCTTTCTAGCATTTGCACAGGTATTTTTTTATGTTTTATGGTATGTCTTCCTAATTGCCTAGCCAAAAATAAAACTTGACAAGGACTGTGATGGCAATGTTTCTGATAATAGAGTTTTTTTGATGCAATACTTTAGTTAATATAATGCTATTTACAATTGCAGCAGTAGTCCTGTAATGATATCAAAAACCCATATTTAATTGCTATTTTTATAAATTTGAATTATTGCTTTTTGTTCAATATCTTTTCTATGATCTATCATTGAGCAGCAGGTTAAATAGGATATATATATGACTTCATGTGAAAAATATGACATCCCAAAGTACATTTATGGCTTCCTATGTTGAATGACTGATTGAACTTGAAGCCTTTTTATGACTTCTTGATGCATTGAATGGCTTTCTGAACAATATGTATGACTTCATGTGAATATACATGTTAAATGAACATTAAGTATGCATTTCTGCATCGTTATTAGACTTTTTGAGTACCATTTCTACTACTTGATGCCTTTTTATGGCTTCCAAATGCATTTTATGGCTTTGTGATACGTTATATGGCTTCCTGAACAATATGTATGAATTTCTGTGAATATATATGGCTTCATGTGAATCTATATAACTTTTTGAAGAATGTATATGACTTTCCAAAGAATATATAGAACATCTTGAGTATCAGAATGACTAGTTTATGCCTTTTTATGGCTTCTTGAACAATATATATGAATTTCTGTAAATATATATGGCTTCTTGTGAATATATATAACTTTCTAAAGAATATATACAACATTCTGATACTCATGACCATTATTTAATGCCTTTTTATAGCTTCTTGAAGAACAGTTTAATTATGGCTTCATCATGGTCATTCCTGAGGGACATTTTCATGTTTTGCCAATTCGAACTTTGTATTTTCGTTGGAACTTGGAACTTGAAGAATATTTTTCAGGTGAGGTGTGGTGTTCAATGAAGGTATGAAGAAGATGGATCAGTAACCCTCATTCCTGGCTCTCTATAAATGTAATGAAAATGTAGGAACATGATGAATCATTCTCTGGGAACATGATTATCTGCTAGAATAGGGGATTCATTTACATTGTGGGGTGGAGAGAACATGGATGATATGGGAGATTTTATTATTGAAGGCAGGCCTGAAAATATCAAAGTTTTCTTGCCTACTGAAGATGTTCATTTGGATAGCTATTGGAATCTCCACAGTGGTGGAGTGGTGCATGTCCACCCTATAAGAGAAGTGTTGGGAAATGTGTCCCAAAAAGCCAATCGTCAAGTTGTTGACGGTTGAGCAACCAAGTATTGTAATTGATTTGTTAATAAATAAAATATATTTGGCATCTTCATCATAAGCTTTCATCTTCTAATGAACTCCGTTATTATGATGAAGTCCTTAGGACTATTTAAGTTCAATAAAGAGAGGATTTATCGATTAGTCCTTAAAACTGTTCATGACCAAATGATAGGCTGTTAATAAGGACGACAGCTTCTATCGAGTATAGGTCGCTGTAGGCCATATGGGTTGGTTATCCTCTTAACCAAGGAGTGTGGAGACACTGGTATGGCATACAGGTGAGATATAAGGGTATATCGTCATTGAACGTGACCAACTCCAGAGCATTCTGCTGTCGAGAATGTCTCTGATGGGATATAGGTATAAGTGTCCCTTAGACTTGAGATCGCCTCAGTGACTTGCAAGCAACTCACTGTGCTTTGGTACTGGACTAACTGAATTTTAATTCAGGGATGGAAGGCTTCTGGGCACAGTCAAGTACTTGTGAAGTCAGAGTGTGATCAAGATGGGATTGACCACTCCAAGAGTTGGAGAAGAATGAGTCGCTGTATTTCAATTTAGCAAAATCTTGGCCAGGGTAATCCATCAGATGGATTTGATATTTTGAAATACAATGTGGACAATCTGATCAGAGTTGACAGTTGAGCTCTGGGGTATCCTATGATCATTTTGGTCAAGGGGATGAATTATATGAAAACTATATCCACATGGGTTCTAAGGATGTTGTTCTACACATTCGACCTATCCGATCGTTGGGTACCATTGCTAGATGGTCACTTCGATTGGTATAGAAATTTATTTCTATACTACCGGCTTAGGTTCGGACCTATGAGATCACACACATTAGAGTTCATGATCCGATCGGATGGTTGATCAATGATTAAGAATCATTCTAGGGTTAAATGATCAATACGATTGACATTTAACCCAGTACAAGTGTTGCAGGAGGATCGATTAGCAATTTGATTACTAATTGGCTTAATTTGATTAAGCTAATAGATTGAGATTAAGTCTAATTAAATATGATTTAATTAGATTTAGTTTGGGCTTGATTGGATCAAGTTCAATTGGTTTATTGGATAAGCCAAGTGCAAGGAAAAACTAATCCTAGTTCAACTAGGACTTGGGTCAATCTAATTTCTAATTTGATTAGAAAATTAAATCAGATTTAAATCTAATTTAATCTAATTAAATTAGGTTCTTAATTGGGTTAAGACCTATTTTAATTGGGTTGATCTAATTTTGATTTGATTTGGTTTGGAAAACCAAATTAAAACAAGTCATAAGATAGAATCCTAGTAAGACTAGGATTCCACCTTGCGCCACATAAGCCTTCACCACGCCCTCTCTCTTAATTCAACGCCAATCTCCACTTATTTTGTGTGACAAAAGCCCTCTCCTAGATCTCTCCCATGTTCACAAAAGGTCTCTTCTCTTCTTTCTTATATGGAAGGTGGTTTGGATCAAATCTAAAAGGAATAAGTTTGGATTTCGAATTCTATGAGATAGAGTTTTAGAAATCCAAAACTCTTTCAATTTTGCACCGAATTTATCCAAATTTTTTTTTAGAATTTTTGTGGCTTTTAGGATATATATTGTGCACCCTTTTCTAGTAATCTATGCACAAAAATATGAAGGAGGTGCTCAAGAGTTGGGTGTCCCTTAACTTGCCATGTTTGGATAAGCCTTGACTAGGTGTTTGACCTAGACAAGGACTCTATTATATCTCTCTATATAAGATGGATTTCTTTATAAAATATTATAAGAAGACAGAGACTTGAGATACCTTTGTTCCATCCAAAAATCAGAGAGAAATACCTTTGGGTCGTGGAGATATAAAAGATGCAAGTTAGGGTGTTTAGAGAGAAAAATGTGAAGAAGAAGAGGGTCTTCTTCTAGGGTTTTTGTTTTCATATCTTTCCTCCCTCCATCTTGAGTTTTCTAAGAGTGTCTCAGATCTGAAACTCCTCCTTCTACTTTCCATCTTTGGAAGAGTCCAAATCAAGAAGAAGGAGGCACCTGATCAACCATCAAAGAAGGATCAGCGCAGTACTAGTATACTGTGGTGATTTCCTGAAGCAGGACTTCTGATCGAGATTCGTGGGCTCGTGTGGATGACTCCTAGAGGCCGGACATATGTGCGGCTTGCAACATCATCCTTAAGTTTGGATCAGCTAGGTTAGAGCATCTAACTTGCAAGGTAATAGATCTGATCTATTGTTTAATACATACATTAGATGTGGTATAGAAATATGTTGATATGATCAACATGTAGTTCATGCTATATTTATATATTTTAATTTTTAATTTAATACTATGTAATAATCATGTAATAGAATCTTAGATCTAGGAATTCTCTAATTTTAAAAAATAAATTTTGATTTATTTTAGTCTTCCGCTGTATGATCTTGAAAAAATTTCAAGATCTAACCCTGAAACCCTAGATCTGGTTCCTACAATTGGTATCAGAGCCTAGGTTCTTTATTATATGATTATTTATACATGCTTAGATTATTTTTTAAATTAGATCTAATTTATAATCTGATTATTAAATCTGAAATTAAAATTTTAGATCAATCACAAACTGCAAGGTTGTCCTGCTGTAAGGTTTACCCCTTACAGTGCAAAGGTTGTCCTAGTTTGTGTAGATTTATCTTTAATCATAAATTTATTAGATATGATCTAGATTAAATTTATAATTTATTAGATTTAAAAAATATTTAAATCTAAAATAAAATTTTTTTGTTAATAATTTTTATGCAAAGAAATTATTTAAAGTTGAAACTGTTTCAATTACATGAACCTGTTTAGATTAGATCTAAAGTAGTTTCATGTTTATTTCACTTGTATCTTGATTGTGAATCAAATATGCAATATGGTTAGTAGAATCATATTGTAAAATTATTTTATAAATATCAAAATTATTTTTTGAAAAGCCAAACCCAACCCTCAACCCAAAACTTAATTAAGAATTAAGAAGTTGTTTGATTAGGTTCTAGGATTGTGAATTGAAGAACCTAAGACACAAACCATAACACATTGGGTTAATGGGTTAGTGGGAATTAGGTCCATTAATTGGGTTAGACCTATGGTTAGATTGAAGATGGACTTAATTAGAGAATTGACTAAATCTAATCAATTGTTGTCTTAGATTAGGTCAAGGATTCTCTAGATCAATTACAATAGTTGTAGTTGGTCAAGTCCATGTCTTTAACGAGAACCAAATAGACTTGATTCTTGGCTAAGTGGTCTAGCACAAACTGTTAGGCTGATCTAATTGAAACTAATTAAACCAGTTGGTGTCTAAGGTAAACCAGACCGGTGGTTTTTAATTGGGAGTCCGCTTACCTGACCATTTTTTATGGTGTCTAAGGCAAGCTTTGGCAGACCCTCCCACTGATCGAACTTACCTGGCCTCTTGGTGAAATTATGTTTTGATCGGATCACTTGACTATTCGAGCTGACCCATGTCAGCTAAGTAAATCAGTGTGACTGATTTAGGTGCTCCTAGACCAGCCCTTTTAATGGTCTCCCTTAAGCTGACTTGGTGAAGCCAGTGGGAGGATCATGATAAGCTGGTTCATCTAACCTCATCCTCTATATTATTTAAATCCTCTAAAATTATTATGTCCTTAAAATGATAAAGTTATGGAGATAACTGAATCATAGCCTCCCATTAAGGTGTTTGATAATGAGTCCATTAACTCAATAATCATTGCAGACCCAAAGGCCTGGTGCTTGTTGACTAATGGAATTATCACTCATCATATGACGACTTGGAAGTGTCTCTCTAATGGTGGTTAGGTGAGCCAACCAAAGTTGGGCTTAATCATTCGTTGGTTAGATACATCAAGTATGATCATATTAATGGTTGGACCTAACCGGATCCTTACAGTGGAGGCCAAAGCTTACTGATTAAGTTTCTGGGGCAAAATTAAAATTACTAGAAATTATTTAGAGAAACAATTGGTTATGAACCTACCCTTAGATGTACATGGGTTGGCCAACCAAAGTTGGGCTTGTGTGCAGTCTAAGTGGATTCTAGTACCCACTAAGGAATTAGGGTAATTCCTCGAATTGGAGGTAGAGGCTACCAATTCGAATAAAATAGTGGGAGAAACTTTTTGATTAAAGTCCAAATCTTTAGATTTAATGAATCAATTACTAATTAGGTTATGGTTCTCCTTTGTGCAAATATGGCCACTTCCCTATCGCTTCGATCATTGTTGGACAATGATAAGTTGGTGGGACCCAACTTCGGTAGCTGGTATCGAAAGTTGAAGATAGTCCTGGAGCATGAACGGATCCTATATGTGATAATGGATCCTACACCTAAGAGCCAACTGTCAATACACGTGGAACAGTCAGAGATACTTATCAGAAGTGACTCAGTGATCGGACCACGGTGTGCTGTACCATACTGGCTGTCATGAGCGACGAGTTCAGTCGCAGATTAAAGATGGCTCAGCCAAAGGACATGCTTCAAGTGTTGGAGGATGCCTTTGGCACACCCGATGACGTGGAGAGGCACAAGACTAGTTGTGCCATCTTCAATGCCAAAATATGGGATGGTGCCTCTGTCACTGATCATGTATTGTACATGATCGAGCTGATGAAATGATTGAGCAAGCTCGACTTTCCCTTGCATGAGCAGCTTAGGAAAGATGCAATACTGAACTCGCTGCTCAAGTCTTATCTCCCATTCCTCACTCATTATAGAATGATAAAGCCTGAAGAGAACTACCATGGGTTACTGAGGTTGCTTCAGAACTTTGAGAAGGATCACCAACTTCACAAGGAGTTGGTGAACTTAGTGGGAGGTTCGTCTTCTGGTTCTCGACCTTTTGAGAAAGGAAAGAAGAACAAGAAGAAGAAAGTGAAGAAGGTGCAAGTTCAGGCTGGGACATCAGTGCAGAGCCAAACCAAAAAGATCAAGCCTGATAAGAGTCTATTCAACTGGCAAACACCCTAGATTAGATAGTGTGTTAGATATCTACTTATGGCACTGTAGGCTAGGTCATATAAACAAGAACAGAATAAACAGGTTGACTCAAGAGGGAATCCTCGAAGTCAGTGATTGTGAATTACTTCCAACCTGTGAGTCCTGTCTTCTTGGCAAAATGACCAAGTCACCTTTTACTGGAAAAGGTGAGAGAGCTACTGAGCTCTTGGGCCTAGTACATACTGATGTATGCGGGCCCATGAGCACCAGTGCTAGAGGTGGATATTTCTACTTCATAATTTTCACGAATGACCTATCCCGATATGGATATGTCTATCTAATGAAACATAAGTCGGATTCATTTGAAATGTTCAAACAATTTCGAAGTGAAGTAAAAAAATAAACTGAGAAGAGTATTAAAACTCTTCGATCTGATCGAGGAGGAGAATACCTTTCTTGTGAATTTCTCACATATCTAAGAGAATGAGATTCTCTCCCAATGGACTCCTCCAGGAACACCACAGTATAATGGTGTGTCTGAAAGGAGGAATCGGACTCTGTTAGACATGGTTCGATCCATGATGGGTTTTGCTAATTTGCCGATATCCTTCTGGGGATATGCACTCGAATCGGCCTGTTATCTGTTAAATAGGGTTCCAAGTAAGTCTGTAATTAAGACTCCATATGAGATATGGACGAGATGTAAGCCAGCACTTTCACACCTTAGGGTCTGGGGGTGCTCGGCCTATGTCAAACGATTAGTCACAGATAAACTTGGACCTAGGTCTGATAAATGCTCATTCATAGGGTACCCCAAAGAGACAAAAGGATATTTTTACTACCATGCTGATGAACAAAAGGTGTTCGTCAGCCTTAAGGCAATCTTTTTAGAAAAGGAGTTCCTTGGTGAAGGAACCGTTGCCTCTAAGGTTGAACTTGATGAAGTTCAACAGGTAGAAGGACCGACACCAACAGCTGAACCTGAGTCTGATATGATTAGATCATATTCAGAGCCCAATGTACCTACACCATTAAGGCGATCCAGTAGAGTACCGTATCAGCCGGACAGATACTATGATTTCTTGGTCCGGGATGGTGATCCCATCGAACTTGATGAGAATAATGAGGATTCGATCACCTATATGGATGTAATGCAGAGACCTAATTCTGAGAAATGGCTTGAAGCCATGAAATCCAAAATAGAGTCCATGAAGGTCAACGATGTATGGACATTGGTTGACACACCTGAAGGGGTTAAACCCATTGGGTGTAAATGGGTCTTCAAAAGGAAGAGGGGCGCAGACAGAAAGGTGGAGACCTATAAAGCCCGTCTGGTTGCCAAGGGATATCGTCAACATTATGGTATTGACTATGATGAGACATTTTCTCCTGTGGCAATGCTCAAATTCATTCGGATAATGCTTGCAATAGCTGCCCATCTGGATTATGAGATCTGGCAGATGGATGTAAAGATAGCTTTTCTGAATGGAGAGCTGACCGAAGAGGTGTATATGATACAACCTGAGGAGTTTACATCCACAGATGAGTCCAAGGTGTGCAAGCTTCAGAGATCCATTTATGGATTCAAGCAAGCTTCTCGGAGTTGGAACATGCATTTTGATAAGGTGATCAAAATGTATGGCTTCATTTAGAATGGAGAAGAGCCCTGCATCTATAAATGGGCAAATGGTCCAGTTGTGGTATTCCTTGTCTTGTACGTGGATGACATTCTCTTAATCGGGAATGACATCCCCTCACTACAGGGAATAAAAGTTTGGTTGTCATCACAGTTCTCCATGAAGGATTTGGGTGAAGCATCCTACATCCTAGGGATGAAGATCTATAGGGATAGATCTAAAAGGATGCTTGGGTTATCCCAGTCCATGTACATAGACACTGTGCTGAAGAGGTTCAGCATGGAGAATTCCAAGAAGGGCTATCTACCGATAGGCCATGAAATTTCTCTCTCTAAGAAGGATTGTCCGACAACTCCTAAAGAGAGAGAGCGTATGAGTAGAGTCCCATATGCTTCAGCCGTGGGATCTATCATGTACGCCATGACATGTACAAGACCAGATGTGGCATACTCACTAGGAGTAGTGAGTAGATACCAATCTGATCCTGGAGAAAACCACTGAAAAGTGGTTAAAGCCATCCTTAAGTATTTGATAAATACTAAGGACCAATGGTTGGTTTATGGCGAGTCAGATCTGAAACTTGTGGGGTTCACAGACTCCAACTTCCAATCTGACCATGATGACAGCAGGAGTGTGTCAGGTTATATCTTTACTCTGAATGGTGGAGCCATCTGCTGGAAGAGTTTCAAGTAGCATACTGTGGCAAACTCTATTTTGTGAAGCGGAGTACATCGCAGCATCAGATGCCGCGAAAGAAGCTGTGTGGCTGAGAAAATCCATCACTGAGCTCGGAGTAGCACCCTCCCTCAATGGTCCAGTCCTGCTCTACTGCGATAGCACTGGTGCCATAGCTCAGGTGAAGGAACCCAAAGCACATCAGCGGATGAAGCACATCTTGCACCGCTTCCACCTGGTCTGAGAGATCGTGGATCGAGGTGACGTCGACCTTCAAAAGATCGATGGAAAGGAGAACCTGGCCGACTCCTTCACTAAAGCCCTAGCAATAAAGGAGTTCGACAATCACAAGTCGAAGATGGGTATTAGATACTGTGCCGTGGGGCTTTAGGACAAGTGGGAGTTGTTGAAAAATGTGTCCCAAAAAGCCAATCGTCAAGTTATTGACGGTTGAGCAACCAAGTATTGTAATTGATTTGTTAATAAATAAAATATATTTGGCATCTTCATCATAAACTTTCATCTTCTAATGAACTCCGTTGTTATGATGAAGTCCTTAGGACTATTTAAGTTCGATAAAGAGAGAATTTATCGATTAGTCCTTAAAACTGTTCACAACCAAATGATAGGCTGTTAATAAGGACGACAGCTTCTATCGAGTATAGATCGCTGTAGGCCATATGGGTTGGTTATCCTCTTAACCAAGGAGTGTGGAGATACTGGTATGGCATACAGGTGAGATGTAAGGGTACATCATCATTGAACGTGACCAACTCCAGAGCATTCTGCTGTCGAGAATGTCTCTGATGGGATATAGGTATAAGTGTCCCTTAGACTTGAGATCGCCTCAGTGACTTGCAAGCAACTCACTGTGCTTTGGTACTGGACTAACTGAATTTCTAATTCAGGGATGGAAGGCTTCTGGGCATAGTCAAGTACTTGCGAAGTCAGAGTGTGATCGAGATGGGATTGACCACTCCAAGAGTTGGAGAAGAATGAGTCGCTGTATTTCAATTTAGCAAAACCTTGGCCAGGGTAATCCATCAGATGGATTTGATATTTTGAAATACAATGTGGACAACCTGATCAGAATTGACAGTTTAGCTCTGGGGTGTCCTATGATCATTTTGGTCAAGGGGATGAATTATATGAAAACTATATCCGCATGGGTTCTAAAGATGTTGTTCTACAAATTCGACCTATCCGGTCGTCGGGTACCATTGCTAGATGGTCACTTCGATTGGTATAGAAATTTATTCCTATACTACCGGCTTAGGTTCGGACCTATGAGGTCACATACATTAGAGTTCATGATCCGATCAGATGGTTAATCAACGATTAAGAATCGTTCTAGGGTTAAATGATCAATACGATTGACATTTAACCCAGTACAAGTGTTGCAGGAGGATCGATTAGCAATTTAATTGCTAATTGGTTTAATTTGATTAAGTCAATAGGTTGAGATTAAGTCTAATTAAATATGATTTAATTATATTTGGTTTGGGCTTGATTGGATCAAGTCCAATTGGTTTATTGGATAAGCCAAGTGTAAGAAAAAACTAGTCCTAGTTCAACTAGGACTTGGGTCAATCTAATTTCTAATTTGATTAAAAAATTAAATCAGATTTAAATCTAATTTAATCTGATTAAATTAGGTTCTTAATTAGGTTAAGATCTATTTTAATTGGGTTGAACTAATTTTGATTTGATTTGGTTTGGGAAACCAAATTAAAACAAGTCATAAGACAGAATCCTAGTAAGACTAGGATTCCACCTTGTGCCACATAAGCCTTCACCATGCCCTCTCTCTTAATTCAACGCCAATCTCCACTTATTTTGTGTGACAAAAGCCCTCTCCCAGATCTCTCCCACATTCACAAACGGTCTCTTCTCTTCTTTCTTACATGGAAGGTGGTTTGGATCAAATCTAAAAGGAATAAGTTTGGATTTCGAATTCTATGAGATAGAGTTTTAGAAATCCAAAACTCTTTCAATTTTGCACCAAATTTATCCAAATTTTTTTTTAGAATTTTTGTGGATTTTAGGGTATATATTGTGCACCCTTTTCTAGTAATCCATGCATGAAAATATGAAGGAGGTGCTCAAGAGTTGGGCGTCCCTTAACTTGCCATGTTTGGATAAGCCTTGACTAGGTATTTGACCTAGATAAGGACTCTATCATATCTCTCTATATAAGATGAGTTTCTTCATGAAATTTTAGTATAAGATAGATATTTGAGAGACCTTTGTGCCATCCAAAAATTAGAGCGAAATAACTTTGGGTCGTGGAGATATAATAGATGCAAGTTAGGGTGTTTAGAGAGAAAAACGTGAAGAAGAAGAGGGTCTTCTTCTAGGGTTTTTGTTTTCATATCTTTCCTCCCTCCATCTTGAGTTTCCTGAGAGCATCTCAGATCTGAAACTCCTCCTTCTACTTTTCATATTTGGAAGAGTCCAAATCAAGAAGAAGGAGGCACCTGATCAACCATCAAAGAAGGATCAGTGCAGTACTAGCATACTGTGCTGATTTCCTGAAGCAGGACTTCTGATCGAGATTCGTGGGCTCGTGTGGACGACTCCTAGAGGCCGGACGCGTGTGCGGCTTGCAACATCATCCTTAAGTTCGGATCAGTGAGGTTAGAGCATCTAACTTGCAGGGTAATAGATCTGATCTATTGTTTAATACATACATTAGATGTGGTATAGAAATATGTTGATATGATCAACATGTAGTTCATGCTATATTTATATATTTTAATTTTTAATTTAATACTATGTAATAATCATGTAATAGGATCTTAGATCTAGAGATTCTCTAGTTTTAGAAAATAAATTTTGATTTATTTTAGTCTTCCGCTGTATGATCTTGAAAAAGTTTCAAGATCTAACCCTGAAACCCTAGATCTGGTTCCTGCAAGAAGGGATAGACCTTCCTGATGTAGTCAAAGTTGCAGAAGCTCTAAATTGCCTCGGGCCTTTGGGGGTTGATTGGGATCCAATTAAGCTAGGCGACAATGCCTACTTGATCAATTTTCTATCGCAAATCTCCCTTATGCAGGCTGTCCAATGTGACTGCATCCATTATACTTATTTTACTTTATTTGTTCAACCTTGGTCCTGTAGAGATGGGGCCAGTCCTCATCATTTGTAGACTTGTGCACTGCTGCATCTTTCTGGTGTTCCACAGCATACTTGGGATGCAGAATCTGCCAGAAAGAAAGTCTCTGATTTTAGCCAACTCAATCGAGTCAATCCTAGAATACTCAATGGCAGAGATCATACGGTCTTTGAACTTATGATTTTCTGTGAAAATATGGAGGACATCCCCCTCCCCATAAATGCGATCTTTGGAGACGCGAGATACCTAATTTCTATTTTCATTCATAATTTTGAACCTAGATGTCATTTGCTTCTGGTATTCATCTATGAGTAGATTTCCAATCAGATTGGACTCCCCGTGCATCAACAGAAGAAGTTGAACATGCAACATCATCATCTTCATCGAATGTTCCTACATAATAACCATAATGATAAAATGTATTTACTCTTATTTGGCTCGATGTAGTGAACCATAGACAATATTTCCTGTAATTACTTTACAAAACCTAAACGAAGTGAAAGCACATGAAATTTTGATGTATAGATACCTTTCATTTTATTTGATAAGATGTAATGGCTCTCTTTTGTGGGTATATATTTTGTGGCATTCCAAATGTGGCAAAATTTTAACCTACAATTCCATAATTTTGACCTACGATGCTTTATTTTTGACCCAGCATGTATCTGTGTTTGGATGTCATAATTTAGACATACAATGTCATAATTTTTATCTAGAATGTAATAATTTAAACCTTCAGATACTGCCAGATGTCATAATTTTTATTCAGGATGCCTTAATTTGGACAGGATGTCATAAATTTATATGCGGGGATATTTTTATGACATCCTATAGGTAAAACAAAATTGAAGAGATTTTTTGGATATTTTTATGCATATTGAAATTATGACATTCGACGTTAAAATTATGATATCCTGTACATAAAATACCTTTTGAATGCATGTTTTGATGTTTTCATGACATCATGGGTCAATATTATGATATTCTAGGTTAATATTATGACATCCTTAGCTAAAACAAAAATGGATGCCATAATTTCGATCGATGGTTAATGCCAGATGTCATAATCTAAGGCAAAATGACAATAACTTTTATCTAGGATGTCATAATTTTGAAAAATTATCAAAAAAATAGAATTATGACATTCTGAATCCAAATTATGATATTATACATCAAAATTATGACATCCAACAGTGAAAACATCTCTGAATGCTGAAAATGTCAAAATTTTTATTTTGGATGCCAAAATTCTAACCTATGATCGCATATTTTTATCCAACGATGTCATACTTTAGACCCAGGATGTCATAATTTAGCATTCGGGGATATCTTCATGTGTAGATATCATAATTTCAAGCTACGGTGCCATAATTTCAACCCAGCGTGTCATAGTTCTGCGATCTGAGACCGCTTTGTGTTAGGATGTCATAATTTCGAACAATATCAACGTTTCGAATCAAGATGTCATAATTTCGACCTATGATGTCAAGTTTCATAATTTCAAGCATTGTTTCATAACTCCATACACTTTTATGACATCCTACACTATTTTATGACTTCCAACAATGCTTCAGAATATCCTACACTTTTATAACTTCCTTCACTACTTTATGATATTACTATTTTATAATTTTCTCCACTATTTCATGATATCTTGCACTATTTTATAATATTCTATATCATTTTATAACTTCTTCTATTGTTTCTACTATCTTATGACATCTGACATTGTTTTCTTGACTGTCGGTGCAGTTTTATGACTTTCAATAATATTTTATGACTTCCAGCACTCCCAGATGACTTCTAGCAATGTGTTATGTCATCGTACATTATTTTATGACTTTTGATATTATTTCATGATTTTCTATATTATTTTATGACATCCTGTAATATTTTATGACTTTCTGTATTATTTTATGACATCCAACGCTATTTTATAACCTTCGACATTACACTAATTTATGACTTCCTGATATCTCGGGTGGTAAAAATTTATGACATCTGTTATATATATATATATATATAAATGGAGCAGCCGCATTAAGGCATCCCCCATTCGACATGTGGCTAAAAATACATTTTTTTTATGCAGAGGTGTTGCCCAAGAGCTCCGTAAGGTCCCAATCGCAGAAGTCGATGGAAGTAGGAGCTAGGGCTGGGGTAGGGATGGGGCTGGTGGTAGAGGAGGGGGGAGGGTTTTGTCTTTGGAGAATCCTCCCACATGGTGACGTCAGGCGGACAGTGGTGGGGAGTGTGAAGGTGGGGGACTTCTTGGGGTTGGGCTCGCAGGTGGTGAAAGAGCGGTTGATGTTGGCGACAGGGGTCTTCCTAGGCGGTGTCGGTAGGGTCCCAATAACAAAATTCGATGGAAGCAGGGGCTTGGGTTGGGGTAGGGATGAGGCCGGTGGCAGAGGAGAGGGGAGGGTTTTGACTTTGGAGAATCCTCCAAGATGGTGATGCCGAGTGGATAGTGGCAAGGAGTGTGAAGGTGGGGGGCTTCTTGAGGTTGGGCTTGTAGGTGGTGAAGGAGCAGTTGATGTTGGCAACGGTCGTCTTCCTGGGCGGCGACGGCAATAGGGGTATGATCTTGCTGGGCCTTTTGGATACCACATGTCAAGAAAATCATGTGGGTGGAAGTGGATCATAGGAGCTGGGGCCATCATGCATCATCGTTGGAGTACTACCTGGGCTCGATGTGTCAGCCATCGTGCGTCAGCAGCGATGGCTATCACCCATCATCATCGACGGCCTCTCCCTCTCCATTGTCGTAAGTGTTCGCAAAAGTGGATCGAAAGGAAAATAAATCCCATCACCATCTCCCCCTCCGTTGGGTGTGCCTACTTTGAGTACAGCATTTCCAATGAGAAAAGATTAAAAAAAGAAAGAAAAATAGCGAATTACGAAAATGACCTCAGACATTTTGAGTTTGTTTGGTGGTCTTTCGTTTTAGAATAAGAGGTTGTTAAAAATTGATGTTTGTTACGATGACCATAGACTACTTGCTTTCAAATCTGATAAAATATTCTCAACTCTTTTTGACATATGCACTTAGTTCTTTACAAAACATAATTCTGTCGTTTTGTGATTCTTTAAGAGAGGAATAAGAAAGAGATAATATATACTTTCGATCCTTGATTTACGAGATGATGGAATTAATATTGAATTTAAAACTTTTGATGTCAAATAGTTTTTAACCTTTCAGTCTTTTATTTCTTTCTACTCAAACAATTTTTTTTTTGCATGTTTGATTATATTTTTCATAGCTTTTTGATTCTTCCAGTAGTTTTTCATTAACAAGAAACCATACATACAATTTTTTTTTAATTTTTTTTTATTTTTATTCATATTTTTATGCTATCATTAGTATTAAAAGTGAAACCTAAAGGACCATTGTCTGCACTATGAACATTTCAAAGTTATAGATTTTTATGATGTCACTGAATTAAGGCCCACATTTTGTTGGAAGGTTTCAGGTTAAAAAAAAATTGATGATGGATGACCTTAGCTCCTGCTATCTATATATTTTATTGAGAAATTCATAAATTAAAGATATTCCTTGATGATTTTGAACAAATTTATCATGGCATAGTAATAGCTGATTATGGACTTCTCATAAACTTTGTAACTGCTTATGATGAATAGTGAACGGCTTAACTCACTATGAATACCTATTTCCTAGCTTCAGTTCTTTAAAATTTAAACTGAATGGTACATCAATTCATCTACTACCCACCGGTAAATATAAGATGCTTAGCTCCCTTTGGATAGTCTAGCTCTCATAGAGTGTTGAAGATGAGGGGACTTGGATGTGCTGCAAATCTTGAACCAGGCCAAAGGATATATGTGTCTGAGTTTATATTTTTATTTAGAATATTTGATATCATCTATGATGTCTTTTATATTATATTAAATTTTTAATTTATAAAAATATTATTTTAAAAAATAATTATATGTCATGCATCGCACGAGGTTCTAAGCTAGTTGTAGTTCAAAATCAAGACATAAATATTTCCTTACACAAAGTAAGAAAGTTCAATTCCAAATGAAATATTTTATTTATAATAATTATAGAAAAAAAGATCGTAGTGATTTGTGATCATACAAATAGAAACAATAGAGGCCATCATACAAACAAACAAAGAGAAAGAGAAACAACAGAGGCCGACTCTACACCCGCTCGATGAAAGGCTCCTTTTCTTTCTTTCGTCAAGGAGAAAATCAAAACTTGGATGCACCATCATCTTCTCCATAGTGAAAGTTTCTACGTTGGTGACCTCCCCTCTGTTCGTGGTAGAGGACTCGAACATTTTGACTCTGTGTTCCCAATCCTATGCTCTCACGCCCAACAACGGACGGCAACCACCGTCCTCATTATACCCCAAATTGCATCAATATGCCATTGAGGGTCCTGAGGAAGAGTCTCCTGGCGGTGAGGGCCGTGGTCATCACATGGCTATCCCTCTCGAAAACACATAACCTATAGAAATACCATTAGAAACTCTTATTGAAGCCAAATAGTGCTCTGAGCATGGCACCTCCACGATCAATCAAGGCTATGGATCCGTACTTCTTTTGGACAAGATGACCATTTTCAATACCTCCCAAGCCAAGCTAAAATCTATAAGATGACTCCATTCCCTTGGATGATAAGTGATAGCCTCGATCAGAAAGGTGGGCACCTCCACTCGTGAAGAGTCTGCGGCGAAAGGAGCCGCCCCATTGCACCATAGCATGCAAGAAGACTTTTTCCTCCACTTTGAGACGGAGGTAAGGGGGTCTCCCCCTATTAAAAGAGGAGCCAGATTCAATGCTCCATAACTACCACTATTAACCAGCGACACATGTCGATAGGAGGTTGGTCGCAGGCACTGCCAAACCTAACATGTACCTAATTCGGGCATGAGTGGGGGGGTCGCACTGTTTCGCCTCTCCTCTCTCGACTTTGAGGTGACGTGTATTCAATATTGACGATAGATCAAAATTATGTTATCCATTTTAAGTGTCCAAATCCTTCCTGAATCAATTTTTAGGAGACATCTGATACTATTTCATAATGTTGTTTTATGACTTGCTTCACTATTTATGACTTTCTGTACTGTTTTATCACTTCTTATACTATTTTACGACTTTCTATACTATTTTATGATTTTCAACATTGTTTAATATCTTCCTACAGTATTTTATGACTTCCTCTATTATTTTTTGACATCTGGCATTATTTAATGACGTTCGACAATATTTGATGACTTTCAATACTATTTCATGACTTTCGATGCTATTTCATGACTTTCAATATTGTTTCATTGCTTCATGACTCCATGCACTTTTTTATGACTTTTGAAACTATTTTATGATATTTTACATTATTTTATGACTTCCGACAATACTTTAAGACATCCTATACTATTTTCTAACTTCCTTTGCTGTTTTATGACTATACTATTTTATAATTTCTTCTACTATTTCATGATATCCTGCACTATTTTATGATATCTTGCATTATTTTTATAACTTCCTCTCATCCGATATGTTTCATGACTTTATTTACTATTTCTTGACTTCAGATGCTATTTCATGACTTCTAATAATGTTTTATGACTTTCTGCATTATTTCATGATTTTTGACATTATTTCATGACTTTCTTTTTTGTTTATGACTTTATGTACTATTTCATGACTTTCTATATTATTTTATGACTTTCGATATTATTTTAGAACTTTCTATTCTATTTTATGACATCCAGCTATCTATAATTTTTTGACTTTCAATATTATTTCATGACTTTTGTTCTATTTTATGACTTTCTCCATTATTTTTTAACATTCGATACTATTTTATGACTTTCACAAATATTTCTTTACTTTCAGTACTGTTTCATGATTTTTGATACTGTTTCATGATTTTCGGTATTGTTTCATGACTTCTGATATTGTTTCATGACTTCCAGCATTATTTCATGACTTTATTTTTTTGTGACTTTCAAAACTATTTTATAATATCCTATATTATTTTATGACTTTTGTAATGCTTCAAGACATCCTACACTATTCTATAACTTTCTTCGCTATTTTATGATTATACTATTTTATAATTTTCTCCATCATTTTATGATATCCTGTACCTTTTTATGATATCCTGCATTATTTTTATAACTTCCTCTACTCTTTCTACTATTTCATGATATCTGACATTATTTTATGATTTTATTTACTATTTCTTGACTTCAGACACTATTTCATGACTTTTGACAATATTTTATGATTTCTTACATTATTTTATAACTTTCTCCAATATTTCATGACATATTGCACTGTTTTATGACTTCCTCCATTGTTTTATGACTTCTGACATTGTTTCATGACTTTTCATTCTATTTTATGATTTTCTATTCTGTTTTATGACATCCAGCATTATCTTATGATTGTCGATATTATTTCATAACTTTGTATTATATTTTATGACTTTCTGTATTTTTTCATGACTTCCTACATTATTTCAGGACTTCTGGTATTATTTCATGACTTTCTATTCTTTTTTTATGACATACAGCTCTCTGCATTATTTTATGACTTTTGGTATTATTTCATAACTTTCTGTTCTATTTTATAACACTTTTCACTACTTTATAACTTTCAACAATATTTTATGACTTCCAGTACTGTTTCATTTCTTTTAATTCACTGTTGATGATGTTTGTTTTTTAAAACTTTAGAAGTCATAAAATAGATGTTATAAATAAAGAAGTCATGAAATGAAGCAGCGTCAAAAGTTGGAGGAAGTCATAATGAAGGTATAAAATAGGAAGTCATTAAAAATATTTTGAAGGAAGTGTAGGTATAAAATAGGAAGTCATTAAAAATATTTTGGAGAAGTGATGATGCCAGAGGTCGCTGGAGGTCATGATGAAGAAGGAAGTCCCAAAATTCATAAGTTTTGAAAGAAGTCTTAGTGGTTTGGAAGGAGCTTTAGATGTTTTAGAAGCATCTCGATAGATTCGACGATGTAAACAGTGACTTTTGAAACCATGGTGATGTGGACGATGACTCGTGACTTCATTGGAGGTGAAGACTAAACCTTCATTGGAGATGTAGGTGCCTTCACTTCAATGATCCAGATCCGATTCAATTCATCAAACTTTGGAATCTGACTAACCGCACTAACTTAAAACTGACCAAATCTCTCAAAACTCCTGTTCATCTTCTTTCTACTCATGCTACTAGGGGTGGAGCAACAGGATCTTCTAGATATACGGGGTCAAGAGATTTTGATAATCAAGTGAGAATGACTACTCCAGATCGAGTCCGTGCTATAGCTCGGGAGGTCACATCTATTATTCAGTCCTTTCAATTTTCAGAAGAGAGTTCTGCAAAGACCACATGCAGTTCTTCAGTCGATCAGAAGTCATAAAACAGTGCATGATATGCTGTAAGTTATAAAACAATGCAGCAAGCCACAAAACATTACTGAAAGCTATGAAAATAGCTTCAAATCATGAAACAGTGCAGATAGTCATGAAATAGTATAGGATGTCAGAAAATTATTATAGTGGAACTCCCAAGGAGATTGCTATCCAACTATAAAACTATTATAGTACAGGTAGCTATCCAACTATAATCTTGAATAGATTATAGTAGAACTCCCAAGGAGATTGCTTGAGGAGTGGATGTAGGTGCTTGAAGTATACCGAACCACTATAAAATTATTATGCTTTTGTATGTTGTGTGCTTGCTCTCTTCTTCTTGCATTCTCATTTAGCTCTCACTGCACTATTTCACTAAGAGTAAATTAGTTAATTGGGCACATATCTATTTTAAATTTTAATAACCCAATTCACGCCCACCTCCTCTTGGGTTGTCTAGCTGGGCAATAGTAGCTCTTAATTAGTTGTGAAAATATTAAATTTTAAAAATATATATATATATCAAACTTTGCACAAAACTATTAAGATAATGTTTAAATAAGTATAAGAGTGAAATCTTTACTAAATCTTCAAAAAATTTCATAAAAATATAAAAAAATAAAAAAATAAATTTTAAAAAAATTTTAAGTAAATCTATAGGTAATTCTGCAACAAAAAAATTTAAAGTAAGATTCGCATGTAAATCTCAGGAATAAAAATCCTCAAATAAATCTCCCAAAAAAGAATCCCCAGGTAAATCCCTAGGAATCATATCCACAGGTAAGGCCATAGAAAAAAAATTTGCAAGTAAATCTCCAAGAAACAAATTCTCAAGTAAAACCATAGCACATATTCATAGAAAAATCCATAGAAAATATTTTATGCAAATTTTTTTATGATTTTTCATGTGGATAGAAAATCCTTAAAAAAAATAGCAGGTACTACTTCATCCACCAAAATAAAAATTTTTCGTACTGTATGATGGGAATGTTTCCTATGGATTTTCCTAAGGAATAAAAATTTGTTGGTAATTATCTGCATCTTTTCTTGTGAATTTGATTTTTGCAAAAAAAGTTCAGCTAAACTCAATCTACAAGCATATCTACAAGAAAATCTATAGATAATTCTTGAAAAAAAATTATAAAAAAAATCTATAGAAAATTATGGCTTTTCTTGTAGTGATATTAGCCTTGGTGCACACTGATGTGTGTAGTCTATTTGATATATAGGCCAAGGATGGCTATATCTACTTCATAACCTTTACTAATGATTATTCATAATATGGGTTTGTGTATTTGATGCACTATAAGTCTGAGGCTTTTGAAAAGTTTAAAGAATTCAAACATAAAGTAGAGAAACAAATCGATAAAACCATAAAGGTTCTTCAATCAGATCAAGGTGGCGAATATCTTAGTGGAGAATTTCGAGTCTATCTTAAGAACAATGGCATAGTCTCATAATGGATACCTCTAAGGATGCATCAGCTCAGCGGGATATCCAAAAGGAGGAATTGAACCCTATTGGATATGGTCCGGTCTATGTTGAGCTTCACAGATCTTTCAATTTTTCTTTGGGAACGTACGTTACTTTTTGCTATTCATCTTTTAAATAATTTTTTTTCTAAATTTATTTCTACCACACCATATGAGTTATGGTATAGTAAGAAGCTGAGTCTTGGTTATCTTAAGATTTGGGGATATCCAGCTCATGTCAAGCTACAACACATGGACAAGTTAGAGGCTAGGTCACTTAGGGCTCATTTTATAGGGTATCCTAAGAAATTCATGAAGTACTATTTCTATCTTTTAAAAGATCATAATGTGATTGTGAACCATCATGCCGTCTTCTTAGAAAAGAAGTTTATCTAAGATGAAGACAGTCGGAAGAAGATTGAGCTCGAAGAGATTTCTGAAAAGCATCGAGTCTAGGAACCTGAACCTATTAGTGAGCCAATTGATGTGGTACCTCTTTCACCTCATAGATCAAGTAGGGTCTCCCATCCTTCTGAAAGATACTTAGGTATACTTAAAGAGGATCTAGAGAAAATATTCCTTGAGATAAGGATAATAAGAATGATCACAAGATCTATGATAAAGCAATGTTAAATGTAGACTCTGAGAAATGGATGGAAGTGATGAAGTCAGAAATTGACTCTATGCATTCCCACCAGGCTTGAAGTTTAGTAGATCCATCTGAGAGTATTGTACCCATTGGGTGCAAATGGATCTACAAAAGAAAAGTTGGGTCGAATGGTCAGATAGAGACCTGTAAGGCAAGGCTGGTAGCGAAAGATTATAGTGAACATAAAAGCATTGACTATCAAAAAATCTTTTCGTCAATAGCCATGCTAAAGTCTATTCAGACTCTACTTGCAGTTACGGCTTATTACGATTATGAAATCTGATAGATGGATATAAAAACCATCTTCCTAAATGAATATCTTGAAAAAGATATCTTTATGGAGTAGCTATGGATTTCATATCCAGTAATAGTGATCACAAAGTCTGCAAGCTGCAAAGGTCCTCAAGCAAGCATCTCAGAGTTGGAACACTTGCTTTAATGATGTGATCAAATCATTTGATTTCATCAAAAAATGAAGAGCCTTGTGTATATAAAAGGGTTAGTGAGAGCATTGTCACATTCCTCGTATTGTATGTGGACGATATTCTCTTGATTAAGAATGATATTCCCATACTGACTTTGGTCAAAGTATGATTATCAAAGGAATTCTCTATGAAAGTTCTAGAAGAAGCTTCCTACATTCTTGGTATAAAAGTTTATAAGGATAGATCTAAGAGAAAAATAGGACTTTCTTAGAAAACATACATAGAAGAGGTGCTGAAGAGGTTCAGCATGAAAAACTCCAAGAGGGATCTTTTGCCCCTTAGGCATGGCATTTATCTCTCCAAAAAAATATATCTTGACACACTTGAGGAGATCCAATGCATGAGCAAGATCTCTTATGCTTCGATTATAGGAAGCCTCATATATGCCATAC
The DNA here is from genome assembly GCF_000442705.2 of Elaeis guineensis. Lineage (NCBI taxonomy): Eukaryota > Viridiplantae > Streptophyta > Magnoliopsida > Arecales > Arecaceae > Elaeis > Elaeis guineensis. The sequence continues at coordinate 120,402,639 of NC_025996.2, read as the reverse complement.
TGTGTACTCGACCTGATATAGCACTTGGTGTGAGTGTCACAAGTAGATATTAGTCGAATTCAAATGAGGAGCACTGGATTGTAGTTAAGAACATCTTTAAATACTTGAGAATGATTAAAAATTATTTTTGATCTTTGATAGAGGATCGGAGCTGAAAATGAAAGGATACACTGATTCAGACTTCATATGTGATGTCGATGATAAAAAGACTACATTCGGATGTATTTTTCTATATAATGATGGTGGATCGGTTAGTTAGAAGAGTTTCAAATAGTCGATCATTGTAGATTCGACTATAGAAGCCAAATACATCGCCACCTCAAAAGCTGCTAAGAAATCCTACTGGTTTAAAAAATTCGTTATGGAGCTGAGTGTGATGCTATCGCATGTCATTGTACTACACTGCAACAACAACGATGCCATAGCCTTCGCTAAGGAGCCCAGATCTCACCAAAAATTCAAACATATAGAGCGACAGTTCCACATCATATGCGATTATCTCAAGAGGAAATTCATCGAGGTGTAGAAAGTCGACTCCACGTAGAACATGGCAGACCCACTGACAAAGCCTCTTAGCCAGTAAAAGATCTGTTGGTGCAAAAATCCGCTTGCGTCGGAGAAGCTAGAGTCGAGGGAGTCGCGGTCGCCGTCGGGACCTGCAAAGGAAGTCTAAACCGGAGGTGGGGTTGCTCCGGCAAGACCCTCCGATGCTCAAGTCAGTTCTCTGCCTTAACAAGAATGGAGTGCTCGAACGGAGAATTTAGCAGAGTTTTTAGGTAAAAAATTAGAGCTTATTGAATAACGTATCTGGGGCCCCCTTTTATAGGCGGAGGGGACAGTATCCTGATAGCGACATCTGTAACTGTCTGGCAGTGGGCTGCCCAAGGTCAGGCAGAGTTTGCTGCGAAGAGTAGTAAAGTAGACCCGTGGCTATCACTGGAGCGTGCCACGTGGAGTCTGCCGTGGGGAGTAGAGCGGCGTCTGTTGTCGCGACTTGCCAGCGGATGGGAGAATCGTGCGGTATCCATCGCAGGAAGTGGAGCAGGATCGTGCCCGTTATTGTGGCCTGCCAGGGAGTAGTGGAGCTGTGCGGGATCCGTCGTAGGAAGTGGAGCAGTGATGTGATCGTTACTGCGGCCTGTCAGGGAGTGATGGAGCTGCGCGGAATCCGCCGCAGAAAGTGGAGCAGGATCGTGGCCGTTATTGTGGCCTGCCTGGGAGTGCAGATCCGTCAGCTGAAGTTCGACAGCGGTCGGAGCTGATGACGGAGTCCGGCTCCCGTAGGAGTCTGGGCGGAGTCCTCCTTGCGGTTGGAGTCGTGGGCGGAGCCTGACTCCCGTGGGAGTCCGGGCGGAGTCCTCTCGGAGTTGAAGTCGCGGGCGGAGCCCGGCTCTCGTAGGAGTCCGGGCGGAGTCCCCTGCAATTAAAGTCAGGTGTGAAGTCCGGCTCCCGTAGGAGTCCGGACGGATCTTACCGGCAGTCGAAGTTGGCGATGGAGCTCGGCTCCCGTGGGAGTCCGGGCGGAGTCCCCCTTGAGGTTGGAGTCGTGGGCGGAGTCCGGCTCCCGTGGGAGTCCGAGCGGAGTCCTCTCGGAGTTGAAGTCGCGGGTGGAGCCCGGCTCCCATAGGAGTCCGGGCGGAGTCCCCTGCAATTAAAGTCAGGTGCGAAGTCCGGCTCCCGTAGGAGTCCGGACGGATCTTACCGGCAGTCGAAGTTGGCTCCGGAGCCCGGCTCCCGTGGGAGTCCAGGCGGAGTCCCCCTTGAGGTTGGAGTCGTGGGCGGAGTCTGGCTCCCGTGGGAGTCCGGGTGGAGTCCCCTGCAATTAAAGTCAGGTGCGAAGTCCGGCTCCCGTAGGAGTCCGGACGGATCTTACCGGCAGTCGAAGTTGGCGACGGAGCCCGGCTCCCGTGGGAGTCCGGGCGGAGTCCCCCTTGAGGTTAGAGTCGTGGGTGAAGTCTGGCTCCCATGGGAGTCCGGACGGAGTCCTCTCAGAGTTGATTCTGCTGATAACTTCGGCTGTGGGTATTTTATACCCAACACCAGTCCCCCTACTTTCGAGTTTGAATTTCGAATGAAGGAAGTACAGAGAGATTGGCATAGCCGAAGTTGTCCCCTCGAATCCTGCGCACGGCCGCCCCCATATATTTTGGCATTAAATGTGCGCGTGCTGGAGTCTTTTTTTCGATTAGGGTGATCCGAAAAGTCTTTTCGAAACTTCTACCGAGATGCGATCCCAAGCATCGCACCGTGGAAATTTGCAAACAGTCAATCCTCGATAGCGGTGAGTGGGACACGCGGGACACATGGCAAGCACCGGCCGGTCCAGGGATATCCGCCACCATAATTGCGCTGAGATCCGCTACCTATTTAAGTCTCCTACCCTTCCTTCGGGGCTTTACTCCACCTAAAAGACGGCATCTTTCTTTTGTCTGAGAGCCTGGCTACTCAGCCACTCCCTCGGTACCCTTGCCAACTCCGAGCGTCTTTCGCGCCGGTCTTTGCCGTCCTCAGCCCTCGATTTCTCTCTAGGGGGTAACCCCGCCAGGTCCTCCACCCCAGAGGCCATCCTCAAGAAGATGCCTAGGGTTTGGAGGAAGGCAGGGAGGAGAACAGTGATCTGCGAGTTCTCCAGTCATCGAGCGGCCGCTGAAGGTCCCTGTGCTTCAAAAGAGGTTTGAGGAAGAATTCCTTCAACAACAGGGGTTTAATGACGGAGTGCACCGGTAAAGATGTTCTGCCTGAGAATTTCGGAGTAGCAAGACAGGGTGACACCGGTCAGGAGGGCAGAGTTGTCGTCGCAAGCTATGGCGGGATCCTTGATGTCGTCGGTGCTGAGGGACCAGAAGCGGTCGGCGTCGACGGTGGGGCAGCAAAACTTGTTGCGGGGATGGTGGAAGTAGTGCATGCCGATCTTGCCGGAACACTTTGGGTGGTGGTTGTTACGGAGCATTTGGTGATAGCGCATATCTCTGGCACCGCTGCTGCCTCCGGGGTGACTCCGGTTCTTCTTGAAACAGGTCTTCGTCATCGCTGTCGTCGCCCTGATTGCCCCCTGGAATCTATCCCATCCTTTTCCCCCCGAGGTTGGGATCTCAGAGGTGGAGCGAAACAAGACGGGGCAAGAGCCGATAGGTCTGCTACACACACTGAAAAATGCGGCTGGGAAGGACAGGAACGGGAAGAGAAGTTTGCAGCTTGAAGCGGCCTCTGGGGTAATTTTTCCAAGCTGTATTTCGAGCCTTGTAATAATGTATTCTTTTCTGGCCCTCCGGGTCTTGTAACGTACATCTTGTTAGTTGAAGAATGAGAGGGAGATTTTGTTACCTCGTGAATTGCTGTCCGCCGAACTTCCTTCCCTCTCTCATCTTCTTGTTTCTCTTTTTCTTCTTTTCCTCTCTTCTTCTCCCTTTTTTTTTTTTTTTTTTTTTACGTCATCCTTAGGTAGCCGGAGGCTCTTTTATTTGTGTTGAATTGCCGTTTGCCGAGCTCCTTTTCAGTTTTTGCATCGCTCGGAGATACTCGGTTGCCATCATATCGATCCATCCTTTCCGCCAGCGGCCGCAGACTCGCCTGGGGGCCATTTGGGCTTGCTGTCCCCCCTCAGGGCTTGAGCTCGGAGGTCTGAGCTTCTGTCACCCCAAGGAAGTTGTCCTACCTCGGATTTGCGTAGAAAGCTTTCTTGAAAGCTGAGATTCCTGATGAGGGCCCCAATCCTTGCCGCGATAGGGTTCTCCGCACCTTGGGCGCTATTTACTTTCCAATCGTCACTGATGTGGCCCATCGCCTTCCTTTTTTTTCTCTTTCGCTTGGAATTTTTCCTCCACTCTTGGGGAGGTTATGGGAGTTCAGCTTCCGTAGGTGAAGTCAGGATGTAGTTTGACTCCCGTGGTAGTCCGGACGGAGTCTTCCAGCGGTCGGAGTTGGTGACGGAGCCCGGCTCCCGTAGGAGTCCGGGCGGAGTCTGCTTGCTGTCGAAGCCGGAGATGAGGCCTGGCTCCCGTAGGAGTCTGGGCGGAGTTTGTTTGCAGCCGGAGTCGGGAACGAGGCCCGGCTCTCGTAGGAGTCCAGGCGAAGTTCACCTGCAATCAAAGTCGGGGCGAAGTCCGGCTCCCGTAGGAGTCCGGACGGAGCTTACCAACGGTCGGAGTTGGTGACGGAGCCCGGCTCCCGTAGGAGTCCGGGCGGAGTCTGCTTGCTGTCGGAGCCGGAGATGAGGCCCGGCTCCCGTAGGAGTCCGGGCGGAGTTCGCCTGTAATCAAAGTCGGAGCGAAGTTCGGCTCCCATAGGAGTCCGAACGGAGCTTACCAACGGTCGGAGTTGGTGACGGAGCCCGGCTCTTGTAGGAGTCCGGGCGGAGCCCGCTTGCTGTCGGAGCCGGAGACGAGGCCCAGCTCCCGTAGGAGTCCGGGCGAAGTTCACCTGCAATCAAAGTCGGGGCGAAGTCCGGCTCCCGTAGGAGTCCGGATGGAGCTTACCAGCGGTCGGAGTTGGTGACGGAGCCCGGCTCCCGTAGGAGTCCGGGCGGAGCCCACTTGCTGTCAGAGCCGGAGACGAGGCCCGGCTCCCATAGGAGTCCGGGCGAAGTTCACCTGCAATCAAAGTCGGGGTGAAGTCCGGCTCCCGTAGGAGTCCGGACGGAGCTTACCAGCAGTCGGAGTTGGTGACGGAGCCCGGCTCCCGTAGGAGTCCGGGCGGAGCTCGCTTGCTGTCAGAGCCGGAGACGAGGCCCGGCTCCCGTAGGAGTCCGGGCGGAGTTCGCCTGTAATCAAAGTCGGGGCAAAGTCTGGCTCCCGTAGGAGTCCGGACGGAGCTTACCAACGGTCGAAGTTGGCGACGGAGCCCGGCTCCCGTAGGAGTCCGGGCGGAGTCTGCTTGCTGTCAGAGCCGGAGACGAGGCCCGGCTCCCGTAGGAGTCCGGGCGAAGTTCACCTGCAATCAAAGTCGGGGCGAAGTTCGGCTCCCGTAGGAGTCCGGACGAAGCTTACCAGCGGTCGGAGTTGGTGATGGAGCTCGGCTCCCGTAGGAGTCCGGGCGGAGTCCGCTTGCTATCAGAGCCGGAGACGAGGCCCGGCTCCCGTAGGAGTCCGGGCGAAGTTCACCTGCAATCAAAGTCGGGGCGAAGTCCGGCTCCCGTAGGAGTCCAGACGAAGCTTACCAGCGGTCGGAGTTGGTGACGGAGCCCGGCTCCCGTAGGAGTCTGGGCGGAGTCCGCTTGCTGTCAGAGCCGGAGACGAGGCCCGGCTCCCGTAGGAGTCCGGGCGGAGTTCGCCTGTAATCAAAGTCGGGGCGAAGTCCGGCTCCCGTAGGAGTCCGGACGGAGTTTATATTAGTCGAAGTCAGGGGTGAAGCCCGGCTCCCGTAGGAATCCGGGCGGAGTCCACCTGTAATTGGCGTCGGGGGCGAAGTCTGGCTCCCGTAGGAGTCCGGACGGAGTCTTATTGCGAAGGGGCCGCTGGGGAAGGTCCCCCCCATTTTCTCTTCTAGTCTTAAATGACCGAACTTTAATTGATGCCGGGACGAGATTCTTTCCCTATTTCTGTCGTAACAGGTTTCAGCTTCGGTTAGGATGAAGTCCTCCTCTTGTCTCTAACGCGGCTGTAGGCGTACATATGGGCGTTGCTGGGTCTCTCCCCTCATCCGGTTTAGAGAATCGGGCCTTCGACTTTGCTTATGTTAGGGCGAGGTCCTCCTCCTGTCCCTAACAGGGCTGTGGGGGCACATATGGGCATTGCAGGGCCTCTCCCCCCATCCGGTCTAGAGAATCGGGCCTTCGACTTTGCTCAAGTTAGGGCGAGGTCCTCCTCCTGTCCCTAATAGGGCTGTGGGGGCACATATGGGCATTGCAGGGCCTCTCCCCCCATCCGGTCTAAAGAGAACCGGGCCTTCGACTTTGCTCAAGTTAGGGTGAGGTCCTCCTCCTGTCCCTAACAGGGCTGTGGGGGCACATATGGGCGTTGCAGGGCCTCTCCCCCCATTCGGTCTAAAGAGAACCGGGCCTTCGACTTTGCTCAAGTTAGGGCGAGATCCTCCTCCTGTCCCTAACAGGGCTGTGGGGGCACATATGGGCGTTGCAGGGCCTCTCCCCCCATTCGGTCTAAAGAGAACCGGGCCTTCGACTTTGCTCAAGTTAGGGCGAGATCCTCCTCCTGTCCCTAACAGGCTGTGGGGGCACATATGGGCGTTGCAGGGCCTCTCCCCCCATCCGGTCTAAAGAGAATCGGGCCTTCGACTTTGCTCATGTTAGGGCGAGGTTCTCCTCCTGTCCCTAACAAGGCTGTGGGGGCACGTTAGGGCGTTGTAGGGCCTCTCCCCCCATCCGGTCTAAAAGAACCGAGCCTTTGACTTTGCTCATGTCAGGACGAGGTTCTCCTCCTGTTCCTTTACAGGTTTTTCGAGTTCCATGGTCGTGGAAGGTCTACTCCTCCTTGAGGCCCTCCGGTGATGGAGTCGATGGTCCCAATTGGAGGCCGATCTCCGGGCTGCTCCTCCCTCCTTTGCGATTCAGGTTGCGGCAGGGCCCTTGGTCGATCTTCTCTACCCTCAGGCCGGTGTCGGATGAACCTGTCGAGTCGACCTCGTGGGATGAGCTCCTCGATCTCATCTCGGAGCTGGATGCATTCCTCCGTGTCGTGGTCGTGGTCGCGGTGGTAGAGACAGAACTTGTTGGGGTTGCGCTTCCCGAGGTGTGTGCGCATCCACTCTGGCCTAGGGAGCTGCTCCCTGACCTCCATTAGTACCTGGGCCTTCGAGGCGTTGAGGGGGGCGTAGTTGCGAAATCTCTCCGATGGAAAACCCCGCCGAACCCTGCGATCCAGACTTCTCTGCCTGCATACCCGGGGTGGAGTATGGGCACGCTTGTGCCCAGGAGGGGATCGAGAATGCGGTCGGGCTTCTCTGGGCCTTTTTTCAATTGCGGGCTTACTCGAGTCTCCCGCTTGCCACTCCCTCGCTGTTTCTTCATCCTTCATTTTGAAGGCTTCTTTCGCTCGGGCGTATCCTTCAGCCCGAGCCAGCAAATCAGCAAAATCTCTGGGGTACTTCTTCTCCAGGGAGAACAAAAGGTCATTCTTCTGAAGGCCACCCTTCAGGGCGGCCATTGCGACTGATTGGTCCAAGTTCCAGACCTCCAGCGCCGCGACGTTGAAACGGTTGATGTAGGCCCGAATGGACTCCCCTTCCCTCTGCTTAATATTGATGAGGGACTCCGAACCCTTTCGGGGGTGCCGGCTGCTGACAAAATAGGCCACAAATTGGTGGCTCATTTGATCGAAGGAAAAGATGGTACCCGATTTCAAAGCCGAGTACCAATTCCTCACCACTCCCTTCAAGATGAATGGGAAGGCTCGACATAGAATGGCGTTGGGAGCACCGTGAAGCAGCATCATCATCCGAAAGGCCTCCAGATGATCAACCGGGTCTGAAGTCCCATCGTAGCTTTCGAACTGGGGGAGCTTGAAGTTTGGCGGGATCGGTTCCTGCATGATCATTTGAGAGAAGGGAGGATCAGTACAAATATCCTCACCATAAGCGGGGGGAGCATGGCAGAGTTCTTCGATCCGTCGGTTCATCTCCTGGAGCCTCCGATCCAGGAAATCCTCCCGACTTCAAGTCTCAAGGGTCCTCTGGCAGAATGGGGGTAGGGATCTTCCAGGGGTGGAGTCGTGGTCCGATTGAGGGATCTCCACCCTCGGGTTCATTTTCCCAGGAAGGACGGGGTGGCTGGCCCAGGTGGCCCACCCCACCGTCGGATTCTGGTGTTCCGGGGATGCCCTTTCTGGGCGTACTGATGCCTGCGGCTGCTGCTGCTGCATAGCCTGCATAGCTTCTGTGAGGCCTCTGACCTGCTGCGCCAGCAGGTCAAACTGCTCCACGCCGACCGCCACCGTCGGAGGAGGAGGAGGAGGTTGAGAAACAGGAGGAGAGGTCGGAGCCTGAGATCTGGCCGCGGAGGCCATGGACTGTCGCGTGGACGCCTTGCGGGGAGGCATCAAGTAAGGATCCCGTGGGGGAAACAAGGAATGGATGTCGGAGGAGACGATCGAAGGTGGCTCCGTTGAGCACTCCTTTAAGAACAAGGGTACTGCGGAGGTTCGTGCCCTCCTTCTAGCGCCAATCCTGTTGGTGCAAAAATCTGCTTGTGTCGGAGAAGCTGGAGTCGAGGGAGTCGCGGTCGCCGCCGGGACCTGCAAAGGAAGTCTAAACCGGAGGTGGGGTTGCTCCGGCAAGACCCTCCGACGCTCAAGTTAGTTCTCTACCTCAACAAGAATGGAGTGCTCGAACAAAAATTTAGTAGAGTTTTTAGGTAAAAAATTAGAGCTTATTGAATAACGTATCTAGGGCCCCCTTTTATAGGTGGAGGGGGCAGTAGCCTGATAGCGACATCTGTAACCGTCTGGCAGTGGGCTGCCCAGGGTCAGGCGGAGTTTGCTGCGAAGAGTAGTAGAGTAGATCCGTGGCTATCACTGGGGCGTGCCACGTGGAGTCTGCCGTCGGGAGTGGAGCGGCGTCTGTTGTCGCGACTTGCCAGCGGATGGGAGAATCGCGCGGTATCCATCGCAGGAAGTGGAGCAGGATCGTGGCCGTTATTGTGGCCTGCCAGGGAGTAGTGGAGCTGCACGGGATCTGTCGTAGGAAGTGGAGCAGTGCTGTGACCGTTACTGCGGCCTGTCAGGGAGTGATGGAGCTGCATGGAATCCACCGCAGGAAGTGGAGCAGGATCGTGGCCGTTATTGTGGCCTGCCTGGGAGTGCAGATCCGTCGGCTGAAGTTCGACAGCAGTCGGAGCTGATGACGGAGTTCGGCTCCCGTAGGAGTCCGGATGGAGTCCTTGCGGTTGGAGTCGTGGGTGGAGCCCGACTCCCGTGGGAGTTCGGGCGGAGTCCTCTCGGAGTTGAAGTTGCGGGCAGAGCCCGGCTCCCATAGGAGTCCGGGCGGAGTCCCCTGCAATTAAAGTCAGGTGCGAAGTCCGGCTCCCGTAGGAGTCCGGACGGATCTTACCGGCAGTCGAAGTTGGCGACGGAGCCCAGCTCCCGTGGGAGTCCGGGCGGAGTCCCCCTTGAGGTTGGAGTCGTTGGTGGAGTCCGGCTCCCGTGGGAGTCCGGGCAGAGTCCTCTCGGAGTTGAAGTCACAGGCGGAGCCCGGCTCCCGTAGGAGTCCGGGCGGAGTCCCCTGCAATTAAAGTCAGGTGCGAAATCCGGCTTCCGTAGGAGTCCGGACGGATCTTACCGGCAGTCGAAGTTGGCGACGGAGCTCGGCTCCCGTGGGAGTCTGGGCGGAGTCCCCCTTGAGGTTGGAGTCGTGGGCGGAGTCTGGCTCCCGTGGGAGTCCGGGCGGAGTCCTCTGCAATTAAAGTCAGGTGCGAAGTCCGGCTCCCGTAGGAGTCCGGACGAATCTTATTGGCAGTCGAAGTTGGCGACGGAGCCCGGCTCCCGTGGGAGTCCGGGCGGAGTCCCCCTTGAGGTTGGAGTCATGGGCGGAGTCCGGCTCCCATTGGAGTCCGGGCAGAGTCCTCTCGGAGTTGATTCTGCTGAGAACTTCGGCTGTGGGTATTTTATACCCAACAAGATCGAAACTCACCTTGAGAAGATGGATCTTAGGTATATGGCCAATTGGCTTTAGGTCAAGTGAGAGTTTGTTAGATGTGTGTCCTAGAAATCAATTATTGGCTAACACATTATATAATTTTAAGATTTATTCTTGTACTTATAAAATTTGATTATTAATAAAGGATATTTTTATTTTCAATCATATTTATATGTCCATGATTTGTCTTAGAAATTAACAAAGATGATATTATATATTCTCATGGTGTTGAGAATTTGAGACATACATTATTAATGGTTACTTTCTAATACTCTCTATCATAAGATCATCACGAAGGATAGTGATCAATCCATGTAAGATCAGTGCATGGATTACCTCCCTTTCGGATAGATGAATCTTGAGTCTGCAGTATAAGAATACTGGGATGAGAGTACAGGTGGTTGTTAGAAAATAACTTTCACTGAGTGCGACCAACATAAAAAATCACTTGAATATCTACTCACTCGTCAGTGGTCTTTTCGATGCTGCAGTAGTGTGAGTGGTCCTTTGAGTTACGGTGTATTGTTTATTTACAGTGAGGCTATTTAGTTTGATTGTATATTTTCTTGATATTTAATCATTTGGGTTCTTACTGTGTATGTTAGCTACAGTAGGTTCAAGTTCGCTGTTAGAGTAGGATGCATCTAGATAGAATCTATCGATCTTGGTAAAAAAAGAATAGTCCTATGCGATTAGCAAGATTGAGTTCAAGAAGTCTTCGATCGAAGTAAATGTGAATACTGAAAATAAATTTCTACAGGATTCATAGATGAACTCGAGTCAAGCCAATCTGGCATATGACTAACAATGGGGTTTGATGAGTTCTCAATGACCTTCATCAAGTCAGGATTTATAATAGAGGAATTGAATCACACGATAATTGTACCTAGGGATTCAAATTTTTTTGTTCTACTGGATTATTACTATATACTGTTAGATATCATTGGTGGATTGTGAGAACTCACTAAGATTATTTTTGGATCAACAATCTTTGTTGGGTTGAGCTAAAATTATTTTAGTCAATCGAAAGGAGTTTTGATGATATTGTGATGGTGATCACAGTATGTCTTACTATCAGATCGAATAGAACCTGAGGGGCCACACACAAAAAGAGTTTGACTTGATCAATGACTTAGATTAAATTTGAATTATCAATTTGATTGATAATTTGAATTTGAAAACTGCTAATTTGTAAGTGTTACAAATTCAGTAACTGCTAATTGTTACACAGGAACTTAATTTTAAATTTTATAATTTATTTAAGATTGATTAAATTATGAATCAAGTTTTAATTAATTTTAATTTAATTTAATTAGATTTGATTTAATTTAATACTAATTGAGTTTAATTATCTAAATCGGATTTAGATTTTAATCCTGATTGGATCAGATTTGATAGCCTTTCGAATTTGATTCGATTTGAGCTCAATTTGAACTCGACTTGGATCTAGTTTGAACCAAATTGATCCTGACCCTTTAAGCCCAGATTTTTTGGGCTTCTCTCTCCACTTGGCCGACCAAAAGAAGGATGGGGTGGTGATTTTTCTCACTATTTTTCTTTGGCGCACATGAAGGGGTGTGGAGAGGCTGTTACATGGTTTCTTGATTAATTAGGACTCTTGTCTAAACAAGAGATAAAGCCTAACTAATCTAACTGATCCCTATCTAATTTTTGGTATAGAATATCAGAAGTTTTGTGCAACAAAAAATATTTAAAGAGGGTGTGAATGCATGAGGGATTTATTCCTTGTGTGCATGTGCTAATAACCACCTTGTCGCCCTTCCTCCTTCACGCCAACTTCCTCTCTGTTCCATCTTCTATGCCCCACTTATTCTAGATCAGATCTAGAGAGAGGCCTTAGAGAGAGAAAAAGAAAATCAAAAAGTTCTTGATATTTCTTGGTGGTTAGAATCAATCCCTAGGATCCTATACAGGGCTATTTCAAGTGATATTAAGTAAAGGATCCTGATTTAAGCTGAAGAACGAAGCCTGCAAGAAAGCTAGCACCCCGAAGAATTTGGAGTTTTGATCGAAACATCTCCAACAGAGGTCGGACGCTTGCACGTCTATGACAGGAACCCTAGGCATCGATGGGATTCGATCTGAAGGAGGAGAAAAAGCATCAGGTATAACTTCTTCCTTTATCGTTTATGGTTGCAGATATATGCAATTAATTTATCTATGCATATGAGATGATCCTAGGGTTGATTAAGATTGAAAATTTGTATGTTTAGATTAGATTAAAAATTTTAAAATCTACTTTCACTATAGTTAGTGTAACCGTATCGATCTATGCATGTGAATCAACCTACTTTCTAACACTACTATCATCGAAGTTCTACTAATTTGCATTGCTTTGTAGAATGTGCTTTTTGAAATTACTTTCATCATATGTTTCATGTGTCCTATCCTCTTACTTGATCATTACAAGATTTGCTTATCTATGTCTAATCCAATGTTGTGTTGTTTGATTTCTCGGACTCTGCTTGGCCTTGCTTTGAGGTGCCTACCATTGAGGTAGGTGTAGGATTTTGCCCCCCAGACTTAGCTTCAATGGTCAACTGTATTACTATAAGAAATTCATATATTAGTGATGGCTATTAACGATGGTAAAAAAGCCATCATTAATAGTGCTATTCATCGATGAAATATTACAACCAAAAATCTTTCCATCGCTAAAAATTGACAAATTATTAGCTCAGCTTAATTGATTATTAGCAATGAAAAAGCCGTCGCTAATAATCTATTAGCAATGGCATTAGTGAAGGAGTGCATGCTGTCGCTAATAATTAGTATTTTTTTTAATTTGATTTGAACTTTAGTAGCGATCAGAAATTTTATTAGAGACAGCGATTTGCCATTGCTAATAACATTAGCGATGGCTATATGATGGTAATTTTGTCGTCACTAATACTACCCCTATTTCACCATCTGTCTAATTTTTAACTTTTCATTTTTTCTCTTTCCTCTATCTTTCCTCCACCTCCGATCCCCTCACCACCCCTCTCTTTACCCCACCTCTGGTCTCCTTCTTTCTCCCACCACCAGATCCCACCTCCCTGAGCCCCCGATCGTTGGATCCCATTCTCCGAGCCTCCGACTATCGAATCCCGCCTCCCCAAGCCCTCGACCACCTCTTCGAGCCTCCGACCTGCCTCTCCCTGACTGCCTTTGGTCCCCTTCTTTCCCTAACCATCGAATCCAGCTTCCTCGAGCCACCAACCACCTCCTCGAGCCCAAACCCCCAACCCACCTCCCCGAGCCCCTAACCCATCTCCCCAAGCCCCCGATCACCTCCTCGAGCCCTTGACGGCCTCCCCGAGCCCTCAGCCTACCTCCCACCTTCCTTTTTCCTCTCCCTTCCCTTTCTCCTATCGCATAGTGTCGTCTCCTATCCTACAGCACCGCCTCCATGCCACAGTACCATCTTCATGGGTTTGGTAAGTATTAGCGACGGCGGTAGTGACGACTGCATAGCAGTCACTAAATATCATTATTTTAATTTTTTTAATATTTTAAATTAATAGTTATAAGATTTAGCTAAATTAGATTTAATATTTAAATTAAATTAATAATATTTAATTAATTTTAGTTAAATTAGTTTTAAATTAATAATATTTAATTAATTTAAATTAATAATATTATTAATAATATTATGAATAATGTTATTAATAATATTATTCATAATATTATTAATATTATTAAATTAATAATATTATAAATTTTAATATTATTATTAATTTTAATAATATTATTAATAATATTATTAAAATTAATATTATTCTCGAGAGATGGAACCACTCTAAGAAGCTCTCCAGCAAGCTTGGGTCAGGATATAGTTTGGGCCTAATTTTTTCTAAAATCATCTGACCTAAGCCCATCCCAAAGCTAGAAAAAAATTTTCAAACTGGGCTCGGATAAGGGTGGGGGGCTCAGGGAGGTAGTCGGTGGCTCGAAAAGGCTATGATGACTTCCTGTGCAAGATGCACCTAAAGAGTTTAGAGAGAAATCGATGGAGGTGATGCATTTCTGTTCTTGTTGTTGTAATTACAGGGCAAGCTTGGATGGTCTGTTACATTGCAGACAATCACTTGTAGCCACCTCATAGTTAAAGGTGGAGAGAAACTCGCAATGCCTTATTTTTTATGTTAGAAATTATGTCCTAAAACTAATTAACTTATTATAAATAATTAGATTTTGTATATAAATTATTGATTAATGAATAAAAATAATTTTAACTTTTTCATCATAAGGTGTACATCTTCATTATTAGAACTCTTGTATTGTGATGAAGTCTTTAGAACTATATTATGATCGATAAAGAAAGATTTATCAAATAATTCTTAAATATGTTCATAACCAAATGATGTAGCTCACGAAATGTATGGGCATAAGTGTCCCTCAGATCTGAGATCACCGTAGTGACTTTCAAGCAACTCATTGTGCTTAGGTATCGAACTACCTGCATTTCTAATATAGTGATGGAAGGCTACTGGGTACAACCAAATACTTATGAAGTCTATATGTGGATCAAGATGGGATTGATCCCTCTGAATTATAGGAGTTAATGCATCACTGTACTTTAATTTAATAAAATCTTGGCTAGGATAATCTATGTGATAGATTTGAAAGATTAAAATATGATGTAGATGAATGTTTCAGGATTGACAATTAAATCCTAGGTCACCTTGAGCATTAGGATCAAAGGGATGAATTATGCGGTAAATATATATCAAATTTTTTAAATATTACTTTACAAATATTCAACCAATCTGGATGTCGGATATCATTGCTAAATGGTCACTTTGATTAGTATGGGAAGGGGTTCCTATATTACAGACTTAGTATTTGAACCTATGGAGTTGTGCATAAAAGTCAAACAATATAGGAAAGAATTGACCAGATATTTATATGTTCAATTTGAAAGTATAAAACTTGATTGAACATGTAGATTAACTTAATTAAGAATTAAGTCATAGGTTATATGGAATTAAATACTGACTATGTTCAGCTAGCACTACGCATGAGCTGCGGGTTTGATTCTGAAGATGAAATTGATCAAATCAAAGTTTCATGCAATTATGAGAGATTGGATCAAGTCCTAATTACTTTAGATCAGGTCAAATTTAATTGGACTTATTTTTATGAAGGCTTGATTAGGTTAATTTATTAAGTTGGACTTAGACAAAAATCCTAATTGGATTAAGATCAGTAGTCTTTTTCGAAATTGGTTCGAATCAGATTTGAATTGATTCGAATTGATCCAAATCTAAACCAAATTAGATTTGATCCACTTAGCCACCTTTTCCAGCATTCTCTTTCCTTATAGGCCAGCCAAGGTGGTTAGGAAGGGGCTAGAAATAGCCCCTTCCCCTTGGGCATGCGCCATAATGAAAGGAGGCACTTCTCCTACTTGGATTAGAATTCCTTGTGTTTTAGGGAGTTTAGATTTGATTCAAATATGAAAAGTCCTTTTCCTAGCACCCAAAGGAGTTTGATTTGATCTAGGGTCTCTTGCCTATATAAGGAGAGGTGTGGAGAAATGAAACAAGCAATCAATCTTAGGCTTGGCTTGGAGAATCCTCTTGGTGTGGGCATCCCTTCTCTTTTGGGCATGTACTCTCTCTGGGCTTTTCTCTCCTCTTGGGCATCCTCCCTCCTCTTGGTGTGGAGACATGTGGATTATTTCAAGTGCTTGAGATCATATTTCAAGTGTTCTTCTCCTTCCTCTCCAATGAAAGAGTTCATCCCTCTTTCCTACAGTATTTAGCATGCAAGCGAAGTTAGAGGATCCGTGCATCCAGATCTTGCGAAGCAATTCAACCAAGAAGCTTCTTCAACCTTAATCTTTTTCTCCTGCAAATCAAGGTGAGAATTCATAAATATTATGAAAATTTTAATTGCTAATCTATTCTACCTTCCTGGCATCCAATGCAATTAGATAAATTTTTTCTTCATTTCAATGGCAGATCTGAGCCTTCTTCTTTTCCTCTTTCCCTTGTTACTTTGTTGGTCTCTAATTTAAGTACTATTTTTAAGTTTTTATTTTATTTTTTTAAAAAAATTTCAATGGGTTCAGTGCAGGCTCGGGCCTCCCCAATTCATAATATTTTAGCTAAAGCATTTGAAATATGTGATGTCAAATTACTGCAGGTAAATTACTTTCAGGTAAACATGATGAATACAAGTATAATATACCTTTGGAGGTGGCAAGATTTGAGCATCAACTACAGCAAGGTAATTTCTAACCATGATTCTAAACTCTTTTGCATACTTATCATAAGAAAATCTACAATATGTGGACTCAAGATGCACACTTAAAAGGCAGAATCAAGTCAAGAAACAAGAAAGATTCAAACCTCCAGGATATTGGACTCCCTATCTTAAGGAAGTTCACATGTAAAAGTCAACATTTCAGTTACTTATCGCTCATTCAGCTGAGTTCGTTGTTATAGCCATCACAGCATGTAAGTCAAGCAACTGAGCTTGTTGTCGCTCATTCAGCTTTAAATTTTTATATTTAGAAGCTTCACATAGCTAGGTTTGAGTCAGAGGAAGAAAATCTAGGGGTCAAAGTTAATCTTCCTATTTGATGGATGGGATGGAGGTGTAGATACATCCGTATCATCAAACGAAATATGTACGAACAATCTATTCGAGAATCGAAGGAGTAAATCAAAATATACTCCTCCATGTCGGTTTAGACTTGAGGCTAAAAGGATGGGTATAAGGGGGTTAAAATTCAATTTAACTATTTGATGGATAGACCAAAGATATCTATAGCTCTGTATCATCGAATAAAATATATAAAAATAATTTATTCAAAAATCAGAATAGTATATTAAAATATATCTCTCTATGCTAGTTTAGACTTGAGGCATGTCAATTATAATAGTTTTTCAGTTTTAATTAACTTAGTTATAGATCATTGGATTGTTGGCACCTATAATTATATAATTAATCCATAAATCTATTATTTTTATTTTTAGAGATTATAGTTCATGTCCTTCAAAGGTTGGAGCCATCACAGTCGAGGAGAGAGCTCTCATACAGCCAATTCACATGGTTCTGCGTCGACATACTAAGCGATAAACTTTAATACTTTAGATATTCTTTTTTATATTATTTTATCTTTTATTATCTAATATAATATTTTTTATGATGTCTTAATACTCTCAAATTTGGATGATGTGGGGTCACCAGGGACCCCACACTTATATGGAGTAGCATCTAGCTCTCAGAGTCAGCAACATGGTAGAGGACCCACTGGCTCATGGCATCTCTGACTCAATCAGAGGATAGAGAGCTTGTCCACATTCAGAGCAGCTCATAAGTACTATATATTCACTGAATATATTTAAAATTTAGTCATTTTAGTTACTAACATTTATTATTCAAAATTAATTTTGTAGTACATTTACAGAGTCTGGGATGCCTCGCGTGGTTATTGGGCTCATCCAATGATTGATGCTGGGGTCAATGAATGAGTTCTCTAGTTAGCCATTGGGGGCTCATGATGCAGTCTAGGAGATGTTCTTGATAAGTCAAAGATATTTAATTTTTAAATTCATGATAAGTTTGTATTCTATTTATTAATATATAGTTGCTTCTACATAGAGAGATACTATCGAATCAAGACTCCTCAAGATGAGGAGGTTGACCATCAGATCTTCAAGGAGGTGACCACATGGAGGTTTTGAAATGGACTGTACAGCCTACGATAGTCTATCATAGAGCACTTCAGTTCCAAATCATTATCGGACTAAAAATCTGACACAGATCAATGGATGCGGCCAGACATATGGGAGATCCTCTGTGATCAGTGGAGTACTGAGGAGTACTCTGGTAGGTGACAAAAGATACGACAAAATCGGTCCATCTAGCAGCATCTAATCAAGCACACTGACAGCTCTATTGGTACATATATTGTTATCGATAGATTGATAAAAATTCTACACTTAAATTAATTTCATATTGAATAATCATATGTATATTTTAATTAATTTAATTTTATTATTTATTTATTATAGATATGGTAGCTGGATCATGCACCTGGGCAGCTGCAGATATGGGAGGCTACACATCAGTCTAGGAAGACTGATGATTACTTAGATCCTCGATCTCGATAAATCGAAGTAATAACTTAAAATATTATTTATTAAATTTTTATATATACTGATATATATAGACTGATAAATTTCTAAACTATATAGGCAGATTATACGAAGTATCTCTTATCATGACACGACGAGGAGCCATCCTCTCAGCCCCTTCTTGACCTTGAGGGATGGCTCAGGGCCATTGGAGGGGTGAGTAGAAGCTGGGTCATAGGATTCGGCCACAGCTTTGACCCTTCAACAGCTCGATACTCCTCTCAGGACTCGACAACCTAGACATGGGCTGATGCACATGTGGAAGAGGTCGTACAGAGGCTTTAGAGCTAGCGACCTCAAAGCTTTTGAAATGCCATCCATGATACGGTCGTTGAAATTCTCTGGAACCTACATTTGCATGATCAGTTGGGCTCATTATCATAGCCATTATAGTAGATAAATCTATTAATAAAGTTTTTTATTTATTTTAAATTTTTATATTTAAAAGCTTCATATGTTTAAGCTTGAGTTCGAAAAAGAGATATAAGAGGTAAAAATTCAATCTAACCATCTGATGGGTCAGAGATGTCTATAGCTTTGTATCATTGAATAAAATATGTAAGAATAATCTGTTTGAGAATCAAAGTAGTATATCAAAATATACATCTTCATATCTATATATACACTTTCATATCAAAACTTATTAATAATATTTTATTTTTTTTCATTATAGGATGCTGGGACATCCAGCTCTCATCCACTAGCTATTGGAGAGAATATGCAGGAGTAGTAGGAAGATGAGAAGAATAATGAGGAGGATCTTACATAATTTTTTTTGATATATATATAATTTTGATAATTATAAAGCAGCTTTCTCATCCCATGAGATGGCACGCCTCATCCTCAAGCTTATCCTATGTTCCATGATGAAATAAATTTTTGAATGATTTCTAACCTTTTCTGAGCATGAGAAATTTTTTTGAAGTAAAAATTCCTTCTGGTTTAATTATGGAAATTCATTGAAGTTGGAATTGCTGTTAGTCTGATCCATGCGCTTGACCAAGAGTCTAACTTGTGAAGGACTCTAACCCATTTGTCACGCCACTTCTTAATCTAAATTTTTTTCCATGATATTCTCATGTTAGTGCCTTAAGTTTTGGCCATTAAATGGACAAAATTATATTGATGGGTGGTGAAAAAAAATTATTCCATGGGAAACTATGCGACTCATCGAAGAATCATCGAGAAAAATATTTCGAAAAGTCCTTCTGCATGAAGCATCTCTTGGATTTTTTTTGATGATTGCCATATATCAAAAACTTTTAGATGGGTATGAGAATTCATCAGGAGGTGTGAGATTTTCTGATGGATATGAGATGGCATGTGGAAGGGCTGCAAAAAATTTTTGAAGGCAACCCATCGCTAAGTATTTAAAGGGGGGTGCACCGGGGGATTGGATTCATTTCAGATTTCCAATTCCTCCTTTCTTTCTAACATCCTCTACCTATTATCCAATTAGTCTCTTCCTTCTTTTGTTAGGATAAGTCTAAAAATAGAAAGGACAAGTCTGATTTTAGGATAAGAGTCTAAGAAGAGAATTAAGGAAGACAAAGAGAAAAGAAAGGTAGGGATAGGAAGGCTAGGAGAAGAGGAAGAGGGTCTTGAGGTCTTGGTGTTCAAGAAAATTCTCAGAGTGAGAATTTTGAAGGAAGAATCATTTCAAAGAGTTGGTGTCCTAATCATAGTCTTGTGTGGATCACCGTTGGAGGGCGAACACTTGGGTGCCTGATGGAGGTTCTGTCAAAATTTGGATTAAGCGCTGTAGGTATTCTTCTATAACTTATATTTAATCTTGAATTTATATTATATATGATTGTTAATCAACAAGAAGATATTGGTTTAAGGGTTTAATATTTAAGATTTTTTTATTAAAATTTTGAAATCCATTCTGTTTCCACTGTGCATGCCCACCCTGAAACCCTACAGTGGTATCAAAGCCGGCCTTGTTTGGTTCAACCATATATACATAATATTTATGTGATCCATAATATAATTTATACTATAAAATAATTTATGCTTTTATATGATGATATGAAATAATGCATATATCATTCACCACTTCATCATCTTGACATAAGGATGTCCTAGCATAACGGGGTCATGCTGCAAGATTGTCCTAGAATGATGAATGTCCATATGTTATACTTGCACATGTAGAAAGTTTTAATGTTGATACATAAATGGGTATTATGTAGTTAGACTGTGCATGAGACCAAATAAAAGCCCTCATTAGAAAATTATATTAAGTAGTAGTGATATGCAACTATGGGTTAACTAATTCTTGATCAATTGGTATCTAGAAAAGTGCTATAGGTAGTTCTTTAATTAGTTCCGTTGTCTGACCTGACCAATTTATTGGTGTCTAAGAAAAGTAACGGAGAGACCCCCATCTTACTTACCTGGCCAATTTGATTAAACGATCTTGATATTGAAAAATCATAATGTTGAAAATACTATTAAAGGCCTTCCTTCATGCTAGGTTAATGTTACATCATGAACTATGACTAGTTTGTTGTGTTAACATGAGGCTTGTCATAAAGATTGATATAACATAATCTTGGTGCATAGAAGATGCTTACGGTAATTTTGAATATACTGCTTTGTTGTGTTAACACAAGAGCAGTTATATTAGAATTTGACTGTATTGAAATGAAGGGTCTAACTTAACTAAAATATTATAGCTTGTTATGTTAACACAAGGCTAATAATATTTTAGAGGCCAAGATATAATATTGAAAATTGTATGAGATGCAATTGGAAAGAGTTTTCTACCTATGAACTCATAAGGATTTATTATGTTAACACAAGATCATTATGAGAAATTAGGGTCTCAATCCCACTAAGATAAATATTAAATATGTCTCATTCATCATAGTAGAGGGTTATGATGTTCGATAAAATAGTGGGAGGCATAATTAAATCTAAAGAACTTATTTAATTATATGAGTCAATATGAGTTGTTTGCTTATGTAATATTCTTTAATTATTGTAGATTAAATTCTATAAATGGCATGTTCACTATCATTGCGAGGAATTTTAGATTCCAACAAGTTGACCGATCCCAATTATGTGGACTAGTTGAGGAATTTAAAGATCGTACTCACTCAGGAGAAGCTCTCCTATATTCTTGACATTTCTGAATCACAAGAGATTGAGGATGATGTCACAGAAGAGGAGGTATCCACATACAAGATGTGGAAGAATGACAGTTTGACTGTCAAGTGCATCATACTGACCTCATGAGCAATGAGTTGCAGAGGCAGCATGAGAGCATGGATACTCAATCCATACTCCTTAATCTTAAAGAGTTATACGGAGAACAGAGTAGAACTGCTAGATATGAGATATCTAAGTAGTTATTTCATGGTAGAATGACTGAGGGATCATCCGTATAAGATCATGTCTTGAAGATCATTGATCTGATCACTAGATTGGGTCAACTTGATTTTGTGATGGATGGAGAATTAAGTTAGAATTTGATCCTGCAATCTCTCCCTGAGTCATTCGCTCAGTTTATTATGAACTATCATATGAACAAACTGAATACCTTCTTGCCTGAGCTGTTAAATATGCTTAAGACAAGTGAGAGCCATATCAAGAAAGAAAAGGCTCCACTTCTTCTTGTGGATAAAATCTCAAAGAAGAAGTCAGGTTTTAAGGGTTCAAAGAAAGCACTGAATCTTAAGAATGGCAAGATGAAGAAGGGGAAGAAAATCTCCGGACAGGGTACCTGCTTTCACTGTGGCAAGGCAGGACACTAGAAAAAAAATTGCAAATTATATCTTGCAACTGTAAAGGCAGGTGCAAGCGATGCACCAAAAGGTATGTATGAGATACATATAATTTTGTCATTAAGTTCTTCCAATTCAGACTCTTGGGTATTGGATACTGCCTACGGTTCTCATATCTGCAAGTCATTACAGGGGCTGCAGAATATTAGAGTGTTGAAGAAGGGTGACTTCGAGCTCTAAGGTGCTGGAGGAGAGTCAATCCAAGAAGAGGCTGTAGGGACATATATGTTAAAGTTACCTTCTGAAAAGATCTTAAAGCTAGAAAACTATTATTATATGCCTAAGATCATTAGAAATATTATTTCTGTATCGTTACTATTGCAACGAGGTTATAAAATAAATGGAAAGAGCAATAGTTGCTCAATTTTTTTTTTAATAAAATTATTTGTCATGGCGTTATTAATAATGATCTTCTAATTCTATCTAATGATAATATTTTTCATATTAATGAAAGAAAAAAATGAAAGAGAGAAGAGTTGAATAATACTTTACTTTGGCATTGTCAACTTAGTCATATAAGTGTGACAAGGATTAACAAGTTATACAAAGAAGAGTTCTTTGATCCTTATGATTATAAATCATTAGGTACTTGTGAATCTTGTCTTATAGGAAAAATGACTAAGACTCCATTTAGTGGACATAAAGAAAGGATAAGTGAGTTATTAGGACTTGTACATACTGATATATGTGGTCCTGTGACAACAAAAGCCAGAGGAGGATACTCTTATTTTATAACATTCACTGATGATTTATCTAGATTTGGATATGTGTATCTTATGAAATACAAATCCGAAGTCTTTGATAAATTTAAAGAGTATTAAAGTATGATCGAGAAATAAACTGAAAAAAGTATTAAAATTCTTCGATCTAATCGAGGAGGAGAATACTTATCCAATGAATATTTAGATCATCTTAAAAAAATAGAATTCTCTCAGAATGGACCCCTCCTTATACACCACAGCTAAATGGTGTAGCGAAAAGAAAGAATCACACTTTATTAGATATGGTGTGGTCCATGATGTGCCTTACAGATTTGCCAATTTTTTTCTGGAGATATGTCCTAGAAACTGCTATCTATATCATGAATAGAGTACCTTCAAAATCTGTGCCAAGTACTCCATATGAGATATGAAGAGAAAAGAAGCCTAATCTTAAGTATCTTAAGATATGGGGCTGTCTAGCTTATGTTAAAAAAAATTTTGGACATAAGCTGAGTGCTAGAGTAGATAAATGCTTGTTTGTAGGTTATCCTAAAGAGAGTATAGGATACCTCTTTTATCATCCTACTGAACATAAATGTTTGTCAGTAAATATGTCATTTTTATAGAAAAAGAGTTTATCCTAGAAAGAGGCAGTGGAAAAAAAATTGAACTTGGAGAAGTTCAAGACCTACAAATGCAAGCACAAGATGATCCTTAACCAAAAATATCTATTAATAAAGTACAAACACAAAGTACACCTCCTCTTCGAAGGTTGGATAGGGTGCGGAATGCACCTATGAGGTATGGGTTCGTTATTGAGAATAATGAAGCCCACATCATTGAGAATGATGAACTTTTGATCTATACGAAAGCTATCATGAGAAGAGACTCAGACAAATGGCTAGAGGCTATGAAATCCAAAATGGACTCCATGTATTCCAACCAAGTGTGGACTTTGGTTAATGCACTAGAGGGTGTGACCCTTATTGAATACAAATGGATCTATAAGAAAAAGATTGGAGCAGATGGCCAAGTTGAAACCTATAAAGCTAGATTAGTAGCTAAAGATTTCAGGCAAAAATAGAATATTGATTATGATGAAATATGTTTACCTGTTGCCATGCTCAAATCTATACAGATTATGCTTGCAATAGTAGCATACCATGATTATGAGATTTGGCAAATAGATATGAAGACCGCCTTCCTTAATGGTTATCTTGAGGAAGAGGTTTACATGTCTCAGCCAGAAGGGTTTGTCTCAAAAGGGAGAGAAAATCAGGTATGCAAGCTTAAGAAATCTATTTATAGATTAAAATAGGCCTCGAAGAGTTGGAACATCGGATTTGATGTTACAGTCAAAGAGTTTGGCTTTATCAAAAATATGGATGAACCTTGTGTATACAAGAAGAGTAGTGGTAGTACCATTGTCTTCTTAGTTTTATATGTGGATGATATACTTCTTATTGGGAATGATATCCCAATGTTACAATCGATCAAGACATGGCTATCAAGTAAGTTTTCTAAGAAGGATTTGGGTGAAATATCCTATATACTAGGTATAAAGATCTATAGGGATAGATCTAAGAGGATGATAGGCTTGTCCCAATCCAGGTACATAGACTTAGTGCTAAAGAAGTTTAGCATGGATGGAAGTAAAAGAAGTTATTTACCCATGAGTCAAGGCATACATTTCTCTAACAGGATGTCTCCTAAAATACCGAAAGAGAGAAATAGAATGAGTCTATTCCCTATGCTTCAGCAGTAGGGTCGATCATGTATGCTATGCTATGTACTAGGTCTGATGTTGTCTATGCCTTAGGCATAGTTAGTAGATTTCAGGCTGATCCAGGAGAAGATCATTGAAAAGCAGTGAAAAATATTCTTAAGTACCTAAGAAGGACTAAAGATATTTTTCTGGTATATGGAGGATCTGATTTAAAACTAGAAAGTTATTCTGACTCTAGTTTCCAATCAGACCTTGATAATAGCAAGTCCACTTCAGGATATGTCTTTACTCTTAATGGTGAAGCTGTTAGTTGAAAAAGTTTCAAGCAGCAGACTGTAGCTGACTCAGTCACTGAGGCAGAATATATAGCTGCAAGTGAAGCCGCTAAGGAAGCTATCTAGATGAAGAAGTTCATCACTGAGTTGGATGTCGTTCTTGAGATTAACAATTCAGTACCATTTTACTGTGATAATACTGGAGCAGTTGCTCAA
Source organism: Elaeis guineensis (assembly GCF_000442705.2). Classification (NCBI taxonomy): domain Eukaryota; kingdom Viridiplantae; phylum Streptophyta; class Magnoliopsida; order Arecales; family Arecaceae; genus Elaeis; species Elaeis guineensis. Next base: position 120,378,195 of record NC_025996.2, on the reverse strand, counting down.
GCAAAGGAACCAAGGTCTCATTATAAATCCAAGCACATTCTAAAATGCTTCCATCTCTGTTGGGTACAAAATACGCCCCAGCTGAAGTTCGTGATGGGAGTGACCCTCCGGGGATCCAACTGACTTTCGACCTCCGGCAACATCTCTTCAAACCTCCCGGCGGCCGAGCCTCCACCACACCCTCAAGTTTTGTCGATGGGCAGGATCCCGCCAGCGTCGATCGGATTCTTCGCGACGTCCGGACTCCTACGGGAGCCGGACCTCGCCCCCGATTCCAATTGCAGGCAGACTTCGTCCGGACTCCTACGGGAGCCGGACCTTGCCCATGACTTCGCCTGCAGACTCCGCCCGGGCTCCTACGGGAGCTGGACTCTGCCCACGACTCTAGCTGCAGGTAAACCTCGTCCGGACTCCTACGGGAGCCGGACTCCATCCTGACTTTAATTGTAGGTAAACTTTGTCCGGACTCCTACGGGAGCCAGACCTCGCCCACGACTTCACCTGCAAACTCCGTCCGGGCTCCTGCGGGAGCCAGACTCTGCCCACGACTCCAGCTACAGGCAGACTTAGTCCGGACTCCTACGGGAGCCGGACTTCGTCCCCAACCTCAACTGCTGGAAGGCTTTACCCGGACTCCTACGGGAGTCGAACTCCGCACACGACTTCACCTGCAGACTCCACCCAGGCTCCTACGGGAGTTGGACTCCGCCCACGACTCCAGCTGCAGGTAAACCTCATCCGGACTCTTACGGAAGCCAGACTCCGTCCTGACTCTAGCTGCAGGTAAACTTCGTCCAGACTCCTACGGGAGCCAGACTTCATCCCTGATCTTGATTGCAGGTAGACTTCGACCGGACTCCTACGGGAGCTAGATCACGTCTCCGACTCGAGCTACAGGCAGACTTAGTCCGGACTCCTGCGGGAGCCGGACTTCGTCCCCAACCTCAATTATTGGAAGGCTTTACCCGGACTCCTACAGGAGCCGAACTCCGCCCACGACTTCGCCTGCAGACTCCGCCCGGGCTCCTACGGGAGCCGGACTCCGCCCATGATTCCAGCTGCAGGTAAACCTCGTTCGGACTCCTACGGGAGCCGGACTTCGTCCTGACTCTAATTGCAGATAAACTTTGTTCGGACTCCTACGGGAGCCGGACCTCGCCCACGACTTCACCTGCAGACTCCGCTCGGGCTCCTACGGGAGCCGGACTCCGCCCACGACTCCAGCTGTAGGTAAACCTTGTCCGGACTCCTATGGGAGCCAGACACCATCCTGACTCTAATTGCAGGTAAACTTTGTCCGGACTCCTACGGGAGCCGGACCTCGCCCACGACTTCACCTGCAGACTCTGCCCAGGCTCCTACGGGAGCCAGTCTCTGCCCATGACTCCAGTTACAGGCAGACTTAGTCCAGACTCCTGCGGGAGCTGGACTTCGTCCCCAACCTCAACTGCTGGAAGGCTTTATCCGGACTCCTACGGGAGCCAAACTCCGCCCACGACTTCACCTGCAGACTCCGCCCGGGATCCTACAGGAGCAAGACTCTGCCCACGACTCCAGCTGCAGGTAAACCTCGTCCGGACTCCTACGGGAGTCGGACTCCATCCTGACTCTAGCTGCGGGTAAACTTCATCCAGACTCCTACGGGAGCCGGACTTTGTCCCTGACCTTGATTGCAGGTGGACTTCGACCGGACTCCTACGGGAGCCAGATCACGTCTCCGACTCCAGCTACAGGTAGACTTAGTCCGGACTCCTGCGGGAGCCGGACTTCGTCCCCAACCTCAACTGCTGGAAGACTTTACCCGGACTCCTACGGGAGCCGAACTCCGCCCATGACTTCACCCACAAACTCTGCCCGGGCTCCTACGGGAGCCGGACTCCGCCCATGACTCTAGCTGCAGATAAACCTCGTCCGGACTCCTATGGGAGCTAGACTCTGTCCTGACTCTAGCTGCAGGTAAACTTCGTCCGGACTCCTACGGGAGCCAGACTTCATCCCTGACCTTGATTGCAGGTGGACTTCGACTGGACTCCTACGGGGGCCAGATCACGTCTCCGACTCCAGCTACAGACAGACTTAGTCTAGACTCCTACAGAAGTCAGACTTCATCCCCAACCTCAACTGCTGGAATGCTTCACCCGGACTCCTATGGGAGCCGGGCTCCGTCCTCAGCCTCGACTGTGAGAAGACTTCGCCCGGACTCCTACGGGAGCCGAGCTCCGCCCATGACTTCACTTATGGGTAAACTCCATCCGGACTCCTACGGGAGCCGGACTTCATCCCTGACCTTGATCGCAGGTGAGCTTCGACCGGACTCCTACGGGAGCCAGATCACGTCTCCGACTCCAGCTACAGGCAGACTTAGCCCGGACTCCTAGGGAGCCAGACTTCGTCTCCAACCTCAACTGCTGGGAGACTTCACCCAGACTCCCATGGGAGCCGGGCTCCGTCCCCAGCTCCGACTATGGGAAGACTCTGTCCAGACTCCTACGGGAGCCGGACTTCGCACCTGACTTAAATTACAGGAAGACTCTACCCAGACTCCTACGGGAATCGGGTCTCGTCCCCAACTTTGGCTGCAAGAAGACTTCATCCGGACTCCTACGGGAGCCAGACTCCGAGCTCCTCTCAGATGGGTGGCTAGCCACCTCTCCCTGGACTTCGGCCGACAGGCCTAGGCCCACTGGTAGGCCGCAGCAACAGCCACGACCCTGCTCCACCTCCTACAACAGATTTCGTGCGGCTCCATCACTCCCTGGCAGGCCGCAGTGACGGCCATGACACTGCTCCACCTCCTGCGATGGATTCCACGCGGCTCCATCACTTCCTGGCAGATCACCATAATGACCATGATTCTGCTCCACTCCCTGCGACGGATATCGTGCGTTTCCTCCCACCTCCTGGCGAGTCAAGACAACGGATGCCGTCCCACTACCCGCAACAGACTCCACGTGGCACGTCCCGATGGTGGCCACGATCCCACTCCACTACTCCTCACAACAAACTCCGTCTGACTCTGGGCAGCCCACTGCCAGACGGTTACACATATCGCTATCAGTCTGCTGCCCCCTTTCGCTTATAAAAGAGGGCCCCAGATACATTATTCTATAAGCTCTTTTTACCTAGAAACTCTGCTAAAATTTTCATTCGAGCACTCCATTCTTGTTGAGGCAGAGAACTGACATGAGCGTCAGAGGGTCTTGCTGGACAACCCCACCTCCAGTTTAGACTTCTTTTGCAGGTCCCGACGGCGACCGCGACCCCCACAACTCCAGCTTCTCCGACGTAGGCAAATTTTTGCACCAATAGGATTGGTGCTAGAGGAAGGGGCTGTGTCTTCGCAGTACCCTTATTCTTAAAGGAGCGCTCAACGGGACTGCCCCGGGCATCTTTTTCGACGCCCTCTCCTCCCTCCTCCACTTGGTCTTTGCCGATACCTCCCCATAAGGCATCCACACGGCGATCCACGACCTCTGCGGTCAGATCTCAGGCTCCGGCCTCACCTCCAGTTTCCCAGCCTCCTCCTCCTCCTCCGGCAATGGCGGTCGGCATGGAGCAATTTGATCTGCTGGCACAGCAGGTCAGGGACCTCACTGAAGCTGTGCAGGCCATGCAGCAGCAGCAGCAGCCGCAGGCATCAATGCACCTGGAAAGGGTGTCACCGGAATACCAGAATCCGACAGTGGGGCGGGCCACTTGGGCCAGTTGCCCCGTCTTTCCTGGGAAGATGAACCCGAGGGTGGAGAGCCCTCAATCGATTATGACTCCACCCTTGGAAGATCCCTGCCCCCATTCTGTCAGAGGACCCTCAAGACCCAAAGTCGAGAGGATTTCCTAGACCGGAGACTCCAGGAGATGAACCGACGGATCAAAGAACTCCGCCACGCTCCCCCCGCTTATGGTGAGGATATTTGCACTGACCCTCCCTTTTCTCAAATGATCATGCAGGAACCAATCCCGCCCAACTTCAAACTCCCCCAGTTTGAAAGCTACGACGGGACTTCAGACCCGATTAATCATCTGGAGGCCTTCCGGACGATGATGCTGCTTCATGGCACACCCGACGCCATTCTATGCTGAGCCTTCCCATCCACCTTGAAGGGAGCGACGAGAAACTGGTACTCAGTACTGAAGTCGGGTACCATCTTTTCCTTCGATCAAATGAGCCACCAATTTGTGGCCCATTTTGTCAGCAGTCGGCACCCCCGAAAGGATTCGGAGTCCCTCATCAATATCAAGCAGAGGGAGGGGGAGTCCATTCGAGCCTACATCAACCGTTTCAATGTCACCGTGCTGGAGGTCCGAAACTTGGACCAGTCGATAGCAATGGCCGCTCTGAAGGGCGGCCTTCAGAAGAATGACCTTTTGTTCTCCCTGGAGAAGAAGTACTCCAGAGATTTTGCTGATCTGTTGGCTCAGGCCGAAGGGTACGCCCGAGTGAAAGAAGCCTTCAAAATGAAGGATGAGGAGACTGCGAGAGAACGACAGATGGGAGACTTGAGTAATCCCACAGTCAAAAAGGGGTCGAGAGAAGCTCGGCCACGTTCTCGAACTCCTCACAGGCACAAGCATGTTCATACTCCTCCCCGGGTATGTAGGTAGAGAAGTCCAGACCGCGGAGTCCGGCAGGGTTCTCCATCAGAAAGATTCCGCAACTATGCCCCCCTCAATGCCTCGAAAACCCAAGTGCTGATGGAGGTCAGGGAGCAGCTCCCCAGGCCAGAGAGGATGCGCACACACCCCGAAAAGTGCAACCCCAACAAGTTCTGTCTCTACCATCACGACCACGGCCACGACATGGAGGAATGCATCCAGCTCTGAGACGAGATCGAGGAGCTCATCCGATGAGGTCGACTCGATAGGTTCATTCGACGTCGGCCTGAGGGTAGAGAAGATCAGCCAAGGACCCTGCCTCAACCTGAACCGCTAAGGAGGGAGGAGCAGCCCGGAGATCGGCCTCCAATCGGGACCATCGACTCCATCATCGGAGGGCCTCAAGGAGGAGCAGACCTTCCACGACCACGAAACTCGAAAAACCTGTAAATATACTGCTCACGACTTTGCTCTGAATCTAAATTCCTTTCGACTTTGCATGCCTTTCCCTTTTGGCATGGATTTGTTACGATTGGGGATGACCCCTTCAAACAATTAAAACAAGGTCATGTTAGGAACAGGAGGAGAACCTCGTCCTAACATGAGCCAAATGAAAGTCCAATTATTTTAAGATCGGACCGGGGGAAAGGCCCATATAACGGCCCTTGGATGCCCCCTGAGCCATGTTAGGGACAGGAGGAGAACCTCTCCCTAACATGAGCAAAGTCAAAGGCCCGGTTCTTTTAGATCAGATGGGGGGAGAGGCCCTGCAACGCCCTTACGTGCCCCCACAGCCATGTTAGGGACAGGAGGAGAACCTCACCCTAACGTGAGCAAAGTCAAAGGCTCGGTTCTTTTAGACCGGATGGAGGGAGAGGCCCTACAACGCACTTATGCGCCCCCACGGCCACGTCAGGGATAGGAGGAGGACCTCATCCTAATGTGAGCAAAGTCGAAGGCCCGATTCCTCTTAGACCGGATGGGAGGAGAGGCCAAATAGCGCCCACATGTGCCCCCCCAGCTTTGTTAGGGACAGGAGGAGAACCTCGTCCTAACATGAGCAAAGTCGAAGGCCCGATTCTTTTAGACCGGATGGGGGGAGAGGCCCTTGCAACGACCCTTATGTGCCCCCACAGCCCCGTTGGGAACAGGATGAGAACCTTGCCCTAACCTGAGCTGAGATCGACTACGTCAAGAACAGCAGGAGAACCTCATCCCGACGATGACAAAAACTTGACCGCCTAACAAAATTGGATAAAGGGAAAAGTTCCCTCAATGGCACCTCTACACTTCTACGTGACCTCTCAAAAAGCAAGGGGAGGACCCTCACTCGAAAAGAGGAGGAAAATTAAAAAGGAAAGCGATGAATTATGCCGGCAACAGACGAAAAACAAACCATACCAAAGACCTAAGGAACCTCATCTTAACAAAGATGGGAAGTTCCTACCAAACATCCCCGGTCTCTAAGGAGGCTCTCGACACAGGTCAAGAAAACAGCGACACCTTTGAGGTAATGTGGAGTTCGGACCATCAAGCTCGAGCCTACGGTCATGGACGGCAAGAAAAGCAAATCAGCGTGGCGATGACTGGGCACCTCCAAACGACGTCAACATCGGATAAGTCAAAAGACAAAAGAAGTTCAGCAGGCGATAATTTAATACAATACGTGGATGAGGTAACACAAAATCTCCTTTTCATTCCATTTGTGAAATATACACCATGAAGCCCAGAAGGCCAAAGGAAGAAAAGCGAAACGACAAGAGCAAGACAAAACAATAAAAGAGAAAATGTATGCATGGAAAGACGGAAGGCTAAAAAGAGCCCTAGGGAAGCTCTGCTCCTTCCGACCTCGAATTATCTGCTTCACCCCTTATCCAGGACTGTCTCAAATTTTCAACTTCTTCTTCTAACTCTCTCTTTTTCAGCAGTGCATCCTGGAGCGCCCGACGGAGTCGCTGGCTTTCGTTCTCCGCCTCTCAATATCTCTTTCTCAGGACCTCAGATTCTGCCTCCGCATCCTTGACGGCTTGCTACTCACATGCCAGTTGGATCTTCAATTGCTGCAGCTCAGCTGTCCTCTCCCCAAGGGCGACAGAAAGTCCTTCTGTAGTTTTTCATAGGGATTGGAGTTCATTGGAATCTCGAGAGGAAGTGAGCTGAGCCCTGTCAGCTAGCTGCCCATGAAGACGGGCGACTTCGTCGGTCGCCACCCTGAGTCTCCCTTTATATTCATCCACCTGCCTGCACCAGCCGGCCCGATGCACGTCGTAGCTCACCTCGACATTCTAAAGCTGCTGCTGAAGGTCGGAGACCTTCTTCGACCACTCCCGGTCGCCGTCGACCCGAGCCAAGAGCCGGGACGAACTTCCCTCCAGCTGGCCAATCCTCTCCTGTGCAGCTGACAGTTCCACCTTGAGAGAACTGATCTTGGCAGCTTAAGCCCAAATTCGATCGCTGGCGCTCTTCTTGTGTTCCTCAAGCTCCTTCATGAAGTCCGTCTTTCTCTGGCTGTACTCCATGATCCCCTTCATGTGGAGATTCTGAAAGCGGGTGGCCTCCGAGGTGGCTTCAGAGTAACCCTCCCTCAACCTGCGAAGCTCGCCTTCCATTTTCTTCAACCTTTTTATCAAATTAAGAACTTTCTTGTTCAGCTGCTGGATCATGGACTTCAGCAGAATCTCCAAGGGCAGAAGAAGTGCTTCGGCAGGATACTGCCATCGGGAGACAAAAGCGTCAAGGCGCATCTCATTGCAGAAAGAAAAACAAAAAAGGAGGAAGGAAGAAAGGAGAAGCCATCCACGATGAGAAATTTAACTTTATTGATTGAATGTTTCTTCAAGATAAAAAGAAAAGAAAAAATTGTAGTAAAAGAAAAATACAAGGTCGGAGGTCTCAGACTTCTGCGGTAGGAGTTGGAGAGCTCGGTGTCCCTGGAAGGGGGGCTGCGGCAGCAGTAGCGGCAGGAGAGAGACCGGCCTCATCTTCAGACTCCTCACCCAAGAAGCTGAGGTCGAGCTCGAGAAATTTTCTGGCCACCTTCTCCTGGTAGAGCTCGAACCCCTTGATGAACGCTTCCTGGCCAAATCGGACGTTCAGGTCCCTCATCTCTGTGGAGGTCTTGAACTCCTCTATCGCAAGAACCCTGGCCTCCGAGACCAGGACCGGAATCTGCTCTGCCAAATTGGCGACCTCGACCTCCGCCTTTCTCACCGTCTCCTCCGAGGTCTGCTTCTCTTCCTCCCGGGCCTGTTTTCCTTTCTCCAGGGCCTCTTGGAGGATAACTACTTCGGTGGCCTTTTCTTTGAGACGAGCGACTTCGGCCCGACGACGTTCCTCCGCTTGGATGATGTCTCTCCTCACCCGATTCGTCGCCTCGATGTTGGCAAGGAGCTGGTGCCCAATCTATAAGGGCGGCTAGCGGGTCGAACAAGGGTCAAAAGGCCAATTAAATGAAGATTTGTTTACCTCGAGAAAGGATCCTAGGGAGTCCCAAACCCGCTGCTCAGGATCGACGCGGTCGATCCTCTCGATGACTTCGGGCAGAATGCAGCCGTCGATCAGCCGCTTGATCAAGTCCCTGTCATTGAAGGGATTCTCCAGCTCTTCTTCAAAACCAAGGGACTCTTCAATGACGGCTCTGCGGCTACTCGCCTTGCGGGCCACCGACTTTCTTCTCCTCCCCCTCTCGACTCCGGGTGCCTCCGTGGAACGGACCCCCAAAATGGGAGCCCCAGTCGGCGGACTTCTTGAAGAGGCCCGGGGGGCTGGTGGCTCAGAGTCCGAAGGAACGTCGACCGTGAGAGCCACCGGGACAGGCACAGTCGAGCTCGTCTCCTCCACTCTGGCCTTCTTTGCTGATCCAGAGGCCGCGGCACCTTTTCTTTTGTGGGCCTTGAGGCCCTTGGCGAGTATCCGTGCTACTTCGACGTCCATTCCTAAATAAAAAAAAAAATCAAAAATCAGTAATGGGGTAAAAAAGGAAGAAGTGACATGCAAAAAAAAAAAAAAGAAGAAGAAGAAAAGAAAAGAGAGAAGAAAAGAAGAGAGAAAGAAGGAGGACGGAAGAAAAGAAGAGAAGAGAAAAGATGGAATACTCGCAGGATCTTGGGGGCTCAAGCCGATGTTGAACAAAAATTACTCCCACAGAAGGTTGGGAAGGGAAGGAGCGAAATAGTCAAGAAGCTTCCGGGTGGCCTGAAGGTCGTCCTCCCCCAGGCTGGGAGTCCGACGGACAGAGTCCCTCAGAGAGCCCCAAGGGGGCAGGCCCAGCCTCAAGGTCGGGCAGTGGACGAAGAGGTATTTTCCCTTTCAGTTGTGGATTGAAGAAGGAGCACCTTTCAGCAACCCCTTCTTGCCAAACTGGGGGGAGAAATACCACCAGTCCTTCGTCGAAGGGTGACGCTTGAAAGTGTAGAAATGCCTAAACAAAGAAAGGGATGGCTGAACTTCGACTACGTGGCAAAGAGAAAGAAACCCTATCAAAAACCTAAAAGAATTCAGAGCAACTGAAGCCAAAGAGATATCTAAGAAGCGGAAAAGGATGACAACAAAGGGCGGAAGCGGAAGCCGAAGTCCGGCACAGAACGCCTCCTGATACAGGCAAAAATGACCGGATGGGGGAGTGCTAGCCCGGTCAGAGGGGCCAGAAAGCTCCAGGTCATACTCCGGAGGAACTTCGTACTGAACCCTTATCAGTAGGAGTTCATCCAGAGTCAGGGAGTAGGGAATGGCACTCGACGCAAAAACCGGGCGAAGCCCAGTCCCAATTGTGGGTTCGTCTACAGAATGGGGGTCCTGGAGGGCTGAGGCGGAAGAACTCCCGGAACCGCTAGAGGCGGAGGTGCCGGAAGACATTTTGAATGACTTCAAACGAAGACCCTAAAGATCTCAGAGAAATCAGATGGGACAAAGGATGAGAGGTTGTGGAAGACCAAATCGGGGGAATACGACAGAAGAAAATGGAGGAGAAAAGGCCCCTAAGTGGCAAGAAGAAAAATGAAGGTTCTGGGACTAACCTAGATCGTTCTGGAGGATGCAGAAGGGCGAGGACAGGGATGACTCGAAAGATGCCTAGGGCCAAAGAAGACGCCAAGGAGGGTCAGGGCTCTCAAAGAAAAGGCGGATACCGATAGAACTTTCAGGCAGAAAGGCGGGTTTAAATAGACCCTGGGATCCGGCGCCATAAGGATCGCGAATCCCCCAGGCCGACCCGTGCTCGACGCGTGTCCCACTCGCCTCGACAGGCGGCTAAAAGTGGCTGACAGCTGACGGAGCCATTACTGCATCATACCTGGGCCAACGTACCAGCGAGAATTTCGAAGGGTCCCTTCGAATCACCCCGATTCGAAAAGACTCCAGCACGCGTGCATTTAATGCCAAAATATCTGGGGGTGATCGTACACGAGATTCAAGGGGATAACTTTGGCTGCAAAAATTTCTCTGTACTTCATTCGAAATTCAAACTCGAAAGTAGGGGAACTGGTGTTGGGTACAAAATACCCCCCAGCCGAAGTTCATGATGGGAGTGACCCTCCGGGGATCCAACTGACTTTCGACCTCCGGTAATATCTCTTCAAACCTCCCGGGCGGCCGAGCCTCCGCCACACTCTCAAGTTTTGCTGACGGGCAGGACCCCGCCAGCGTCGACCGAATTCTTCGCGACGACCGAACTCCTATGAAAGCCAGACCTCGCCCCCGATTCCAATTGTAGGCAAACTTCATCAAAACTCCTACAGGAGCCGGACCTCGCCCACGACTTCGCCTGCAGACTCCGCCCGGGCTCCTACGGGAGCCAGACTCCGCCCACGACTCCAGCTGCAGGTAAACCTCGTCCGGACTCCTACGGGAGCCAGACTCCATCCTGACTCTAATTGAAGGTAAACTTTATCCGGACTCCAACGGGAGCCGGACCTCGCCCACGACTTCACCTGCAGACTCCACCCGAGCTCCTACGGGAGCCGGACTCCGCCCACGACTCCAGCTACAAGCAGACTTAGTCTGGACTCCTGCGGGAGCCGGACTTCATCCCCAACCTCAACTACTGGAAGGCTTTACCCGGACTCCTACGGGAGTCGAACTCCGCCCACGACTTCACCTGCAGACTCCGCCCGGGCTCCTACGGGAGCCGGACTCCGCCCACGACTCCAGCTGCAGGTAAACCTCGTCCGGACTCCTACGGGAGCCGGACTCCATCCTGACTCTAGCTACAGGTAAACTTCGTCCGGACTCCTACGGGAGCCGGACTTCGTCTCTGACCTTGATTGCAGGTGGACTTCGACCGGACTCCTACGGGAGCCAGATCACGTCTCTGACTCCAGCTACAGGCAGACTTAGTCTGGACTCCTGCGGGAGCTAGACTTCGTCCCCAACCTCAACTGCTGGAAGGCTTTACTCGGACTCCTACAGGAGCTGAACTCCGCCCACGACTTCGCCTGCAGACTCCGCCCGGGCTCCTACGGGAGCCGAACTCCGCCCACGACTCCAGCTGCAGGTAAACCTCATCCAGACTCCTACGGGAGCCGGACTCCGTCCTGACTCTAATTGCAGGTAAACTTTGTCTGGACTCCTATGGGAGCCGGACCTCGCCCACGACTTCACCTGCAAACTCCGCCTGGGCTCCTACGGGAGCCGGACTCCGCCCATGACTCCAGCTGTAGGTAAACCTCGTCCGGACTCCTACGGGAGCCAGACTCCATCCTGACTCTAATTGTAGGTAAACTTTGTCCGGACTCCTATGGGAGCCAGACCTCGCCCACGACTTCACCTGCAGACTCCGCCCGGGCTCCAACGGGAGCCGGACTCCGCCCACGACTCCAGCTACAGGCAGACTTAGTCCGGACTCCTGCGGGAGCCGGACTTCGTCCCCAACCTCAACTGCTGGAAGGCTTTACCCAGACTCCTACGGGAGCCGAACTCCGCCCACGACTTCACCTGCAGACTCCGCTCGGGCTCCTATGGGAGCCAGACTCTGCCCATAACTCCAGCTACAGGTAAACCTCATCCGGACTCCTACGGGAGCCAGACTCCGTCCTGACTCTAGCTGCGGGTAAACTTCGTCCAGACTCCTACGGGAGCCGGACTTCGTCCCTGACTTTGATTGCAGGTGGACTTCGACCGAACTCCTACGGGAGCCAGATCACGTCTCTAATTCCAGCTATAGGCAGACTTGGTCTGGACTCCTGTAGGAGCCAGACTTCGTTCCCAACCTCAACTGTTGGAAGGCTTTACCTGGACTCCTACGGGAGCCGAACTCCGCCCACGACTTCACCCGCAGACTCCGCTCGGGCTCCTACAGGAGCCAGACTCCACCCACGACTCCAGCTGCAGGTAAACCTCATCCGGACTCCTACGGGAGCCAGACTCCGTCCTTACTCTAGCTACAGGTAAACTTCGTCCGGACTCCTACGGGAGCCGGACTTCGTCCCTGACCTTGATTGCAGGTGGACTTCGACCAGACTCCTACGGGGGCCAGATCACGTCTCCGACTCCAGCTACAGGAAGACTTAGTCCAGACTCCTACAGAAGTCGGACTTCATCCCCAACCTCAACTGCTGGAAGGCTTCACCCAGACTCCCATGGGAGCCGAGCTCCATCCTCAGCCTCGACTGCGAGAAGACTTCGCCCGGACTCCTACGGGAGCCGAGCTCCGCCCATGACTTCACTTATGGGTAAACTCCGTCTGTACTCCTACGGGAGCCAGACTTCATCCCTGACCTTGATCGCAGGTGAGCTTCGACCGGATTCCTACAGGAGCCAGATCACGTCTCTGACTGCAGCTACAGGCAGACTTAGCCCGGACTCCTATGGGAGCCGAACTTCATCCCCGACCTCAACTGCTGGGAGGCTTCACCCGGACTCCCATGGGAGCCGGGCTCCGTCCCCAGCTCCGACTATGGGAAGACTCCATCAGGACTCCTACGGGAGCCAGACTTCGCACCTGACTTAAATTGCAGGAAGACTCTACCCGGACTCCTACGGGAACCGGGTCTCGTCCCCAACTCCGACTGCAAGAAGACTTCATCCGAACTCCTACGGGAGTCAGACTCTGAGCTCCTCACAGATGGGTGGCTAGCCACCTCTCCCCAGACTTCGACCGACAGGCCTGGGCCCACTGGTAGGCCGCAGCAACAGCCACGACCCTGCTCCACCTCTTGCAACAGATTCCGCACGGCTCCATCACTCTCTGGTAGGCTGCAGTGACGGCCATGACACTGCTTCACCTCCTGCGATGGATTTCGTGCGGCTCCATCACTTTCTGGCAGATCACCATAATGACCACGATTCTGCTCCACTCCCTGCGACAGATACCACACGATTCCTCCCACCTCCTGGCGAGTCACGACAACGGACGCCATCCCACTACCCGCAACAGACTCCATGTGGCACATCTCGACGGTGGCCATGATTCCACTCCACTACTCCTCGCAACAAACTCTGCCTGACTCTGGACAGCCTACTGTCAGACGGTTACAGATATCGCTATCAGTCTGCTACCCCCTTTCGCCTATAAAAGGGGGCTCCAGATACGTTATTCTATAAGCTCTTTTTACCTAGAAACTCTGCTAAAATTTCTGTTCGAGCACTCTATTCTTGTTGAGGCAGAGAACTGACTTGAGTGTCGGAGGGTCTTGCCGGAGCAACCCCACCTCCAGTTTAGATTTTTTTTGCAGATCCCGACGGCGATCGCGACCCCCATAACTCTAGCTTCTCCGACGTAGGCGGATTTTTACACCAACAATCTCGTTCGTGAAATAATCGAAAGACAAGATGATGTCATTGAACGAGTAGAAATAAAGAATAACGTAGCAGACCCATTCACTAAGGCTTTACCACAGCAGCAGTTCGATCGCCATCTCAATTGTATAGGGATAAAATATAAGGGCGATTGGCTTTAGTGCAAGTAGGAGATTGAAAGAAATATGCCCTACAAGCCAATCAAAATTTATATTTTGATGGGTTTTTCTTGTAATCTTTCAGACTTATGTATTGACTCTTTAAATAATAAAAGGTATTTTTTATCATATGCTGCATCTTACTTTAGTAATGATTATGATGAACTCCATAAATCAAAAAAATAAATTTAGCGTTATGATGAGATCATACTTATGAGATCTAAAATCCTAAAAATCCTGATTTAGAATATTTCTAGTCATAGGAGCATTGAGTAGGGGATCAATGTTTCAGATAGATTAGCACTTTCTATGTATGCTCGATGGAGAGGGTGGCAGATCTCATATGCCACTTGTGTGAGATACTAATACAAGAAAGTGGGTGCTCATTAGAGAATGAGTTCACTGAATTGATCCGACTTAAGAAACATCTTATAGAATTTACTTACCTGTCAAGAGATATTTTCTTATAGTGGGAGTTGTGCATGTAATCCTTTGACCTAAGACTATCATAGAACCTTGTATACATGAATCCATATTTTTTGGTTCATACTTATTCATGACTTAGTCATGTACGGGGTGTTCTAGATATGGTAGAATGTATATGGAGGTTGTGAGTAGATCAACATGGAATCGATCACTCCTGGTAAGAGAAAATCGCATCCTACTTGTTCTGATCAATTGATGATTCAGAAAGCCATTGATCAAAGAAGAATAAAAATTAGAAAGAGTTTTTAATATTTTATTAATTGAATCATCATATAAGATTGAGAGAAATATGGGTATGATATTAGATTTGACATCATTCCATATCCAGAGTCATATTCGGGGTGTAGGGAGATCGCAGGATCAAATTGCACGGTAACTTTCTAATGAAGAATATTTTTGATATTTTTATCAAAAATTTTATATTTTCTAGATAGATATTGTTGGTGCAGAATTCCATCGAATCCGAAGTTGCTGGAGTTTAGATGACCACGGTCACCATCGGGACCTGCAAGGAAAGTCTAAACCGGAGTTAGAGGTGCTCCGGCAAGACACTCCGATGCTCAAGTCAATACTTTGCTTCAACAGAAATGGAGTACTCGAGTGAAAATTTTAGCAGAGTTTTGAGATAGAGTTTTGAGCTCAGAGAAGAACGTATCTGGGGGTCCCCTTTTTATAGATGGAGAGCGTAACTAATTGACAGCAACGTCTATAACCACCTGGTAGTGGGCCGTTCAGAACCGTGCGGAGTTTGTTACGGAGAGTAGTGGTGGTGTCCGTTGTCATGACTTGCCAAAGAGTGGTAGAGCCTGAAGAGTGGAGTGGTGTCCGTTGTCGTGACTTGCCAGAGAGTGGTGGAGCCACACGGAATCCATTGCGAAGAGTGGAGTAGGGTAGTGGCCATTGTCGTGACTTGCCATAGAGTTCGGATCTGTCGACTGGAGCTCGGCTGGGATATCTGATGGAGCGGAATGGCTCTCTACTCTATCGATCTAGGAGAAGCTCGGATATTTCTGAGACTGCTGACGAGTCTACTGTTGTCGGATGCTTCAGGCGCTGATGCCACAGGCGGGAGTCATCTGTAGAAGCTCGGATGGAGACTTTTCGTTGGTGAAGTTCGGTAGAAGTCCGATTGCTAGAGAAGTCCATCTGAGATTCGCCTGATGTGGAAGCTCGTTTGAAGATTATCCGTCGAAGAAGTCCAATTTCATGAAGAATCTGGAGGGTCGGCCGGCAGGGGACTTCAGATGGCATTGGGGAGGTTCGGCAGACATCAGAGGTGATCGATCATTGTAGAAATTTAGCTGCCAGAGTCCATCCATCGAAGAAGCTCGGCTGAAGTCTACCTGTAATAGAAGTTCGGAAGAAATGTGTTTACAGTAGAGACTCAAATAAAATTTGCTTACAGTAGATATCCAAGATAGACCACCCATTGTAGGAGTTCGGAGTAGACCGCTTATAGTAGAAGTTCGGAGTGGACCGCTCGTAGTAGAAGTTCGGCTCTCACAGGAGCTCGATTGGAATCCTGAAGGCGATCGACCACCATAGAAACTTGGATGGAGTCTGATTACTGTAGAAATCTCATTGTCGGAGAAGGTCGGATATTGACAAAGTTCGAAAGAAGTTCGGAGAATAGTTGATCACTGTAGAAGGTCGACGGATAGTGAGGCCCAGAGAGCCTTTGGAGCGGCCCGGTAGATGGATGGAGAAGCTCATCGTCGGAGAAGTCCGGACGGTATTATGGAAGCTCGGATGGTCGAGGGGGTTCAGAAAGATGCCACACAAGGTCAGAAGCCGAAAAAGTCCTGGAAGGGTCGGTCCTTTACAAACTTTGACTGGGGGTATTTTATACCCAACACCAATCCCCCTACTTTCAAGTTCGGGTTTCGAAAGAAGGAACTACAGAGAAATTCTCATAGTCAAAGTTGCCCCCCTCGATTTCTGCCCTCGGTGGTTGCCAGATATTTTGGCGTTTGGCGTGCTAGTGTTGGAGTCTTTTCAAATTAAAGCGATCCAAAAAGATTTTTTCAGAAATTTTGCTAGGGCGTGGCTCTAGGTACGGTGCAATAATGACTTTGTCAGCTGTCAGTCATTTTCGACAGCTTGTCATAGTGAGTGGGACATGCGGCAAGTGTAGGTCGGCCAGAGGAGATCCGCGATCATAACTGCTCCGACCCCTGTTGCCTATTTAAACACATCCTCCTCCTTCAGGGGTTTCACTTTGCTTGAGAGAGTCCCTCAGTCCCCTCCTCTTCCCCGAGAGCTCTAGCCTCCTTTAGCATCCTTCTCAGCCTTAGGCATCCTCCGGATCGACTTTCTTCATCCTTGCCATCTTCCTACACTCCTCGAGCCAACCTAGGTTAGTTTCGAAACTTCTTACCATTTTTCTGTTCTTTCTTCTTCGTATTCCATTCGTTTAGCTTCCTCGAGAGCTTGTTTGCTATTTTTTCTAATTTTTTTTTGGAATTTTTGTGGCTTCTATTTGATCCAAAATATCTTCCGATATCTTCTCTTCTAGTGGTTCTAGGAGTTCGTCAGCCCCAATTTTCTAAAGTCCTTGTACTGTAAACGGACCCGTAGCCAGGACCGAACCTTGTCTGGTCTTTGCACTGGACACCATCCCCAGCTCTTTGACTCCGGATGAACTCTCACTGATAAAGATTCAGTATGGAGTTTCTCCGGAGTACGAGCTGGAGCTTCCCAGGCCAATTGACTAGGCTAGCGCCTCTCCTCCCGGCCGCTTCTGTCTGCACCAGGAGGCCTTCCGTGCCAAACTTCGGCTTCCACTTTTGCCTCTTGTCGTCATCCTCTTTCATTTTCTGAATATTTCTCTAGTCTCAGTAGCACCAAACTCCTTTAGGTTTTTGATAGGATTTCTTTCTCTTTGTAGTTTAGCTGAAGTTCAGCCGACTCTTTCTTTGTTTAGAAATTTCTACACCTTCAAACGTCATTCCTCGACAAAAGACTGATGGTACTTCTCCCCTCAGTTCGGTAGAAAGGGATTGCTGAAAGGTGCCCCCTCTTCTATCCACAATTGGAAGGAGAGGTTCTTCTATGTTCGATGTCTGACCTTGGAGCTAGGATTACCTCCTTGGGGCTCTCTGAGGGATTCCATCCGTCGGGCTTCTAGCTTGGAAAGGGACGAGCTCGAAGCCTCTAAAAAGCTCGAGGCCTATCAAGCCCCCCTCCTCTCCGAACTTCTAAAGGAACAACTCTTGTTCAACGTCGGCCTGAGTCCTCTTAACCCTGTTGGTACCATTTTTTTTTTTGCTGCTTCCCCTTTCTTTTATTCCATCTTTGAGCCGTGTTGATCTTCTTTTATTGCAGACATGGACGCAGGTGTGGCTCAGAGGTTAGCCCAGGGTCTCAAGACTCACAAGAGAAAAGATGCCTCGACTTCAAGGTTGGTGAAGAAAGCCAGGACAGAAGGGACAAGCTCAGCCGCACCTGCCCAGGTGGCCGTTGCCATCGACATCCCTTCCGACATCGAACCCGAAGTCCCCCAAGCACTTTCAAGGAGCCCCCCGATCGAGGATCCTGCTCCAGAGGCCCATCCCGAGGGGGCACCCGAAGCCGAAGGGAGGAGGAAAAAGAAGACCCTGGCCCGGAAAAGCCGCAGTCGCAAGGCTGCCGTCGAGGGGGCCGGTGGCTCCGAAGAAGACCTGGGGGAAAATCCCTTCAACAACAGGGATTTAATAAAGAGGCTGCTCGAAGGGTGTATTTTGCCCGAGGTCATCCTTGCTGATCCCGAGCTGCAGGTCTGGGACTCTCTGAGATCTTTCCTCGAAGTAGGTTAACTCACTTTTTTCTCCTTCTTGCTTCTTTACTTAATTTATTCTTCAGCCTTTATATTGACTCCCCGGCCTTTCTTGCAGATTGGGCACCAGGTTGTCGCCAATGTCGAGGCGGTGAAGATCGCCAAGAGGGAGGCAGCTCGGGCAGAGGAAGGTCACCTGGCTAGGGCCGCCCACCTCAAGGAGAAGATCATCGAGGCCCTAAGTCTCCAGGAGGCACTGGAAAAAGAGGGACAAACCTCGTCCGATCTGAGGACTACCTTGGAGGAGGAGAGAAAGAAGGCTGAGGTCGAGGTCTCCGAGCTGAAGGTGCAGGCTTCCGAGTTGAAGGCACAGGTTTTCGAGCTGAAAGCGCGGATCCTATCCCTGGTCTCGAAGGCAGGGGCCCCAACAGTGGAGGAGTTCAAGGCCTCCTCCGAGATGGAGGATCTACAGGTGCAGTTCGGCCAGGATGCCTTCATCAAGGGTTTCAAACTCTGCCAACAGAAGGTAGCTGGAAGGTTCTCTGAACTGGATCTTGGCTTCCTGGATGAGGCGTCCGACGATGAAGTCGAACCATCCAAAATCGCTGTCGATCCTCCTCCAGTCGGGACCTCGTTGACTGCTGCGGCAGCTGCTGCCGACCTTCTGGGGACATCGAGCCCCTCCACTTCTGCCTCAGAGGTTCGAAACCTCTAGCTTTATATTTTCTCTTTGTGGTGATTTTTCTTCATTCTCTTATACTTGAAAATTATTTAATCAATGAAATCAGATTCTTCTTCACAGAGGGCCCTCCCTTTTTTTTCTATATTTTTTTCCTTCTCTTTTGTCTTCTTGTACTAATTTGAGTCGTAGTGCTTTTGTCTTCCAACGACAGTATCCTACCGAAGCTCTTCCCCTGCCACAAGGGGTTCCTCTGAAGTCGATGATCCGAGACCTCAGAAGGAAAGTTCGTCAGTTGATGAAAAAATCCAAGAAGTTGAAAAATAAACTTCATCAGCTGAGGAAGAGCCATTCGGAAGTCACTGCAGAGGCTATTCGCTTTCAGGACCTCCACAGAAAGGGTCTCATGGAATACACCCGAAGGAAAGCCGGCTTCATGACGGAGCTTGAGGAACTCCGAAAATGTGCCAGTGACCGATCTTGGACTCAGGCTTCCAAGATCAGCTCCCTTGAAGTCGAGCTGGTGGCCGCACGGGAGAAGATCGGCCAGTTGGAAGGGAGCTCGTCCTGGCTCACAACCCAAGCCGACCACGATCGAGACTGGTCGAAGAAGTTCTCCGACCTTCAAAAGCAGCTACAGGATGCTAAGGTGAACTACAACGCCTATCGAGTCGGCTGGAGCGGACAAGTAGAGGACTACCAAAGAAAGCTCCAGACGGCGACCGACGAAGTTGCCCGCCTTCGGAGGCAGTTGTTTGAGAGAGTCCAGCTTGCCTCTGCACAAGGCTCTGACGAGCTCCGCTCCTTGAGGGGGACCGTGGCAGAACTATCTATGGCCCTTGGGTGGGAGGAGGCCGAACTGCAGCGGCTGAAGATTTAGCTGGCCCACGAGCAGCAGGCGGTCAAAGATGTCGAGGCAGAGTCGAGGTCCTAAGGAAGAGGCTTCAAGAGTTGGAGGGCAAGAGCCGGCGGTTCCACCAGATGTACCAGGATATGCTGCTGAGAAAGATGGAACTAGAGGAAGAAGTTGAAAACTTAAGGCAATCCCTAATAAGGACCAAAATTGAGAGCTCGAAGTCGGAAGAAGCTGGGCTTCCTTAGAGCTCCTTTCTCTTTTTTTTTTTCTTTTGCCTTTCATCCTTCCATGTATTCTTTTTCTTTTCTTATCGTCTCTCTTTTTGGCCTTCAAGGTTTTGTAATATATACTTCACTAATGAAATGAAAAAAAAATTTTCCATTACCTTATCCATTTTGGTATTGAGTTGTCATTTACCGAACTTTTTTTGTCTTTTGTCTTGTCCGATGCGATCGTTGTTTAAAAATTTTTGATCGCTGTCGTGTTGATTTGCCTTTTTGGTTCATGATCGTAGGTCTTTTCGAGGCCATTTGAGTTTGACGCTTCTTCCCGCCGAGCTTGGGGACCCGAACTTTTCATTACTTTGAGAAAGTCGATTTCTCCTGAGCCTGTGTTGAGTTCTCTTTTAGTGACTGAGGGTTTTTTGATAGGAGTATCCTTTCTCATCGAGATGAGGTCCCTTGTATCTTTGATGTAGTTTATTTTTCACTTATCGCTGGTGTAGTTCGTCGCTTTCTCTTTTTCATCTCCCCCTCTCTTCTTTTTTTTTTTGTGTTCGAGTGAGGGTTTTTCCTCTGCTCTTAACGGGGTCATGAGAGCGTAGAGGAGCCGTTGAGGAGGCCTTCCTCCTCATCTGGTCTTCATCTATTGAATCTTTGTTTGCGTCAGGATGAGGTTCTCCTTTTATTCCGGACAGTCAATTTCAGCTCATGTTAGGATGAGGTTCTCCTTCTATTCCTAATAGGACTGTGAGGGCACGTAAGGGCCGTTGTAAGGGCCTCTCCCTCCATCCGATCTTTAAGTAATCGAGCCTTCGACTTCACTCATGTTAGGATGAGGTTCTCCTCCTGTTCCTAACAAGGCTATGGGGGCACATAAGGGCCATTGCGCGGGCCTCTCCCCCCATCCGATCATTAAGTAATCGGACCTTCAACTTTGCTCATGTTAGAACGAGGTTCTCCTCCTATTTCTAACAAGGCTGTGGGGGCACATAAGGGCCGTTGCAAGGGCCTCTCCCCCCATCCGATCTTTAAGTAACAGGACCTTCGACTTTGCTCATGTTAGGATGAGGTTCTCCTTCTGTTCCTAACAAGGCTGTGGGGGTACATAAGGGCCGTTGCGAGGGCCTCTCCCCCCATCCGATCTTTAAGTAACCGGGCCTTCGATTTTGCTCATGTTAGGACGAGGTTCTCCTCCTGTTCCTAACAAGGTTGTGGGGGCACATAAGGGCTGTTGCGAGAGGCCTCTCCCCCCATCCGATCTTTAAGTAACCGGACCTTCGACTTTGTTCATGTTAGGATGAGGTTTTTCTCCTGTTCCTAACATGCTTAATTTTGACTGAATGAGGGAGTTACTTCCTATCGTTATAAGCTCATGCTAAAAGGATAAACATGCAAATATAAAACTTTTATTTAAGACAAAGCTATTGGTAATACATCCGCAAATTTTTTGAATCCTATAGCCACGAAAGGTCTACTCCCCGTCGGGGTCCTCCTGAGATGGAGTTGATAATCCCAATCGGAGGCTAATCTTCAGGCTGCTCCTCCCTCCTTGATGGCTTCGGCTGTGGTAGGGCCCTAGGCCGATCTTCCCTACCTTCAGATCGGCATTGAATGAATCTGTCAAGCCGACCTTGTCTGATGAGCTCCTCGATCTCATCTCAGAGCTGAATACACTCCTCTGTATCATGGTCGTGGTCACGATGATAGAGGTAGAACTTGTTAGGATTGAGCTTCCCGAGGTGTGTGCGCATCCTTTCTGACCTTGGCAGCTGCTCCCTGACCTCCATCAGCACTTGAGTTTTCGATGTGTTGAGAGGAGCGTAGCTGTGGAATCTTTTCGGGAGAGAGCTCCGCTGAACTCTGTGGTCCGGGCTCCTCTCCCTATGAGCCCGGGGAGGAGTCTGGACATGCTTGTGTCCGGAGGGAGTTCGAGAATATGGCCGAGATTCACTCGACCCTTTTTCAACTGCGGGCTTGCTGGAGTCCCACCCTGCCGCTGCTTCATGGCCTCCTCGTCCTTTATCTTGAAGACTTCTACTGCTCAGGCATATCTTTCGGCCCGAGCCAGCAAATCAGCAAAGTCCCTGGGATATTTCTTTTCTAAGAAAAATAGAAGATCGTTCTTTTGAAGACCGCCCTTCAGGACGGCCATCGCGATCGATTGGTCCAAGTTTAGACCTCCAGCGTGGCGACATTAAAGCGATTGATGTAGGCTCGGATGGATTCTTCCTCCTTCTGCTTGATGTTGATAAGGGACTTCGAACCTCTCCAGAGACGTCGGCTGCTAATAAAATGAGCCACAAACTGGTGGCTCATCTGATCAAAGGAGAAGATAGTACCCGATTTTAGTGCCAAGTATCAGTTCCTTACTGCTCCCTTCAAGGTAGATGGAAAAGCTCGGCACAAGATGGCATCTGGCACACCATGGAGCAGCATCATTGTCTGGAAGGCCTCCAGGTGGTCAACCAGATCTGAGATCCCATCGTAACTTTCGAATTGGGGGAGCTTGAAGTTTGGCGGGATCAGTTCCTGCATGATCATTTGAGAGAAAGGAGGATCAGTACAAATGTCCTCACCATAAGCAGGGGGAGCATGGTGGAGCTCTTCGATCTGTCGGTTCATCTCCTGGAGCCTTCGATCCAGGAGGTCCTCTCGACTGCCAGTCTCGAGGGTCTTCTGGTGGAGTGGAGGTAGGGATCCTCCGGGAGTGGAATCATGATCAGACTAAGGGCTCTCCACCCTCGGATTCCCCTTTCCGGGGAAGACAGGATGACTGGCCCAAGTGGCCCGCCCTACTGTCGGATCTTGGAACTCCGACGATGCTCTTTCCAACCGCACTGACGCTGTGGCTGTTGCTGCTGCTGCTGCATGGCCTGCACTACTTCGGTGAGGCCTCTAACTTGCTGAACCAGCAGGTCAAACTACTCCATACCGACCACCATTGCCAGAGGAGGAGGAGCCTGGGAAACTGGAGGCGAGGCCGAAGCCTGAGATCTGGCCCCGAAGGTCGTGGATCGCCTAATGGATGCCTTTCGAGGAGGCATCAGGTGGAGATCTAGTAGGAGAAGAAGATGTCGGAGAAGATGACCGGAGATAGTCCCATTGAGTACTCCTTTAAGAACAAGGGTACTGTAAAGACACAGGCCCTCCTTCTAGCATCAATTCTGTTGGTGCAAAATTCTGTCAAAGCTGAAGTTGCTGGAGTTGAGATGACCACGGTCACCGTCGGGGCCTGCAAGGGAAGTCTAAATCGGACTTGGGGGTGCTCCGGCAAGACCCTTCGATGCTCAAGTCAGTACTCTGCTTCAACAGAAATGGAGTGCTCGAGTGAGAATTTTAGCAGAGTTTTGAGATAGAATTTTGAGCTTAGAGAAGAACATATCTGGGGGTCCCCTTTTTATAGATGGAGAGCGTAACTGATTGACAGCGATATTTGTAACCGCCTGGTAGTGGGCCGTTCAGAGCCATGCGGAGTTTGTTACGGAGAGTAGTGGTGGTGTCCGTTGTCGTGACTTGCCAGAGAGTGGTAGAGCCCGGAGAGTGGAGTGGTGTCCGTTGTCACAACTTGCCAGAGAGTGGTGGAGCCATGCAGAATCCGTTGCAGAGAGTGGAGTAGGGTAGTGGCCATTGTCGTGACTTGCCAGAGAGTTCGGATCTGTCAGTTGGAGCTCGGTTGGGATATCTGATGGAGTGGAATGGCTCTCTACTCTATCGATTTAGGAGAAGCTCAGATATTTTCGAGCCTGCTGACGAGTCTACTATTGTCGGATGCTTCAGGCGTTGATGCCACAGGCGGGAGTCATCTGTAGAAGCTCGGATGGAGACTTTTCATTGGTGAAGTCTGGTAGGAGTTCGATTGCTAGAGAAGTCCATCTGGAATTTGCCTGATGTGGAAGCTCGTCTGAAGATTATCCACCGGAGAAGTCCAATTTTATGAAGAATCTGGAGGGTCGGCCGGCGGTGGACTTTAGATGGCATTGGGGAGATTCGGCAGACATCAGAGGTGATCAGTCGTTGTAGAAATCTGACTGTCGGAGTCCGTTCATCAAAGAAGCTCGACTGAAGTCTACCTGTAATAGAAGTTTGGAAGAAATGTGTTTACAGTAGAGACTCAAATGGAATTTGCTTACAATAGATATCCAGGGTAGACCGTCCGCTGTAGGAGTTCGAAGTAGACCGCTCGTAGTAGAAGTTCGGAGTGTAGGAACCAGATCTAGGGTTTCAGGGTTAGATCTTGAAAAAGAGGGTTAGATCTTGAAATTTTTTCAAGATCATACAGCGGAAGACTAAAATAAATTAAAATTTATTTTCTAAGATCAGAAAATCCCTAGATCTAAGATCCTATTACATGATTATTACATGGTATTAAATCAGAAATTAAAATATATAAATATAGCATGAACTACATGTTGATCATATCAACATGTTTTTATACTACATCTAATGTATGTATTAAATAATAGATCAGATCTATTACCTTGCAAGTTAGACGTTCTAACCTTGCTGATCTGGGCTTGAGGATGATGTTGCAAGCCGCACATGCGTCCGGCCTCTAGGAGTCGTCCATACGAGCCCACGAATCTCGATCAGAAGTCCTGCTTCAGGAAATCAGCACAGTATGCTAGTACTGCGCTGATCCTTCTTTGATGGTTGATCAGGTGCCTCCTTCTTCTTGATTTGGACTCTTCCAAAGATGGAAAGTAGAAGGAGGAGTTTCAGATCTGAGACACTCTCAGGAAACTCAAGATGGAAGGAGGAAAGATATGAAAATAAAAACCCTAGAAGAAGATCCTCTTCTTCTTCACGTTTTTCTCTCTAGACACCCAAACTTGCGTCTTTTATATCTCCACGACCCAAAGGTATTTCTCTCTGATTTTTGGATGGCAGAAAGGTCTCTCAAATATCTATCTTTCCTTCTTCTTGATTTGATCCAAACCACCTTCCATGTAAGAAAGAAGAGAAGAGACCTTTTATGAACGTGAGAGAGATCTGGGAGAGGGCTTTTGTCACACAAAATAAGTGGAGATTGGCGTTGAATAAGAGAGAGGGCATGGAGAAGGCTTATGTGGCTTAAGGTGGAATCCTAGTCCTACTAGGATTCTGTCTCATGACTTATTTTAATTTGGTTTCCCAAACCAAATCAAATCAAAATTAGATCAACCTAATTAAGATAGGTCTTAACCTAATTAAGAACCTAATTTAATCAGATTAAATTAGATTTAAATCTGATTTAATTTTCTAATCAAATTAGAAATTAGATTGACCCAAGTCCTAGTTGAACTAGGACTAGTCTTTCCTTGCACTTGACTTATCCAATAAACCAATTGGACTTGATCCAATCAAGCCAAACTAAATCTAATTAAATCATATTTAATTAGACTTAATCTCAGCCCATTGGCTTAATCAAATTAAGCCAATTAGCAATCGAATTGCTAATCGATCCTCCTGCAACACTTGCACTGGGTTAAATATCAATCGTATTGATCATCTAACCCTAGAACGATTCTCAATCGTTGATCAACCATCCGATCGGATCATGAACTCTAATGTGTGTGACCTCATAGGTCCGAACCTAAGCCGGTAGCATAGGAACAAATTCCTATACCAATCGAAGTGACCATCTAGCAATGATATCCGACGACCGGATAGGTCGAATGTGTAGAACAACATCCTTAGAACCCATGCGGATATAGTTTTCATATAATTCATCCCCTTGACCAAAATGATCATAGGACATCCCAGAGTTCAACTGTCAACTCTGATCAGATTGTCCACATTGTATTTCAAAATATCAAATCCATCTGATGGATTACCCTGGCCAAGGTTTTGCTAAATTGAAATACAGCGACTCATTCTTCTCCAACTCTTGGAGTGGTCAATCCCATCTCGATCACACTCTGACTTCGCAAGTACTTGACTGTGCCCAGAAGCCTTCCGTCCCTGAATTAAAAATTCAGTTAGTCCAGTACCAAAGCACAGTGAGTTGCTTGCAAGTCACTGAGGCGATCTCAGGTCTAAGGGACACTTATACCTATATCCCATCAAAGACATTCTCGACAGTAGAATGCTCTGGAGTTGGTCACGTTCAATGATGATGTACCCTTACATCTCACTTGTATGCCATACCAGTGTCTCCACACTCCTTGGTTAAGAGGACAACCAACCCATATGGCCTACAGCGACCTATGCTCGATAGAAGCTGTCGTCCTTATTAACAGCCTATCATTTGGTCGTGAACAGTTTTAAGGACTAATCGATAAATCCTCTCTTTATCGAACCTAAATAGTCCTAAGGACTTCATCATAACAACGGAGTTCATTAGAAGATGAAAGCTTATGATGAAGATGCCAAATATATTTTATTTATTAACAAATCAATTACAATACTTGGTTGCTCAACCGTCAACAGCTTGACGATTGGCTTTTTGGGACACATTTTCCAACAACTCCCACTTGTCCTAAAGCCACTCGGCACAGTATCTAATACCCACCTTCGACTTATGGTTGTCGAACTCCTTTATTGCCAGGGCCTTAGTGAAGGGGTCGGCTAGGTTCTCTTTTTTGTCGATCTTCTGAAGGTCGACGTCACCTCGATCCACGATCTCTCAGATCGAGTGGAAGCAGTGTAAAATGTGCTTCATCCACTGGTGTACTTTGGATTCCTTCACCTGAGCTATGGCACCAGTGCTGTCGCAGTAGAGCAGGACTAGACCATCGAGGGAGGGTGCTACTCTGAGCTCGTTGATGAATTTCCTCAGCCACATAGCTTCCTTCGCGGCATCTGATGCTGCGATATACTCTGCTTCACAAACAGAGTCTGCCACAGTATGCTGCTTGGAACTCTTCCAGCAGATGGCTCCACCATTCAGAATAAAGATATAACCCGACACGCTCCTGCTGTCATCATGGTCAGATTGAAAACTAGAGTCTGTGAACCCCACAAGTTTCAGATCTGACTCGCCATAAACCAACCATTGGTCCTTAGTATTTCTCAAATACTTAAGGATGGCTTTAAACACTTTCCAGTGATTCTCTCCAGGATCAGATTGGTATCTACTCACTACTCCTAGTGAGTATGCCACATCTGGTCTTGTACATGTCATGGCGTACATGATAGATCCCACGGCTAAAGCATATGGGACTCTACTCATACGCTCTCTCTCTTCAGGAGTTGTCGGACAATCCTTCTTAGAGAGAGAAATTCCTTGGCCTATCAGTAGATAGCCCTTCTTGGAATTCTCCATGCTGAACCTCTTCAGCACAGTATCTATGTACATGGACTGGGATAACCCAAGCATCCTTTTAGATCTATCCCTATAGATCTTCATCCCTAGCCCTAGGATGTAGGATGCTTCACCCAAGTCCTTCATGGAGAACTGTGATGACAACCAAACTTTTATTCCCTGTAGTGCGGGGATGTTATTCCCGATTAAGAGAATGTCATCCACGTACAAGACAAGGAATACCACAACTGGACCATTTGCCCATTTATAGATGCAGGGCTCTTCTCCATTCTTAATGAAGCCATACATTTTGATCACCTTATCAAAATGCATGTTCCAACTCCGAGAAGCTTGCTTCAGTCCATAAATGGATCTCTGAAGCTTGCACACCTTGGACTCATCTGTGGATGTAAACCCTTCAGGTTGTATCATATACATCTCTTCAGTCAGCTCTCCATTCAGGAAAGCTGTCTTTACATTCATCTGCCAGATCTCATAATCCAGATGGGCAGCTATTGCAAGTATTATCCGAATAGATTTGAGCATTGCCACAGGAGAAAACGTCTCGTCATAGTCAATACCATAACGTTGACGATACCCCTTGGCAACCAGACGGGCTTTATAGGTCTCCACCTTTCCGTCTGCGCTCCTCTTCCTTTTGAAGACCCATTTACACCCAATGGGTTTAACCCCTTCAGGTGGGTCAACCAATGTCCATACATCGTTGACCTTCATGGACTCCATTTCGGATTTCATGGCTTCAAGCCATTTCTCAGAATCAGGTCTCTGCATAGCATCCATATAGGTGATCGGATCCTCATTATTCTCATCAAGTTCGATAGGATCACCGTCCCGGACCAAGAAACCGTAGTATCTGTCCGGCTGACGCGGTACTCTACCGGATCGCCTTAATGGTGCAGGTATATTGGGCTCCGGATGTGATCTAATCATATCCGACTCAGGTTCAGCTATTGGTGTCGGTCCTTCTACCTGTTGAACTTCATCAAGTTCAACCTTAGAGGCAACGGTTCCTTCACCAAGGAACTCCTTTTCTAAAAAGATTGCCTTAAGACTGACGAACACCTTTTGTTCATCAGCATGGTAGAAAAAATATCCTTTTGTCTCTCTGGGGTACCCTATGAATGAGCATTTGTCAGACCTAGGTCCAAGTTTGTCTGTGATTAATCGTTTGACATAGGCCGGGCACCCCCAGACCCTAAGGTGTGAAAGTACTGGCTTACGCCCTATCCATATCTCATATGGAGTCTTAATTACAGACTTACTTGGAATCCTATTTAACAGATAACAGGCCGATTCGAGTGCATATCCCCAGAAGGATATCAGCAAGCTAGCAAAAACCCATCATGGATCGGACCATGTCTAACAAAGTCCGATTCCTCCTTTCAAACACACCATTATGCTGTGGTGTTCCTGGAGGAGTCCATTGAGAGAGAATCCCATTCTCTCCTAGATATATGAGAAACTCACTAGAAAGATATTCTCCTCCTCGATCAGATCGAAGAGTTTTAATACTCTTCCCAGTTTATTTTTCTACTTCACTTCGGAATCGTTTGAACATTTCAAATGAATCCGACTTATGTTTCATCAGATAGACATATCCATATTGGGATAGGTCATCCGTGAAAGCTATGAAGTAGAAATATCCACCTCTAGCACTGGTGCTCATGGGCCCGCATACATCAGTATGTACTAGGCCCAAGAGCTCAGTAGCTCTCTCACCTTTTCAGTAAAAGGTGACTTGGTCATTTTACCAAGAAGACAGAACTCACAGGTTGGAAGTGATTCACAATCACTGACTTTGAGGATTCCCTCTTAAGTCAACCTGTTTATTCTGTTCTTATTTATATGACCTAGCCTCCAATGCCATAAGTAGATATTTGACACACTATCTAATCTAGGGTGCTTGCCAGTAGAATAGACTCTTATCAGGCTTGATCTTTTTGGTCTGGCTCTGCACAGATGTCCCAGCCTGAACTTGCACCTTCTTGACTTTCTTCTTCTTGTTCTTCTTTCCTTTCTCAAAGGATCGAAAACCAGAAGACGAACCTCCCACTGAGTTCACCGACTCCTTGTGAAGTTGGTGATCCTTCTCAAAGTTCTGAAGCAACCCCAGTAACCCATGGTAGTTCTCTTCAGGCTTTGTCATTCTATAATGAGTGAGGAATGGAAGATAAGACTTGGGCAGCGAGTTTAGTATTGCATCTTTCCCAAGCTGCTCATGCAAGGGAAAGCCGAGCTTGCTCAATCGTTCCATCAGCTCAATCATGTACAATACATGATCAGTGACAGAGGCACCATCCCGCATTTTGGCGTTGAAGATGGCACAACTAGTCTTGTGCCTCTCTACGTCATCGGGTGTGCCAAAGGCATCCTCCAACACTTGAAGCATGTCTTTTGGCTGAGCCATCTCGAATCTACGACTGAACTCGTCGCTCATAGCAGCCAGCATGATACAGCGCACCGTGGTCCGGTCACTGAGCCACTTCTAGTAAGTATCTCTGACTGTTCCACGTGCATTGACAGCTGGCTCCTCAGGTGCAGGATCCATTATCACATATAGGATCCGTTCATGCTCCAGGACTATCTTCAACTTTCGGTACCAGCTACCGAAGTTGGGTCCCACCAACTTATCATTGTCCAACAATGATCGGAGCGATAGGGAAGTGGCCATATTTGCACAAAGGAGAACCATAACCTAATTAGTAATTGATTCATTAAACCTAAAGATTTGGACTTTAATCAAAAGGTTTCTCTCACTATTTTATTCGAATTGGTAGCCTCTACCTCCAACTCGAGGAATTACCCTAATTCCTTAGCGGGTACTAGAATCCACTTAGACTGCACACAAGCCCAACTTTGGTTGGCCAACCCATGTACATCTAAGGTAGGTTCATAACCAATTGTTTCTCTAAACAATTTCTAGTAATTTTAATTTTGCCCCAAAAACCTAATCAGTAGGCTTTGGCCTCCACTGTAAGGATCCGGTTAGGTCCAACCATTAACATGATCATACTTGGTGTATCTAACCAATGAATGATTAAGCCCAACTTTGGTTGGCTCACCTAACCACCATTAGAGAGACACTTCCAAGTCGTCATATGATGAGTGATAATTCTATTAGTCAACAAGCACCAGGCCTTTGGGTCTGCAATGATTATTGAGTTCATGGACTCATTATCAAACACCTTAATGGGAGGCTATGACTCAGTTATCTCCATAATTTTATCATTTTAAGGACCTAATAATTTTAGAAGATTAAATAATATAGAGGATGAGGTCAGATGAACCAGCTTATCATGATCCTCCCACTGACTTCACCAAGTCAGCTTAAGGGAGACCATTAAAAGGGCTGGTCTAGGAGCACCTAAATCAGTCACACTGATTTACCTAGCTGACATGGGTCAGCTCGAATAGTCAAGTGATCCGATCAAAACATAATTTCACCAAGAGGCCAGGTAAGTTCGATCAGTGGGAGGGTCTGCCAAAGCTTGCCTTAGACACCATCATGAATGGCCAGGTAAGCGGGCTCCCAATTAAAAACCACCGGTCTGGTTTACCTTAGACACCAACTGGTTTAATTAGTTTCGATTAGATCAACCTAACAGTTCGTGCTAGACCGCTTAGCCAAGAATCAAGTCCATTTGGTTCTCGTTAAAGAGATGGACTTGACCAACTACAACTATTGTAATTGATCTAGAGAATCCTTGACCTAATCTAAGACAACAATTGATTAGATTTAGTCAATTCTCTAATTAAGTCCATCTTTAATCTAACCATAGGTCTAACCCAATTAATGGACCTAGTTCCCACTAACCCATTAACCCAATGTGTTATGATTTGTGTCTTAGGTTCTTCAATTCACAATCCTAGAACCTAATCAAACAACTTCTTAATTCTTAATTAAGTTTTGGGCTGAGGGTTGGGTTTGGCTTTTCAAAAAATTATTTTCAAATTTGTAAAACAATTTTACAATATGATTCTATTAACCATATTGCATATTTGATTCCGAATCAAGATGCAAGTGAAATAAACATGAAACTACTTTAGATCTAATCTAAACAGGTTCATGTAATTGAAACAATTTCAACTTTAAACAATTTCTTTGCACAAAAATCATTAACAAAGAGATTTTATTTCAGATTTAAACATCTTTTAAATTTAATAAATCATAAATTTAATCTAGATCATATCTAATAAATTTATGATTAAAGATAGATCTACACAAACTAGGACAACCTTTGCACTGTAAGGGGTAAACCTTACAGCAGGACAACCTTGCAGTTTGTGATTGATCTAAATTTTAATTTAGATTTAAAAATTAGATTATAAATTAGATCTAATCTAAGAAATAATCTAAGTATGTATAAATAATCATGTAATAAAGAACCTAGGCTCTGATACCAATTGTAGGAACCAGATCTAGGGTTTCAGGGTTAGATCTTGAAAAAGAGGGTTAGATCTTGAAACTTTTTCAAGATCATACAACGGAAGACTAAAATAAATTAAAATTTATTTTTTAAGATCAGAAAATCCCTAGATCTAAGATCCTATTACATGATTATTACATGGTATTAAATCAAAAATTAAAATATATAAATATAGCATGAACTACATGTTGATCATATCAACATATTTTTATACTACATCTAATGTATGTATTAAATAATAGATCAGATCTATTACCTTGCAAGTTAGACGTTCTAACCTTGTTGATCTGGGCTTGAGGATGATGTTGCAAGCCGCACACGCATCCGGCCTCTAGGAGTCGTCCACACGAGCCCACGAATCTCGATCAGAAGTCCTGCTTCAGGAAATCAGCACAGTATGCTAGTACTACACTGATCCTTCTTTGATGGTTGATCAGGTACCTCCTTCTTCTTGATTTGGACTCTTCCAAAGATGGAAAGTAGAAGGAGGAGTTTCAGATCTGAGACACTCTCGGAAAACTCAAGATGGAAGGAGGAAAGATATGAAAATAAAAACCCTAGAAGAAGACCCTCTTCTTCTTCACGTTTTTCTCTCTAGACACCCAAACTTGCATCTTTTATATCTCCACGACCCAAAGGTATTTCTCTCTGATTTTTGGATGGCAGAAAGGTCTCTCAAATATCTATCTCTCCTTCTTCTTGATTTGATCCAAACCACCTTCCATGTAAGAAAGAAGAGAAGAGACCTTTTATGAACGTGAGAGAGATCTGGGAGAGGGCTTTTGTCGCACAAAATAAGTGGAGATTGGCGTTGAATAAGAGAGAGGGCATGGAGAAGGCTTATGTGGCGCAAGGTGGAATCCTAGTCCTACTAAGATTCTGTCTCATGACTTGTTTTAATTTGGTTTTCCAAACCAAATCAAATCAAAATTAGATCAACCTAATTAAGATAGGTCTTAACCTAATTAAGAACCTAATTTAATCAGATTAAATTAGATTTAAATCTGATTTAATTTTCTAATCAAATTAGAAATTAGATTGACCCAAGTCCTAGTTGAACTAGGACTAGTCTTTCCTTGCACTTGGCTTATCCAATAAACCAATTGGACTTGATCCAATCAAGCCCAAACTAAATCTAATTAAATCATATTTAATTAGACTTAATCTCAGCCCATTGGCTTAATCAAATTAAGCCAATTAGCAATCGAATTGCTAATCGATCCTCCTGCAACACTTGCACTGGGTTAAATATCAATCGTATTGATCATCTAACCCTAGAACGATTCTCAATCGTTGATCAACCATCCGATCGGATCATGAACTCTAATGTGTGTGACCTCATAGGTCCGAACCTAAGCCGGTAGCATAGGAATAAATTTCTATACCAATCGACGTGACCATCTAGCAATGATACCCGACGACCGGATAGGTCGAATGTGTAGAACAACATCCTTAGAACCCATGCGGATATAGTTTTCATATAATTCATCCCCTTGACCAAAATGATCATAGGACATCCCAGAGTTCAACTGTCAACTCTGATCAGATTGTCCACATTGTATTTCAAAATATCAAATCCATCTGATGGATTACCCTGGCCAAGGTTTTGCTAAATTGAAATACAGCGACTCATTCTTCTCCAACTCTTGGAGTGGTCAATCCCATCTCGATCACACTCTGACTTCGCAAGTACTTGACTGTGCCCAGAAGCCTTCCATCCCTGAATTAAAAATTCAGTTAGTCCAGTACCAAAGCACAGTGAGTTGCTTGCAAGTCACTGAGGCGATCTCAGGTCTAAGGGACACTTATACCTATATCCCATCAAAGACATTCTCGACAGTAGAATGCTCTGGAGTTGGTCACGTTCAATGATGATGTACCCTTACATCTCACCTGTATGCCATACCAGTGTCTCCACACTCCTTGGTTAAGAGGACAACCAACCCATATGGCCTACAGTGACCTATGCTCGATAGAAGCTGTCGTCCTTATTAACAGCCTATCATTTGGTCGTGAACAGTTTTAAGGACTAATCGATAAATCCTCTCTTTATCGAACCTAAATAGTTCTAAGGACTTCATCATAACAACGGAGTTCATTAGAAGATGAAAGCTTATGATGAAGATGCCAAATATATTTTATTTATTAACAAATCAATTACAATACTTGGTTGCTCAACCGTCAACAGCTTGACGATTGGCTTTTTGGGACACATTTCCCAACACGGAGTGGACCGCTCATAGTAGAAGTTCGGAGTGGACCGCTCGTAGTAGAAGTTCGGCTCTCGCAGGAGCTCGGTTGGAATCCTGAAGGCGATCGACCACCGTAGAAACTTAGATGGAGTCTGATTACTGTAGAAATCTCATTGTCAGAGAAGCTCGGATATTGACGAAGTCCGGAAGAAGTTCGGAGAATAGTTGATCACTGTAGAAGGTCAGTGGATAGTGAGGCCCAGAGAGCCTTTGGAGCGGCCCGATAGATGGATGGAGAAGCTCATCATTGGAGAAGTCCGGATGGTATTATGGAAGCTCGGACGGTCGAGGGGGTTCAGAGAGACGCCACACAAGGTCGGAAGCCGGAAAAGTCCTGGAAGGGTCGGTCCTTTACAAACTTCGGTTGGAGGTATTTTATACCCAATAGATATGATGTGTTGCTAGACATCAATCTTGTCTTATGGGTTTGATCAAATTAAAGAGTTTAATTCAATCACCAAT
Source organism: Elaeis guineensis (assembly GCF_000442705.2). Lineage (NCBI taxonomy): Eukaryota > Viridiplantae > Streptophyta > Magnoliopsida > Arecales > Arecaceae > Elaeis > Elaeis guineensis. Next base: position 120,344,331 of record NC_025996.2, on the reverse strand, counting down.
TAGAAAGAGTTCTAATTGCTGAAATCGGGTTAGCTCGATTGGATCAAGATCGGCTAGAATAAATTCTAATCAAATCAAATTGACTTAAACTTGGACCTATTTCTAGCTAGATGTGGAACCCAATCGGTCACACACAAAGGGTATTGATTAGGGATCTAATTGGATTAGATCATATTTGCAAAATTGACATGCTAGCACATGTTGCAAAAAACTAGCTCCTTATTTTGAATCGGGTTTAAAATTGATTCCAGATTAGGCTAATTAAAGCCAAATTAATTCAAACTAATTTTGGGTTTGAGTTGGTTCGGCCCTTGGCTGCATGTACCAAAACTTTTGAGCCAGGAAACCAAGTCTCCATGAGTCAAGAATTTTTCTTGTGCGTGGGTGCAGTTTTTGTATGCAGAAACAACTTTCACATCCAGTGAGATGGAATGCCTCATCCTCGAGCTTATCCTATGTTCCATGATGAAATAAATTTTTAAATGATTCTTAGCTTTATTTTGAGCATTTGGAATTTTTTTAAAATTAAAATTCCTTCTGGTTTAATTGTGAAAATTCATTAAAATTGGAAATCCTGTCAGCCTGATCCATGCACCTGACCAAGAGTCCAACTTGTGAAGGACTCTAACCCATTTGTCACACCACTTCTTAATCTAAATTTTTTTTCACGATATTATCATGTTAGTGCCTTAATTTTTGGCCATTGGATTGCCAAAATTAAGTTGATGGGTGGTAGAAAAAAATTATGCCATGGAAAGCTGCGTGACTCATCAGAGAATCATCGAGAAAAATATTCCGAAGAGTCCTTTAGCATAAAGCATCTCTTGGATTTTTTTCGATGATTGCCATGTGTCAAAAACTTTTAGATGGGCATGAGAATTTATTAGGAGGTATGAAATTTTCTGATGGATGGGAGATGGCGTGTGGAAGGGGCGCAAAAAATTCTCGAAGACAACCCATCGCTAAGTATTTAAAGGGGGTGTGCCGGGGGATTGGATTCATTTCAGATTTCTAATTCCTCCTTTCTTTCTAACATCCTCTACCTATTATCCAATTAGTCTCTTCCTTCTCTTGTTAGGATAAGTCCAAAAATAGAAAGGACAAGTCTGATTTTAGGACAAGAGTCTAAGAAGAGAATTAAGGAAGACAAGGAGAGAAGAAAGGTAGGGTTAGGAAGGCTAGGAGAAGAGGAAGAGGGTCTTGAGGTCCTGGTGTTCAAAAAAATTCTCAGAATGAGAATTTTGAAGGAGAAATCATTTTAAAGAGTTGGTATCCTAATCATAGTCCTGTGTGGATCACCGTTGGAGGGCGAACACTTGAACGCCTGATGGAGGTTCTGTCGAAATTTAGATTAAGCACTTCAGGTATTCTTCTATAACTTAAATTTAATCTTGAATTTATGTTATATATGATTGTTAATCATCAAAGAGATACTGGTTTAAAGGTTTAATATTTAAAATTTTTTTATTAAAATTTTGAAATCTATTATGTTTCCACTGTGCATACCCACCCTGAAACCCTACAGTGATATCAGAGCCGGCCTTGTTTGGTTCAATCATATATACATAATATTTATGTGATCCATAGTATGATTTATACTATAAAATGATTTATGCTTTCATATGATGATATGAAATAATGCATATATCATTCACCATTTCATCATCTTGACATAAGGTTGTCCTAGGATAACGGGATTATGCTGCAAGGTTGTCCTAGGATGATGAATGTCCATATGTTACACTTGCACATATAGAAAGTTTTAATGTTGATACATAAATGGGTATTATGTAGTTAGAATATGCATGAGACCAAATAAAAGCTCTCATTAGAAAATTATATTAAGTGATAGTGATATGCAACTATGGGTTAACCAATTCTTGATCAATTGATCAATTGGTGTCTAGGAAAGTGCTATAGGTGGTTCTTTAATTGGTTTCATTGTCTGACTTGGCTAATTTATTAGTGTCTAAGAAAAGTAACGGAGGGACCCCCACCTTACTTACCTGGTCAATTTGATTAAACGATCTTGATATTGAAAACCCTAATATTGAAAATACTATTAAGGGCCTTCCTTCATGCTAGGTTAATGTTACATCATGAACTATGGCTAGTTTGTTGTGTTAACATAAGGCTTGTCATAAGAATTGATATAACATAATCCTAGTGCATAGAAGATGCTTACGGCAATTTTGAATATACTGCTTTGTTGTGTTAACATAAGGACAGTTATATTAGAATTTGACTGTATTGAAATGAATGATCTAACTTAACTAAAATATTATAGCTTGTTATGTTAACACAAGGCTAATAATACTT